>NC_134366.1:157585232-157926303 GCF_035582795.1 Mycteria americana
TTAGAGACATGGTGTAGTGGTGGTTTTGGCAGTGTTAGGTTTATGGTTGGACTCGATGATCTTAAAGGTCTTTTCCAACCTATATGATTCTGTGATTCTGTGATTCTGTGATCAAGGTCTTTTCTAAGGGACTTTATCTGATTTTACTGTCAGATATATTTTAGTTCTTAGGGAGATAACAGACACAGGTTTAATGAGATAAACTAATTTTCTTTTTTTCTTATTGTTTTTGTTGTTGTCAATTGACTTTAGTTGTTAAAATGCATTTTGTTAAAACTATCTGAAGTATTACACTGCTCTTATCATGTCTTATTGGACAACCCTATGAGCTATTTTTTCCCAGTTCATAAGTAGATCTCTTTGTCCATAAATATGAACTCTTCAGTTCTGAACATATACTATCCCTTAAGCATTTGCTCATAGCTTTGGCACTGGGTATGAAACCCAGCCCCAAATAAATTAATTGACATATGGTTTCAGATAATTGCTGGAACTCAGTAGAAAATGGATACTGTGACAATATGTAATCATGCTGGCAGTGCATTCCAGCTGGGGAGAAGTGTTTTGAAAATCTTAATTTCATTTAGATTGCATGTTTGGGGTTTGGGGTTTTTTTGAACTATAGGGTTTTTTAAGCTTTTTATACCAGATCTATCCCTATTTCAGATGGCATATTTTTTAATTTGTGTACATGAATACAGGGAGATAGAAATAGCTTCTCAGAAAGAAGCAATCACCAGGATCTTGGACCACACACAAAGGCTACTCATGCATTCAAAAATCTTACCAATATTCACCTGTTTTTTAATACCATTTCTACTGAAAAGATCATTAAGATGATCTGAGTGAAAATACATCTGTTTAACTTGATTTTTACAGAATAGTATGCAACCTGTTCTGTTGCAACTGTTAAGGACACAGTTGTGCAACAGAAAACAGCACTGCTGTTTTGCCTTGTCCTTGATTTTGCACTCTGGGTGAACTGAAATCCTCTGAAGAGAGGGGGAGATTGCTCCTATCTTAAAAATTAAATTTTCTAGTTTGTCTTTTAGTATCACAAATTGTATATATGCATTATAGCCTTACAGTTTCAAAACCCTATTAATATTTTGGGAGTTCTTAAAGATAGGGCCAAGTTTGGAGCTCCTGACACCTGGTAAAGTAAGAAAGTGTTTAATCTGTCTGAAGTATTCATGGTTTTTTTACTTATTGCTTTAATTTTTTTGGTACTATAATTGAAGAGTTTGGGAATGATACAGAATTGGGCTCATTTTTTGGTAACATTCTGCCCATACAGTTGAATGTCATTACTCTCATGTTTGTTAAGATAACTCAAATTTTTGATTTAGGAAAGCATTATACTATGGTCACTTGCAAAAAGCTACAGAACACTGTCAGAAAACAGCTTCTGTTTTCTTTAGTCTCATTATACAGATTACATCTTCCCAAAACAACAACAGGAATATAAAGAATAGACATCTGATTCTTATTTTCATTTTCTTTTGCAAGGTTTTAAAACTCCTCTATGTAAATGAATTCTGTCTCAGACTGCATGTCGGAATATGTCCAGCCAGTACCTGAAGTTACCAGTCTACAAATAATTGTCTTCCACAGTCATATATAGAAGACTGAAATTAAGAATTTAATGAAATTAAATTAAATAATTTCATTAAGAATTTAATGAAAGAGATTGGATTAACCAAAGAGGAAAAATTGTTTAAGTTAAAGAGAACCTTTTCTGAAATAGAAAAGTAGTTTCATTTATAACATTATGATTCCACATAAAGATATTTTTGCACTTGCAAATTTATTTTGTTTTATAGACAATTATAAAGATCTGCAATGGATTTTGTTTGCAAGTAAAATGACCCACCAGAATTACAAATTTTATCCAAGAAACCTAAAGTACAGTTCAATTTTGTATTGCTCTAACAGAAAAATTACCAGTAGATTTTTCAGATTCAAAGAATAGATACAACAAATATGAAACTGAAATACAAACTTAAAACATTAATCTGAGACATGACATTCCCAATTTGAGCACTGCCAGCTTGAGCTCTCTGAAATGCCATGTCACAAGTCAGACAAAGTCTATTTTAAACTCTACATCTGTAAATTTAGGGCAAGTGAGTAGGCTTTGCATTGATGTAAGTCACAAGGGTTTGGCCAAACTATGTTGCATGGGGTTTAAATTAAGGAAGTTCAATCTTCAATATAATTAAAATAAGTTATTTTTATGGTGACATGACCAAGAGAACTATCTATTTATTTATAATTTCAAAAGTACTTTTAAATTAACCTGTTTCTTTCAATACTTCTGTTCTGCTTTCAGCTATCCATACCGTAACTCCAGGTCTCTCTAGCTACAAGCCATTACCAGGGCATTTTACATGGAAGCATTAACTCGTAGTATTTGCCTGCATAAAATACACATACCCTATATGCTACTGAACTAAGAGATAATAGCTATTGAACAGTTAATGTCATTTATAAACCTGTGACAGCAATGACATTTTTGCCATTGAAAGACCCATAAGTGGTTATTCCTGTTACTAATATCTGCTACTTAGAGGATAGGCAACAGCTGATAGAAGGAACTGAAAGTTATTGAATGGCTTCTTTCTTTTAAGTCTCTCCATGCCAAAAACAAAACAAAATAAAACCACAAAAAAACCACACACGAACAAAGAAACCCAAGAAAACACACACCACCATCCCCAGCAAAACCAAAACAAAAACACTGGGCTAAATTTAGAAGTGTGAAAATTCACAGTTATTTCTGATAGGAAAATAGTCATCCTGAAATCTCTAAATCCAAAGGACTCCTCTCAAAGTTGAAAGAAATTAGCAAACCAGAGTATGAAAACATTTTAGATGAAAAGCTGGTTCTGCTATGGAATAGACACGAGGAAGAATAAATCTTATCTTACTGACTTCAGAAAAGTGAAGAAGTTATGTTAGGAAGTGATCCCTATAACAGCAGTGCTAGTAAACAGCACTTTGAGAAAGAAAACAGTTACATTCCCCAAATCCATTCTCAAACCACCTTCAGGTTAAACATGCCAGAAGTAGAGATCTCTGTTACTGGAAAACAGGAGAAAAGAAAAAAAAACCAAGAGGGTGTTCAGTGTCAAAAAATCTTCCTAAATGATACTGTGGTGAATATGTCTTTCTTAAAACAAAAAAATCCCCTCCCCCCAAGAAAAACCCCAAACACCCCCCCTGCCAACAACGAAAACAATCAACCAACCAACCAAACAAAAAAATCGAACACAGGACATTTAGAAGACAGTATGGCTATTAAACCAGCACAAACATAAATACAGAAAGCTGACCTGTAGGTATTTAATCATTAAATGTAATCAAAGTAAGCGATATCATGCATTATAATTCTAGACTGGAAATTAATATTTCCAAACTTAAGCCATCCAGGTAGGTATCTGACACAAATTTTCTAGGCTTTTTCTGTAGTCTATAGAGACAAGTAACTCCAAAGGGCTATTCACCCAGTCTTAAAATAAGGAGGGAGAGCTGTAGTTTGACAGTAGAGTAAATCCAAGCATTTTAAGGCATATTCTGTTATATAAGAAATTGCTGTCACATTATATAAAATACTGCTAGAGCATCTATTTACCAAAAAAATCCCAAATACTCAAAACATGTTTACATGTTAGTTCTGCACTGGCTGCCTTATAATGCTCCAAAAATGGTCTATATTTTGTGCTGTTTAATTAGTCAGAAATGTGACTGCACACTTAGGCCTAAGCAGAATGCAGCCTGTAATGCTGAGTGACTCAGTAGTGCAGCTATTAACAGTGAAATAACGGCCTGTGAAAGATGAATACAGATTCTTCCTTTCTGCATAAATGATAAATGGCACCTGATCTGTTAAAGCTAGCAGAGAGGAAACTTCCCTGTAATACCAGATTCAAAGGTTCTTGAAATCTAGGGAAATAATTTCATCAACTTCGCTAGGTTCTGAACTGATATTACACACTTCACATGTATTAAAGGGACTAAAAAGATTATTTTAAGCACACACAATTGTTATCACCCATTTTTTTTGCACTTTAATATTCTCACTGTTTTTTCAGTTCTCTTTCTCTGTCTTTTCCTCTCTCAGCTACTGCTTTCAGCTTGGTGGCGTGAAGCAATGTCAGCTGAAGAAAATGTTTCATTATGCTTAATACTTCTGTCTGACCCTGAGATATAGAGATTGTGTCTCTGGCAAATACACGTCTTACTTTCTCTTTCTCCTTCACTTTTCTTGAAGGTCTAATTTTCTATTTTGTGCAGAATTTACTGACCAAATGAAGTTACTGTTGATTTCACTGGTGTTTTTCCAGTATGTATTGGGCTCTTCATGCTCTGTTTCTGACAGTTCAGAGAAAATATGCTGTAACAGGTACTTGCTGTTTGCATATTGCTTGTGGTCTGTTGTGAACCTTTCGCTCTTCTCCTAATTTAAGGGAAGACCTCTAGCACCTGTTCTCTAGCTACATTATTCAGTCTGTTCTTCCCATTTAGACATGTTCCCAAATCCTCATATTGCAATCCTACTGTTGAATTCCCAGAGGTTCTTATTTTTCCTTTACGTGTATATACAAAGTTTTTTAAATATTCTGCTTTATTACACAACTTTTTGTATTTTGTTTTTCAGGCTTTGTGGGCTCTTCTTTGTATTTTATTCCTTCACTGTCATCTGAAAGGAGACTGCAGAAAGTGAAAAATTTTAAAGTTTATATGAAGAGATTCCATAGTCATGGTTTGCAGATGTCCAACAAGAAAATGATACCCTATACATCAAAGACAATACTAGACCAAAGGTCTGCTCTGCCCAGTGATGAGATGTGAAGTCATGAGCAGTGGCATTAATTTCTTTGTTTACATTAGAGTATAAAACAAGCTGTACTTTCAGTAGGCCTAGATATTTGATGGTGGTGGAAAGTACAGAAGCATGAGCAGGCTGAGCTCCCTAATTTCATCCCAAATCCATCACTTTCTCTTCTCTCAGGGTAATGCACAATTTTACTAACTTAGAAAGTTTATCCTTGTCAACCATAAAAAAGTCTTCAGTATTCCTTAGAAGTTCAGCATAAAATAAATAGTTTCCTTCATGTTATTTACTTACAGAAAGATATTATGAATGTTAAAATCATGGAAACAGTTCTATTTCAGATAACAAAATCCCATATTTTTTTTTCTCCCCAAAAAGGCAAGCAAACAAAAAGAATCAACCCAGGCTAATTGAGGCAATGGGCAAGAAAATCTCATTTTGATTCCCTTCTCCTTCCTATACCCTAAATTTTACAAAATTATTAACAACTTTGATGCCTTGTAAAGGATTGTCTTGGGCAGCCCTAGATAGAGACAATTCTAATAGTACCAGATGTAATGCCTGATACTAATTAAATTACAGTTTTCTTTCTACTATTTATATAACATTTCAGCTTCTCTAGGCTTCACACACCCCCCTTTAATTTGGTGAAGGATGCTATCTCACCTGTAATTTATGTTACCAGATACAAATTAATTTTCTGTATATATTGGATGATTTGTAAAGGAGTCAAATTCAAACTATACCACATTATCAATGGTGAACATTTTCACTCATTACATAAATGACAGATGCAGAATTGCGTATGAACAGTTGATAAAATGAGATAAAAAATTGTAAGGAACTGATAAGAAGGTTAATCCACTTTTTAGAAACAGATTTTTAGTTTAAAGATTAAGAAAATATTATTAAAAAAAAAAAGCATTCAAGGCCTTAAAAAGGTTTGAACATAAAATATCTGTTGTCATTGAATAACATTCCTCTTGAGGTAAAAGGGCCAATAATCCAGTTAAATACTCATAGCCAATTTCATGAAATGGCAAGAGGAAAGTAAAAGCAGATACCTCCCCTGTGTGAGCTTTCTGTTTGTTAATTACACTGCAGCTGAAGTATGCAGACACCATCTGTTTCACCCAGACAACATTATATACTCAAAGAAAGTATATGAAAGCTTGAAACAAAGTTGCACAGAATTATCTTTCTCTTTCCTCCACCTCCTCAAATATATTTCTTTCCTGGTTAGTGAAAAAAATATGTCAATACAGCAACAGTGTAATTCAGGTTGTGTAGCTATTTATACATTATTTTTAAAATCTTAACTTAGGGAAAAAAAAGAATCTCTCTGATTCTAATAAGGAATATATACCCAAACTGTGCAACATCAAGTATTTGAGAAGGATGAGTGATTTTGTGAACTTGGACTGAAGAGTAAGAGAAATGCTGAGGCAGTAACAGTTCATGGATCCTTTAAACTGTTGTCATTAGATCTCAACAGACTGAAGAGCATGGAGAATTAAATAAAATACCTCTTCTTTCAGATGAAACTCTAAAACCTCTTTTCAGGTAAAGCACTGGAAGCACATCAGTAGTTGCTTTATGGCTTCACCCCCATGTCCTATCCATTTTTCCTTGCAACTCCATTCTTAGTCTGCATCAATCTCTTTTTCCACTCACCCTAAATGATTACCTGAATAAGTTCAGTGCATAATGCTCTCCCCACTCCCTTTTTGGCCTTGACATTAAATAAAGGAACATGTCTGAGGTTGGAAAGCAGATATATGAGACTCTCCCAGACAGGCTTTGGAAGGGGGTAAGGTGGTAAAATAGCAAAAATGTCTTGGAGCCAAGAAATTAAAACCTCTATTCATGGCTTCAAAAACCAGCAGATGTAGCAGAGGCACTCCTTCACTACAAATTAAACATGTTTTACTTTGTCCTCTCATTCACATACTTCATTGTTCTTTCAAATTACTGTGTGCACATGTGTATTTGTCATACAAATAGAAAGAATGAGGGTAGGGGAAAACAAGGGCTAATACAACAACCAACCACAGGAAGCACAACAAGGTAAATAATGTTATCATTAAGAGTCTCTGTGTCAACCCACGTTAGAAACATTGCTACTGCTAAACAAAATGATAATATTAAAACAGATCTTGCTAATCTTGAAAAAATATATATAAATTTCACTGACCAGAAAAAAAGGTCAAAATGGACCTCACTTGATGATTTCTTCTTTTTCAGCACTAAAAATGTCTAAAAGGATTTAATAACAGTTAAGTAACTGTTTAGATTTGTCATCATGCTGCCTGCAATAAGACAAAAGAGCACCAGAAGGCAAAAGGGAGAAGGACACTGCTGTTCCTGTAGTGCTATTTCCCGTTTCATCCTATACAAGCGCAGCAGGAATGAAAACTCTGCACAGATGTCTCTGAAAGCAGAAACACTTATTGATTAGAAAAGGATGAAGCCTGTAACATGCCTACATCACCTCCTTTGTGAAAAACACTAGTCATAATTATGAGCATTCTGGCACTGCCCCAGCTGCCCTTGAAACAAAGCCAAACTAGCAAAGGACATGATTTTTTTTTTTTTTAAGATAAAAATATAGCTTTACAACAAATCTGTAAGAATGGGCTAGTTCTTTCCCTAACAAAGTCAGAAATGTTGTCACTGATTCAACTGTGAGTGAACTACCTTATAAAAAAATAAAAATTAAATTTGTCAACTTACTTGAAAACTGTATGGCAAATCCAGATTTGCTGATATAAAAATCTGTGTCAAACTGGATAGTTACTACGTTGAGTGTACTGTGAATGCCTTCAGGAACAAGGGATCCACTAATTTCTTTGAGTAGCATCTCATTCTCAGGTGGACCATCCCAAACTCGTAGAATGTCATGGGATGCCTCAGTATCAAAAGCAAGAAACTGGAGGCTGTAAGAATACCATGATTTTATTGTCAGCTTTTATATTATTCAACAACATATCTTTAGCAATAAACTAAACCTAAAAAGCAAATAAACTTTGATTTCCAAGGATGATTTTCCATAATGTTTCACACCTTTACCTTTGGATGCATAAAAGCCCAATACAAAAATGTATTTGAAAGAAGAAACCTAACAATATTTGAATTTGTCTACCATGAAATAATATATTACTTTAGCCATTCAAATAGTATGTAAGTATCCACACAACCTTTTCAGAAAATAGTTTTGTTTTTCTTAAGACAATATTAGGTATCATAGTCTCATCAAAACAAATTAACTAGAACTGTAAACTCATGCAATTAGTGATATAGTGTGAATAAATGTCTAACTAAAAAGAACTACTAAAATGCAGGTTTTTTTTAAAAATGTAGACTCTTCCACTAATCAGTTCTGCTGACTCCAGCACTTTTTACATATTCAGTCTTATAACTTTGCCATTAAAATAGCATTAGTATTAGGTATTTTTAATCAGATTTCCAGTTAACAGTTCTAGTTTGTGTATATCTTTGAAAATATACCTATATGAATTGGTTTAAAATTCATGAGTTTCACAAAATTATAACCTATTTTAAAGCTTGATCTTCATCAGACAATGTTTATTGAAAAATACACAGTTTCAACACAAACCTACATATTCAAACTTAGAATGCCAAAAAGACTGGCCTTGAGCTTCCTCTTAAATTTTAAATCCTAAATCCCTTTTTTTCTCCACTGTACAGGGAAGATTTGGCTATGATATAATCAAAAAGATTTGTTATAATTGTAAGATTTGTTTTCAGTACCTGACAATATTTCCTGGGTCTACTTCAATCACCCACATGCAACGCAGATTGTTGTCATACGGAAAAGGATAGCCAGGAGATAAGATTCTTCCTGATGATTCTCCTTTAAAACGGCCTCCACATTCAGCTAATAAAAAACAACATTACGTAATGTGTTACTTTTAATTCATTACAGACTGTCTTCCAGCTACTGATCTGAGCAATCAATTTATACATCTACTCTCTTGCTGAATAAGTAACACAACTAACCTGACTGTATGCCCTAAGTTTGTAAGACAACATTTAAGGACTTGAAGTGCCTTGGGAAAGGAACCTGTAAATGTGGTTTTATTTGAATATTTCTGTACTTTCCTTTGGCACCTATGTTTTTCTAATAATTTTGAACGCAACATAATAATTAGAAAACTTACCATTATATAATGAAAGGAACATGGATTGTTACTTAAAAAGGAAAAAAAACAAAGAGACCAGGAACACCATGTCACCCTAAAGCAGTAGAATTAAATTAAGAAAACTAAAGAAATTTGTAAGTAGAAAATAAAATAGATATTAAAAAAAAAAAAAAGAGGAAACATACTAAGTAAAAGCAGGCCATTCAGAGAGCAAATCAGCCTTTCAGCCTAGGAAGAAAAAATTGTAAAAATTCTTACTCAAGACTTGTCCTCACAGTGAAGCTATAGTATTTCTTAGAGGATAACAGATGGTAAGTAGCTCCCTCTTAGATGACCTCAGCCCGTCATTAGGCAAAACAGAGTATTTCATAATCTTAATACTTAATCTTTGAGAAAACCTGATTTTTTTAATGTAGATCCCTGAGACCTTTAAAGCCTTCCTATTTCACTTTCCTTCCTTTTAAAGTCCCTCTAATGCTTTCTCTCTTGTGAAGTGCAAAGCCAAAATAATGCTTTGATTAGATCTCTTGCTATAGTTAAAATGCAGTTTTATTTTTATTTAACATCACCTAAAATATTTAGTTGAGAGATTTATTACCTTATAATCTGTGTTTTCCGTGATGAAATATAATTGAAATGCTACTCTTTATGGATTTTCTGACACAATAAAAGCAAATTTGCGAAGACAGGTGGCCTTTCATATATTTTTTAAGCACTTTGCCAATCTGTTAATTCCTAAATACTCTTTAAAAAAAAAACCAACAAAACTTTTGTAATTATTCAACTCAAAGGATAGCATAGTCTATTATTCTTCCAGTAGAGTAAGGATATAAATAGAGTACACTACAAATAAAAAAATCACTCACTGACAAGCTGAATGAAATTTAAAATTAATTACATTTCATCCAGGACCACTGAACAACTACAAGTTTATAATTTCTAATTTTCACAGAGGATAACCACTTTGCTTTTTTATTATGATTTTTGAAGGTTCCCTCTCTCTCTCCCCAGTGGCTTATTTCTGCCTCTCCAGCAAGGTTCCAGCTCCCCAGTTTTGCTGGTTGCTGAATCAGCTGTGCACGTGGTGACTTCTCAGACAGCAGCATCCTCTCAGGTTGCAGTCAGGAGTAACAGAGCAAAACCCTTTTTATCTTACATCTCCAGATTGCTTACTATGAAGACAATCCTAATTAAGAATCTTAATTTTGCCAAGTGTCAATGCTAAAGATTCTTCTAAGGATGTCAAGTTAAAGGAAATATACATTATACTACATTTCTTCCTGCAAATTCCGTGGATAGTATGTTGTATTGTAACATTTACGACATGTTTAAGATTTATGATTACTACAACTGCTTGAAAACAGTTTTGCTATTGTCTTGTCAATGTCACATTCTTCCATAAAATGATACTAAAACAAGAACAGTAGCATTTTTAAGCCAATTTCTGATAGTAGCAGCAAATTAAAGTGTCTGTTGACATGTTGCTCATAAGTATCCAGGAAATACTTTTATTTGTACATGCCAACCTAAAATATTTCATGCAAAGCATCACTGTTTTCACAGATTCTCAAGGTTTGTCTGAACAATCTGTAGACCCTAAAAGATCTTGTGGTGGGCTGGGACCAAGTTCTTGTAAGCATGAAACTTGAGTGCATACAACTACCTGACTCATAAACAAGTATTCTGGAAATAAAGGACATCAGGGTTGCAAAAACAATCTTTATTTTCAATTTCCGTTCATAGCAAAGAAGCTTAATTTCAATCTGATTCTAACTAAAAGTGAATGTTGAAAGAAGGATTCCTATAAACTAGAAATATTAGAACAGTTTTACTGCTGATTCATCTTCACATCCTGCTATTTAATCCATTCCTGAATTTAAAGTCTCAAAACCTGACTGTTTTGATCACGGATGAGTAAGAGATATTCAGACTCATGCTTTTGTTTGGACATATTAAAGAGATTTCTAAAAGAGGTCTCAGTCCTATACAAAAACTGTTGTGATGCAATTTTGTTGTTTTCTTTGAGGAACATTTCTAACCTGAGCATGCTTTTTCTTACTGATCTTCTTGTGCATTTCTTAATTGCCCTTCTGCTTCCCAGTTCTCTTCTAGCCAATTTCCTCATGCTGTATCATTACTAAGACATCATTAATCTTTTACTATATATTTTTCAGCCCAGGAAGACTTCAACTGATATCTAAGACATTTCATAGGATTTATACTGCATCCCTTCAAGAGTATTTTAAAGCCTCTGCAGTGATCCAGAAGGTATGTGGAACTCAAGATCATTATTTACAACTGGCATTCAAAACCTTTTTGATTTCTTAAGCTTGTCTATACAAAAAACTCACTTGTTTCAATTAAAATTCTTTTAAAATCTATTTAGCCAAATCTATGCAATCCTCAGGTTGGGATGGATACTACTGCTAATAGAGATAACAGCTTTACACCTGTTAACTCTCTCTGGATGCAAGTAACATGTTTTACTACTTGGCTATGGAGAAATACCTAAATGAAATAAACAAAATCAATATAAATCATTCCTAAGTTCATTTAAAAGACACCATCTATGTACTTTTGTTTGCTGGAGGAAGAGCAATACATACAAATACATGGTATTCTGAACCGGATGGATAAGTAACCTCCCTGTGAATAGCAGACTAATAGATATGTTTTGAATAAGACTAATTTAAAGCTCAAGAAGTTTATACTACAGATTGATTCACATTCTAAGTAGCTTCACCTATACAGAACATTTTGGAATAATTATAATGTAGTTTTCACAGAGTCTGGTGGCAGTGCAAAACCTAGGTGCTTAATTTGTGTAATTTTTTTGAAAGACAGTGATTTGAGTTGGATGGTTTACCAGTACTGAAACAAAAAAGAATATAATACTTTGAGTATATGCAGCATATCATAACTTTTAACAGAGGTCCAGATTCAACTCTGGATTTCAGTTTGTTGATATTTTTTGTTAGTTTATATCAGCTCTGGATCTGGCTCACTTCCTAATCCAAAGGTGGCCAACCTGTACCTTCTGAGCTGTATGCGTCTATTTTGGAGAGGGACTGCTGAATAATTAAATCCAGGGACCTTCCTCCAAACAGCCTGTGTCATGTAGGGCACACACGAGAACAGTGCTTATCTCCCATCTGTGAGCTATTCTAGTGACCCCCTTCCAGTAGACCTTCTAGATTTGAACTATATGAGGTTTTGAATATTTGCTTAGAATATAAGAAAGTTGAATGTCCCACAGTTAGTGTAAATAGTGCACAGTACATAATCTAGATAATCAATAAAAAAAAAGAAGGAATAACTTCAGACATATATACCTTGGTCTGTTTTAAAACTAAGCAAGAACTCACTCGTATATATATCTGAGTGTTACTACGGTGATACATCCGATGATTTTTAATGCTTAATGGAACTGAAAATGTAATTTGTTGTTCAAACTTTTAATTTCAACTTTCTGGCACCTTCACATTTTATTTGATCTTTTTGTTTCAACTTCCATCATATGTTCTTTGTACACCTCCTATTTGCTACTTGCATGTTCCAATGCCATGCTTTCCCCCTAATTCTTTGGTTTCATATATCCTAACTGATGTAGAAATTTGTTAAGGCAAATTTGGGATTTAAGCATTTATTCCCTAATTATTACTCTGAGAGCTGTTCAGTTCTTATTTGTTGCATATTTTTCCTAAATGGGCTTTATGTCTTGATAAAGATATGCAAAAGTACATTGTTTTCTGTCAAACTTAAATCTAGGCACAAAGTGCATTTCACTCCTTGCTTCCCCTACTCACTCAATCCCAATTTCCTCTAAAAGGAGATGAAAAAGGAAGAAAATTACTATAATATTTAAGCCTTGTCTTCTTTATGTTCTCCTATGGAAGAAATTGAGCCTGTAGGTACCTGCACAACTTCTAGTTATTGTAATACTGTAATACAGTGTATAATATTATGTTATTCATCACAGCAACATAACAGAAGCCAAGTGACAAAAATACAATAAAACTCTATATCTCTTTGTATCTTTAAGTTTTTATTTGGATATATTTTATAGTATTTTTATGTAAACATATGAAAAGTTTTCTAGCTTAATGTTATTTAGATACAATTAGAAAAAAAAAGTACTAGTTTTACAACCCCTCATAAAACATATATGGTCCTGGCTTTCTGATCAAGCTGTCTTTTTATGTTGACTATTTGCTGACTATAACTGAATTTCACATATTAAGAATTTCAGTATTCACAAATGTTTAATAATTACTCTTGTTTTTAAACCTAAAACAGGCAAAACCACTCACATAGGCTTAGATGAGATTTATGCAGACAGATCTGTAAATGTATGTGTAAATAGATCTGTATACATACAGATCAGATTTCACATAGATCTAACAATCCTTACAATTTTTTCTTTCTTATATTCAGATAATAGTTTAAGTAAATAAAAAAATAAAAAATAAAATAGTCTAATACCAATACAAGATGGTAGAGGATAGTCCCATGCCCTTCTTTCTCCAGTCATACACTTTAGAAGGCTACTTCCATGGAGTGTATAACCTGGATTGCATCCATAAATTATAGTGCTTCCAGCAAAATGGCCTTGGTCACTGATTTTATATCCAAACTGGGGCACACCTGGGTCCTCACAATGTGAAAGCTCAAAACCTGTGGTAAGAATAAAACATTGTAGTTACAAAATCAAACAGATAAATATATTAATGAGATTAAGATTTTCTGTTTTCCAATGGAAATCAAACATTTTAAGACTTCATGTAACAACATCTTTAAGGTTTCTTCTCTGTTTTTAAACAGTCTAAGTAGGATAACTGTATATACCCCTCACTTAGAGCATGCAAACCAAACCGTGTCATAACATCATTTTTCCTAAGAGTCAACTTAACGACTGAGAAGGAAATTCATTATCATTATCAATCAGTTCTAAAATGATCTAAAATAAATTACAAAATGGCAGTTAAAGTGACTGTCCATTTACTTTGATGACAATCTAGTTTGTGAATAGACATTTAAAGGCTCATAAACAAAATTGCACAGAAGATTTGTTTGTTGTTATTGTGCACAGTAACACCAACGGCACAATAGCACCTATGGCACCAAAGAAATACCGTTATATTCATCAATCCCTACCCTAATCCTGCATTCAGTAGTTTGTAAATTTAAAAACTACATTCAGGAAGCAATGATAATGATAATATGGAGAATTCAAGCCAAACAATTTGGGCATTTTGGAGAATTAAGAGATGTGGAGCAAGAAGGAAACAAAATGATTTATGCATTATACAGAAACAGGGAAGCATATTAACATTTGGGGAAACATAAACTGTAATTTGGGAGAAAGATTTTCTATTCCAAATAGAGTTTTCTATTATTAACTGAGAAGCAGCTTGAAACCTCACTTTGTTCAAAATCAAATGTATTTTATCAATACCATGCAGCTCAAACTGTTTGTAGGTAAAAAAGGCACTTTGTATCAGATTGATATTCCTATATGTAAGTGACATGGGAGCAAATGAAGGGTTTTTCATGTCTGCATTGTTCAGTGAAGTAATTTACATAGTATTTGTCCATCTGGCCAACAATTGGAAGCTTTTCACAATCTCTCCTTAGGTACTGAATCATTACTATTGATTGATTGAAATAATGTTCATTATTTTATTTTACACACAAAATGATTCAGGTTGGATAAGGCTGTTTGCTCACATAAGGAAAAAAAATCCTAGGTCAAATGCTGTATCTTCCCAGTTCTTCCTTCAGCTCATTCAATGTCTTACTGAAAATGGCTCATCTCCTGAAGAGCCTCCACAGCCTCCGAGATGAACTTTTCTCATTCCTAGTTAAGCTATTGTTTCCCAGTACAGACTGCACTGCAGAAGCTCTAAAAGAGGCTAATGTGAGTCCCAAATGAAGAACCTTTTTTGATATTGCCAGTCTGGATATTTAATAACCAGTTAGAATTTCCGGTCTTCTAAGGAAGTTGTTGACCACACTGTGTGAAAAGAAGCTAAAATGTGCCTTGATCGCTGAGATGTCCTCATCTCTGGATGGCCTGCTTATAGACACAGCACCAAAGTAGTCTTTTTAACTGACCACTTCCCTCTTGAGGGTGAACACGTAACTCCATTGGCTAAGCATAGGTAGGAGTAGCATTTTTGCTGCCCTAAGTGTGTTTCAGCTATCCACACAGTGCTGGCAGTTCTGGCAACAGGACCAAAGGGAAAACTGCATCCTTTTGGAGAAGCACCTGGTAGCTAGGGGCATAGTGAAGGGGATCTAGCATGGCAATAGTTGGCTATTTGAGGCAAGTGATGGAGCATGAATGCTCACAATGTGTCCCTGAAGACATACAATATTTCATTACAGCTTGTGGGGATTTTGTTTACTGCTTAAAAGCATCAGGGTAAACCCATGGTACTTTTGGAAGGTTTCATTGTCTACATCCATGCAAAACAAATATTAGCTGTCTTTCCCAAAATAGGAAATGGCCAATGGGTGATGATCAGTGGCACGAAGTCTAATTGGAGGCCAGTAACTAGTGGTGTGCCCTAGGGGTCAATACTGGGTCCAGTCTTGCTCAACATCGTCATTGGTGATCTGGATGATGGGGCAGTTGGTACCCTCATCAAGTTTGCTGATAACTCCAAACTGGGAGGAGTGGCTGGTACGCCAGAGGATCATGCTGCCATCCAGAGCAACCTTGACAGGCTGGAGAAATGGGCCGACATGAACCTCAGGAAGTTCAACAAGGAGAAGTGCAAAGTCCTGCGCCTGGGGAGGAGCAAACACATGCAGCAATATATGCTGGGGCCACCCAGCTGGAAAGCAGCTTTGCAGAAAAGGACCTGGGGGTCCTGGTGGACACCAAGTTGAACATGAGCCAGCAATGTGCCCTTGCAGCAAAGAAGGCTAATGGTATCCTGGGCTGCATTAGGAGGTATGTTGCCAGCAGGTCAACAGAGGTGATCCTTCCCCTCTACCCTAAGCACTGTTGAGGCCACATCTGGAGTATGGTGTCCAGTTCTGGGCTCCCCAGTATAAGAGAGAGATGGAACTAATGAACACAGCCCAGCGAAGGGCCACTAAGATGATTAAGGGATAGGAGCATCTCTCCTATGGGTAAAGGTTGAGCGAGCTGGGAC
Source organism: Mycteria americana (assembly GCF_035582795.1). Taxonomy (NCBI): domain Eukaryota; kingdom Metazoa; phylum Chordata; class Aves; order Ciconiiformes; family Ciconiidae; genus Mycteria; species Mycteria americana. The sequence goes on from NC_134366.1 coordinate 157,601,396, forward strand.
TGTTCAGCCTGGAGAAGAGAAGGCTCAAGGGGGACCTTACCCATGCATATAAATCTGAAGTGATAGTGTAAAGGAGATGGAGTATACTGGATTCTGGCTGGGATGGAGTTAATTATCTTCATAGCAGCCTGTATGGTGCTGTGCTTTAGATTGACTAAACCAGTGTTGATAACACACCCATGTTTCTGCTATTGCTGAGCACTACTTGCACAGCATCAAGTCTTTCTCTGTTTCTCACTCTGACCTCGCAGCCGGTAGGCTGGAGGTAGGCAAGAGGCTGGAAGGGGACACAGCTGGGACAGCTGACCCCAGCTGACCAGAGATATTGCATGCCATATAATGTCATGCTGAGCAATAAAACTGGGGGATAGTCTTTCCAAAGGGGCCAGTGCTCAGAGACTGGCTGGGCATTGGTCTGCTTGTGGGAGGTGATGAATGACTGCCTTTGCATCACTTGGTTCTTCTTTTTCTCTTTCCTCCCTATCTTTATGTTGACCCATGAGTTTTTCTCACTTTTTCTCTTCCAATTCTACAAATATCTACAAAAGAAGATTCAGCACTGTTCAGGCTAATAACTATTCAGGCTAGGAAAGTGTATTCTATGAGAATGCCTGTCTCCAAAGGCAGGAAATTTAATGATAAGGTTCAAGTACTGGGCTCGGACGTAGCTATATAAATAAGAAAAATTAAATACCTTGACACTTACATAGTAACACATCACTGGAAGGCCTATCTTTAATGATAGGGTACAGTCCTATGCTATCACAGGCTACTATGGGGTATAATTATGCAACTTTCACCTGAAAAATAATTACATAGTCTTGTAGTATCTTGAAATATTTTCCTTTCGTTCTTCTAGACTTATATTAGTTTTATTAGAATTAGTTTTAAAAACATGATGGAGAGTTTTTGAAACATAAAAACATTTTTTGAACAGGTGAAAATGAATGATTTAAGCACAGGGAGAAAAAAGGTTTTTGACAGCTGCATTGCAGAATTACCTTATAATACTGTTCTGCTTGCTAAAAATTCAGTTTTATATAATAATTCAGCGATGATGAAATATTTATACATTAAAGAAGTCATATACACCACATGTCAATAGACACATGTAACAATCACATACATTTTCAGAAGTTGCCACTTGATAAAATAGATGTATAAGATGTATTTTATACATCTATTTGTATAAATAGGTATATAAAATAGATCTCTAAGCCAGAGATCTGAAAAGATTTTTCCTCTTCTAATCTTTATAGTTTAATTTTGTCAGTCTACATATAGGTAAAGTTTTTGTTAGGAATCTTTCTTTATCATTTTGGTTCCAAATTGGATTATTCTAAACAATAATCTGAACTCAGAAATTGCTAGTCTAATGCAAACTTAGTATCGGACACGAGTCTTAAGATGGAGAATGTCTTTTACTTATGAATTATCTTTATGAAACAATGGGTTTTGGTTACTCATTTAAAACTACTCGCTTAGATATTATTATGTGCTAATACAATTAACTTAAAATTATCCTTTTTTTTTTTTATCTTTTCCAAGACTGAAAAAAACTTCAAAATAACCCTCTAGAAAAAAGACACTGGTTTAAGTATCAAACTACACAAAGTATTGTCAAAGCAAGGTTTCAGTATGCTACATGTTTTTGGTTTTTTGAGGTACAGTTATGAAACTTCATTATTTTGATGGGTGATGAGTGATTTACTGTTGATTTTATCATTATTTGTCTTTTGACTGCATTTTCATGTTATGAGCAAAGAATTTTCATTCCTTTAAGATCATAAATCTATTACTACTGTTTTCTCAGATACTTACTGGTATACACAAGCTGAAAACCTTCATCAGTGCCCTCCACGTCTGAGTTAAATTCCAACCACAAATGATTTGAAGTACTACTTAGCGTCAGGCCTCTTAATGATGCCCCAGTATACGCACCCAGCAGGTGAGCAGTGTTGTCTTTGCCATCATAGATCTGTAAAACAAATGCGAGTTTTACAGTTATGAAGAAAAAAAAAAAAAAAGATATTTGATTTACAAAATAATTATGTACATCTCCATTAAGAGGGAGGACAGCTCTGCCAAGGGACATCTATTGCCAGTCAACCTGCGGTAGTATTTGGATCTGCTGTTTGCCTCTCTTAAGTTGACTTAATTGTGGTGATTTTCAAAATGCACAATTTAAAATATGTCAGTTCCTTTTTTGCATAACAATAGAAGTGGGCAGAGGAGCCATATCAGCTCAGTGTTTTTAAACATCTATGTTTTCTCTTTCACTGCCAGTATTGTAATGCTGGTCACAACCTATCAGCAAACACCTATTTTGTGTAGCTATGTCTGCCTCAAGTCACTGAGGTGGCATAATAGAAAAGCTCACACCTCCCCAACTTTGGCTTATTAAATAAACCTCTGATTTTTTTTTCCTATGTAAAGAGAGGTTCAAATATAACTATAAAGTAAAAGGAGACTAAGAAATAAAATAATTCGAACAACTGCTTCTGTAAGTTGAAAGAGTAATGTAATCTATATGTAAATTGGAATACAGCACTTTTACTATTTATTTTTCTTCAAGAGTTGTTCTTTTCCATATTTGAAGCAGTAACTTCTATCAGAAGACTAAATATATGAAACAATCTTTTAATAATTCTCAGCAAATTTCCTTACAAGCTTGGTTGCTTTAAAATATCACAGATCGTTGCATTCCTATCATTCCTACAAATAGTTAAACTATAACTTAACAATAATTCCTAACCCAACCACTATGTCCTGTAGGATTTATTTAGTGACTTCTATAGTAACTAAAACTTTGATAAATGGGTTTTAAGAAAACTTTCACTTGCAAATCAGTAAATTGACCTCTGAATAATTTTCAAATTGCAATATAGGGAAATTCGAAAGCTTTAGTAAAAAAATGGAATTGTTTCCAGTTCTGAATAAGATCTAATTATATTAATTTGAAATGTAATTAAATCTTGCATTTGTAAACAGCAATCTATACCACAATGAAATAAAATAAATACACCAGCAATAGTAGTAAGGCAACAAAGTAAATGTGAAATACTACAATGCCTACTCCCCGTCTGTGAGAATGACTTACACACGTAAATCCTACTTTGCAGAAATCCTCAGGACTCTAGTAATAACAGACTTCACATTTAATGATATGCTGAAATAAACCAAATAAGCCATTTCTAGCCACCTCTAATGAATAAATAATTGTAGAGCAGTTTAAGAAGCAGAGGAAAATGACTTGGTATCATTCCTTGTTTTTTTACTGAAACAAGCAAATAAATTCCAAGCAAAATTCACATTTAAATGCCAACATCCTTAAATGGAGTGAAAATAAGAAATTAAAGCAAAAATAAAGGTGCAATTAATGCTTAGCAACTAAAAAGTAATTTAAAAATCTATATAATAGTATTAAAATGGATGTCTTAATTTTATTTAAAACTTCTTTAAAACTATACTGAGTTCAGTAATCAAGCCAGAAAAAAACCCAACAGAAAATTAGTTCTGAAAGGGACTTAGTTTTGTTTCTGTAACTGAAAGAAAAAAGGCCATTCCAGGAGAATTACTGCTATCCTACAGAGATATTTACATCATGACAGACTTAAAGAAAACCCATCTTGAACTTGATGCTCTTTCTCCTAATCTCTCCAAGCTACTTATAACTAATAATACCCAAGGATTCAGGATTTATTTTATTTTTAAACACTGCATAAGAGTAATCCATTTCCTGCTATGTGTGTATCACTACTAATTAACCAAAGGAAGCTATTAATAAGTTATACCAACTATTCTCAATGCCTTAACAGAACTTCCCATAAGCCACTTCATGATACAAATTTTCTTCATGTTAGAATTTCCCCACACATACTTTATTGCCAATTTTGTTAACTCTCCTACCATATTAAACCTTTCACATGGGCACACTGACATCTCTCCAGAGTTGACACTAATTCTACTTTATGGGCTAACTAGCTGTCCCACTGTATAATACTTCTAAGCCTATATAATTTCTATGAAGGAACAAAATTTAAAGTACCGTCACACTTCTGAAAATATATGATTCTTTGAGTAGGAGAACTGCATTTGGATGAGGGAGGGATGTGATTCATTTGAACATGAAATTGAAATGATTTTTTTTTTATTTTGGTTGCTGACTTTGAAATATTCAAAGTAACATATATCCCTGTTCTTGAGATAGTGGGCTTTCTGTTAGGACAATAAATGAATAATATTTTGTAGTATAATTCTCAATTTAAGTCATGTTATCTTTTTTGTACTTCATTCAAGTTAATGGGTACTAAATAGAAACTTCTAGATGTAATTTAAATGATACAGTTACTAATTCTGTTCCAAATCTATCTTTATTTTTTAAAAATGTATTTAAGTTGCAAAGAAGGTGGTAACAGCCTACATTCTCTCATGAGATTTGCAGAACCAGCATTTTCTTACTAACCTTCCTAAAATAGGTGGGAGTTTTGCTAAAGATTTTGAATGAGTTAGTAAATCAGCTTCAGAATTTGATCCAGAAGAGGATATTATATGTGAATTAAGGTAGCACCATTATCTTATTTTTAATATAGGAATATTCTTTCTTAAGGCCTTGCCAGCACATCTGGGTTTATGGCACTTGGGTGCTAAATGTATGGCCAAGAATAATTGTTATGAAAATATTATTTGGTTGGATGCATTTTCCTTAAAGTCATCCTGTAGCATTAATGCAAAGATAATTGATTCTTGACTGTGTAAGGCCTGAATATGCCAGTGACAAGCTATTCAGAAAACAGAGGTCCATCTTTATCAGCTATTTAAAGGCCTGATCTGTTAAATGATTAATTCATAAAGACGAGCAAAGGCACAGAAAATTGCATTAATGTTCTTCATATCACAATGATATTTTGAAATTATATAGGGAAGGATGCTAATACTGAACACTGTTTACATAAATAGGATTTGAATTAATAGATGTAATGTTTAATTTGGGGAGGAGGGGTTATGTTTGCATTTACAGTTAGAGAATAAATAAAACTTCCTAAGCTTTCGAGGGGCTCCATTATCAACAAATTATAAATGGAAATTAATGGGCTTTTTTCTGCTAACTTATTTAACTCCAGAAAATTTTAGCAAGGGAATAGTATGAAGTAAATGTATTAAATTTGTGCATTTTAATCAAACTATTTTTGAGATTTGCCACTGAAACATAAAAGGCATATGGATATGAAGATCTGTGCCTTTATAAGGAGAAGAACTAACATAAAATCAGCAGCTCAGAGCTGAGGCTGTCAACACCCTGTCAAAAATATCATTTATATCACATGCAAATAGAAGCACTAATATAAAGACAGAAAAGAGCCCATATGTTTCTCACTCATGTTTTCAGGATGATATTGCTAAAAGGATTATGATAGCAGGCGTGGAGATTCTTAAGAAACAAATTATCAAAAAGCCCCAAACATTACCTCCCTTCGAAGTCTTTGCAAAATAACCCTCAAAAACGGAATCATGTGCACACAGTTCAAAGCTGGCCCACAGGTGAGACAGCAAACAAATGCAGTAAAACGGAGTCCTCCATATTTTGCAGGAGCACAGCGTACTGAGCCAAGCACAGGGGAGGGGGACCCTTAATGCCAATTCTTTTTGTTTTGCTGACACACTGTTACCTGCCTGTTGCTGCACTGAGTGTTTAATAGAAGGAAAAAGAGAGATTACTTCATTACAATATAAAAAATAATTCTTAAAGCCATTTTTTTCCACATAGGTGTAATCTCATCTGGCACATCAGCTCTCACTCTACATACTGCCAAGCACATAACCTACTACAAAAGAAAAAAAAATCCCCACAAACAACTGCTGTTCTCTTTCCATCTAGTGCTTTTCAGACTTGGTGTTCCTTTCTCTCTTGTTTTAGGTTCACTTATGGAATCTGCCTGCAGATGTTTTTGGGGCGGGGGGCTGGTTTTTTTAACATTAACAGAAAACTACTCATTAATTAGTACCATGCATAGGTACATTTTTATTTATGTTGAAATCTACTGAAAATAAAGAAAACAATCATATTATCTTTGTTCAAGCTTCAATTTTAACAAAAAATGCCTTTCCCCCAGTAAATTAGAGAAGTATATTAAAAGATCCTTGACATAAAAGAATCCTTTCTACATTCAACTGATTTCAACAAAAATAAAGTGTTCACCACTAACAATGGACTATTCAGGCAAGTAGAAGAATGGCAACTCTGTTCCTTTCTGTGCAAATCTAAAGGGTTTGCTTACAGCTATCAGAGACTACAAGCAAGTTTTACAAGAAAAAGCAGAGGAAAAAAGCAGGTAGAAATGTTCTCATACTTGGAAAACCATGTATTCTTTTTCCCTGCCTCACATATAGGCAATTTAATCTAAAAAATTTGAATTCTGGAAACATGCGCACAAACTCAGTTATTGGTACAATTACAAAGAAGGAAACAATTGTTATACAATTTCTGAGATTAATATTAAATGGATTGGCACATAGTGACTATACAGATCTTAAATTCTTCATATGCTTTCATGAAACTTTCATGAATATTAAAACCAGATGTGGCACTATCAAGAGTAGGTTATAGCCCCGTACAAAAAAAAGTAGAGAGACATATATTTCTTATAGTTGCCAGTAAAAACCAACCAGCCAAACAAAAAAACCAACTACAACATTAATGTAAGTAGCCAGAGCAGTTACATCAATAAGAGAAAAAGAGAACTGCATACTAAATGAAGCAAATGAAAACCAAATTATATGTTCTGAAAACTCTGTTCTATACCAGTTCAGAATTGATAAATGGGAACTCCTCCTTCTCTGCCTGGGGAGTAACAGTAAGGGCAGTGATCTATTTATGTTAAATACGCTCGAATGCTGTATTCCCAGTCCAGCTGTTTCATTGTTTCAGTCACAGTGCTTGCCAGGTCTAAATTTGATCCATGGTCAGTTAATTCATGTGGTAAGCAGCAGACCCCATGACTTGATTAAACAGCATATCAAAAGTTTAGTAGAATATTCAGTCTATTCAGACTTTCAATGGAATTTTATCTGCATAGCTCTAGTAATCTAAAATATTAGCTGATAGAAAAAGTTACACAAAGTATGATTAAGTTCTTTGCCAACATTTTCACCTATCAGTTCTGAAGAACAGAGATGCATTATCCATTTCTTAAGCGAAGTCTGTAGCTAAAAGACTGAGCTTTAACTGTGAAATATTATGGAGTTGTTTCATTTGTGTTTGGGGAAAGGAAGCCCCTGTCTGGAAACTGTTGTTTAAATATCTTGGTTTCCAAATGGTGAATTCCTTACCCAGTTAAAAGGGAACTGTGTATTCACTGTACGTCACTCTGCATTTTGCTGTAAGGTTGGATGATTTTTTTTTTAACTTAACTTTCTTCCATTGCCATTTTTCATTCCAGAAGACTTCATTATTCTTTACTTACCTCTGAGATTTCTTAGAGTTTGGTCAAGGCATTAATGTTTATATACATTTACAAAGTAGTGATATAAATTAGATAGGTTTACAGCATTTGTTGGCTATTATTGATTAACTTAAAACTAAAGTTAAATTATAAACCTAATGTCCTGCTCCTGTAGCCAAAAGTGTATTCTCCACAGTCAGCAAAATAGGCAAATTAGGCAGTATATTCCCTTTTTTCATCTTCATTTTCATTCATCCCACCAGTTCTACAAAAATAAAAGGAAGTTCCTGCAAACTTATCTTCAAAGATGTTTTACTGGGATTAACATAAATAGGTCTAAGAGAATAGAGGAAAAAAATGGGGTTAACCAAGACTATTTTCCTGATGTTGAAGATATTAATGCTAAAAACTGGGCATATTCCCAAGTCAGTCACACACCAAACCTTCCACTGATTCTTTTTCAGCTCCTGGAGATGAGGAGTAGCCAATAATAATAGGGATCAACAGGCAACTTTAGAATTGCTTCCATGAGAAAAGTTTTGGAATGTGTGACTGCTGCTTGTATTTCCTGAAACAAGACTCCTTTATCAAATGAACACATGAAAAAAGTGTCTGATAGGATTAAGACAATTTGTAAGAGCTTCATCTGGGTGATTAGGCAAGAAGAGACACAATGGGTTCCACAGATATCATTCCTTCCCACAATATTAAGGGTTGAGCGCCTCTGTCTTGCTACAATGTCAGATAGGCTGAAAAAAGTGATAATCATAATAAAGAATACTTCTTGTAGGTTTTTTTAATAGACTGGGAGGAACTTCAGCTCATTATTATAATTCAGGGCTGCTGACTTGAAAAACAAACACAAATTACTAGATATTACTTTCATCTAACACACCTGCAAAACACAGCAAATATTTCTGACATTTACAGCTGAGTGGTGGCCTCCCTCCATTTATAATTAATTTGGTATTACGCTTAAGTTCACATTAATTGAGTAGCAATATTAAAGTAGAATTTTATTTTATAAGCCTCTGAGTTAACATTTTCTAGTTAAACATCTGTAGTGCACATGGTTGGAATAGCACTTGAGAAATCTTAAGTGCATAGATCTTTTCAAAATTGTATGTGCGTTAACTGATTAAGGAAGAAAAAAAGAAGAAAAAAGTTCGAATTGCTTTATATTCATATTCATTTATATTTATATAAAAGTTTATATTTATATAGCTGTAGCTGTCTCCCTACAGTGCTATGACTTTTACACTAAGATAATAGAGTTGAATGGTTTCAACATAAAAAGTCTTGAGGAAAATGCAGCCATATACTTTTATTGGATGGCCATAAAAAATGTGGACAGAAATATTAGGATAGTGATTTGGGTGGATAAGGATTAAAGTTCAAATCTAAGATCTGACTTCAAATCTTATGCTAACATTGGTTAATTTAAAGATTTTACCATAACTTCACTAATTTTTCTGCTTCATTAAGAAATTCCAAAACTGTTACAATGACATACCTGCATACATCATCTGGATGTTCTAATGGTAAATTGAATAACTGGGATTTTTTGTTTGGTTTTTGCCATGCTATTTATATATTAATAAATACTAAGCATCTTTCAAATTAAATCTTTCTGTATTAATTAATGTAAAAATTAAAAGATATCTACTTGGTTCTGAAGTATGCAGTAAGGCCAAAATAAAATAAACATACCTGTGTATGCTGGGTACTAGTAGCCTTTGCTTTATTTTGTTTTGCTTGCATTTTGTTTTAAGAAGAACGTAATACTTATTTTTATTTAAAGCCATTTTATTTATTTTTTTGTCTTCTTGCTGCTTGATTTCACCTTACATTAGTTGTTTAGGTCTGGTTATGCCTTAGGTATAATTAACCGCTTTTTGGAAGTGCCTATGTCTGACAAGTAATGACAGAAATCCTAACCTAATGCTCAGGTGGTTAAAGTTAGATGAGATAAACCCCAGTCTAAATCATAGTTGTTTCTTGGAAATGTATGTCTCCATAATCCTTCTCATTTTAATGAATACATGGCAGAATATGGCAGAAAAACTTTTTTTTTAATCAAACATGATTGGCATGGTACCTCTTGTTCCTTTGATTTCTGGCAGGCAAGTTTAATTAAATTGAGTATTCTGAAAAATTAGGCAATTATTTAATCCTTTTAATGGATATCTTATTGCATTGAGATGGTATGTGCTAAAAGATACTCACCCTAATTATCATCAGCTTTAAATGTGCAGTTGGCTAAGTAATATATGCATCTGGAAATGTGTATTTTGGGGAATACAGTAATAAGATCTATGAACAAATCGAAGTAAATGCTACTGAATTTATAGGGTGAAATTGCTTTATAAAACTCTGGAAGGTTCTAGTATCCTATTTTTCCCTTTATTATTTCTTTGTTTAATGCAAAAATTCTCTTCACATGTAACTGCTGTGATTATCATTTTGCCGGAGATGTTACATACCACACAAGATTAGAGTCATTTAAAATGTAAACCTCATGTAGAAAATGTAGTATGTAGACAATGTATTAAATTAAGCTTCTGGTTGTAATGTTTATTATGTTTAGATCACAGCTCAAGTTATGAAGATACTGAGGAGGAAAACAGAATTTACAAAAGATGTAATTGATGAATATTTAACACTAAGAATAGAAGACAAATACACATTAAGGCAACATCTGGTTTACAGTTTCAATCTCTTTTTTAATTATATGTGGTCAGAAAAATATATGTTTTAAGGAACAGATTATGGAAACACCTCAGGTTGTGTAATTTTTAACTTTTTAGAAATGGAACTGGTTTTGATACATATTTTCTAAGAGATGCTTAATATAAACCTACCTGATACTGTGCTATCACAAACAGATAAACTTCAACGGTATGAGGAACTACAAGTTTAGAAATAACAAATAAGTTACATGAATACATACCTTAAGAACATCTCCTTGGGCTAAGTGAAATGTTCTGGCAGAAATATTGATTCCTTTCCCTGCTTGTACCTGAATGCTATAAATACATTCATGGTTGTTTTCATAGTTAAGAGGATAATTGGGGGACAATAAGATTCCTTCGTTATTTGTCGTGGAGGCTCCACATTCAGCTGCAAGTAAAAGAAAATGTTAAGGTATATTTTAATAGAAAACATCAATATTTTTAGTAATGGTGATAATGGGAATGTTAATGCAACCTATTTCAACATTATTAACATTTATTGATATCTAAATCTAGTTCTAAATATATGTTCATGACAGTGATTGAAGGCTACAAGAATATTTCTAAATTGCTGCAATACTTTAATAAAAGTATGTTAAATAATATGGAGAGTTATAAACATATTAATGGCACATTCCATAAATATAATGTTTTAAATGATCTTTCTTGAATTTTGTTTTGAAGGAAATATACTTGTTTTTACTTCTCCAACACAGAAATTCGTAAAGACTTGAGAACTAAAGGAAAGTAAAAGTACTCTAGAAGTTTATGTGTATATATTTATATGTGTATATATTTATATATACATGCATGCATATAAATATACATACATGCAGATACACACATTTTCACACCGATTGATGAAAAAAGATAATTTTTATCTAATATTAATTTACCAAAACAAACAACAGTCAATGGTATAAATTACAGTAGAAAAAGAGTTATGCTATATCTACCAGCTAACAATAGAAAAAAATAATTTCATTAATAAACAAGTAGAAAAATAGTAACTCCCAAGGGAAAAAAAAAAAGAAAAAGGAATGAAATAGGTTTAAGATTAAGAGTTAAAAATAAAAATAAGAAAGTGTTTCCAAGTAATACTGTTATTATTCCAAAAAAGAAACTTTATAATTGAGGACTTTGGCAATTGAGCTTAATCACAAAAAAACCCCAAACATAAAAACTTATGGCAATGCTACATTAGGCAATAATAACTAACTTTCACTTACAATCATATTTTGGAGTACTTAACATAATTTTAATTAAGACATTTTTAGGATTGAGGTACCAGGTATTTTAAATTAACTCTGACAAACTACTACAATTCTTTCCTTCCCTTTTTATTTAGCTTGATATGTGGTCATTATAGTGAAAGGACAACAGAATTCTCTCTCTTTTTAACAGATTTAGATTAATTTTAAATTTAACTGTAACACTAAATTTTCAGGATTTATGTTTGTTTTCAGGATCACTTCAATATTCTTGCCATTTATTTTACCCTGTATCATGAGAATGCACCCGTTATTTTAACATGGGAAATTAATTGGTTTATAATTTCACAGAATAAGAAATAATATTGTCTAAAACTATGTTGTTCTTCTAATGGTTTGAAAAGATGTTTAAGCAACCGATGGTATCTATTTTAAGAGCTATTATTGTTTATTAGCATTATTATAATTCCCTCACTAGACTTGTTTGGGTGAAATCCAGGTTATTGAAATATATATTTTTTATATGCAAAAATATATACATTAAATTGACAAAAAAATTTGATTAATTATTCTGTCTGTACACAGCTAAAACAAATATTGTGCAGAAAGCCAAGTCAGGCACAAATCAAAGCAGAAGAAATGCTTGAGGACTACATTTAATTCAATAGTGATACAGAACAAGTACCCAAATAATTCAGGTGTCATCACTTTGTCTTAGAACAGTTGGATACACACAATCTAGGCAGAAGTGGAAAACCTTCTAGTCCACATGATCATTACTATCCTTTTATTTTATTCTCAAATAAATAGGTATTTGCTACTCTGAAGATGTATAGGTCAGTTTGAATTACAACACATAGGAGAAAGATGATTGTAATTTCGAGTTTGTGGGATATCCTTTCCTATTCCAGAGAGACAGAAAAGTCAAAAGGCCCAAGGTATTTATGGTATTAAGTTGATTCAACAACTCTATTTTTGTCAGAACTGTAATTCAAAGCAATTTTTTTAAATCTGAACACAGCAGTGAGCCAACTGTTAGGACATTTTTAACTAATACTTGAGAACCATGCTATGTTTTCTGTTAAAAATAAGGGAATTGTTAGTGTCATAATATTTATCAATCTGATTGTACTTTTCTTAATATAGAGGGAGAATGTTGTGTTCCAAGTTGTGGATGCCCCATCATTGGAAATGTTCAAGGTCAGGTTGGATGGAGCTTTGAGCAACCTGATCTAGTGAAAGATGTCCCTGCCCACGGTAGAGGGGTGGACAAGATGATCTTCAAAGGTCTCTTCCAACCTAAACCATTCTGTGATTCTATATACGATCTCAACCCTTGTGTTAGCAAACAAGAAAGCAAGTTTAGTAACAGTAGTCTTGAAAACCAAAGTATAAAAGAATTTCTCCCATAGCATTCAGTTACATCATTACAGTTCCACAGAAGCACGCACTGCAGCCTACAACAGTAGGTTCTTTTGTACACTCCTCAGATGGATTCTCACAAAATCAACAGTTATTCCCTTGCTTCTCTACTTGCCTCCTGTCAGTGCAAATTATGACTTTAAAAAAAAAAAAAACACGAAACACTGAACACACACACACACACACACACACAAACACACACAAACCAGCAGTATAATTCTGAATAAGTGCAGAATCAAATAGGGAAGATATGTGATTAATATGATAAGACTTTCCAAACTATACCATAAATAGTTCTATCTGCCAATCTCCACTTCTATTTGTAAACACGAACAGACAGCTATGTTACTTAAAATTACATGGAACTTCAGGTTGCCTATGGTTGCCTTCTATTCTTTGATGCTAATACAGCATAAATCAAAAAAGACCATAATATTTCTATGTGCAGTTAAGTGCTGAGTAAACAAGTGCTGGGTAAAAAATGTTAAATGAGTTCTTAAGTTTAAAATAAATACAAATATTAAATATATATAATTTGTTTAAAGTGTTTGGAAAAGAATTTTAGCAGGCATTACAGTGAGTGACAGAAAAAAGAGACTGAAGAAGCAAACTGGATAAAATTAAGGGAAAATGTGTAAAGGAAATATAAAAGAGAGAAAAGAAGGGACAAAACACTATTTCAGAAGGAAAAATCACAGAGGAACAGAAAGTCTATGACCATCCTTTAAAAACATGCTTAGAGCTGTTATCAGAAATTACATTTCTGCACTGCCTTAATGTTTCATTTTAGTAACATTCCTTATTCCACAGAGATGGTATTCAGGTTGTTTTAATGACAAAGTTTTTTGTTTTTTGTTTTTTTAATCCACTTATTTCAGCTGAAACTTAGCACCTACCCTACACAATTTGCTTGTAGGGAAAAAAAAAAAGACATAGGGAAAATATTCCAACATTTAGCTATGTTTCCACAAAAACTTTAATTCAGCCTTATATAAAGTACAAGGATGTAACACTAAGATTGAAGTAAATCACTGCTTCTGGACTTTACCAGAAATGTAGAATCATTTCAGTATTAGAAAGGAAAATAAACAAAAACTCCAAGAAGAATAATGAAAGGAAAATAAAGATATAATGAGCTATTTATAAGAAATGACTGTTATGCTTTTAGTTATGAATGTATGTTCATTGCACATTTCCATAATAAAACAGATTAAACTATTGTTTATTAGTGTATTTAAATTCTGTAATTATGTAAAATGCCATTATTATTCTAACTGAGGAATGAAATGCATCTGTTTGGGTAATTTAACCATTTGAAAACAATTCTTCAATGAATGGCTTTTTCTTTTAAAATATGCTCTATTAGGAGAATTTTGCAAGGTTTCTCACAATTCAGCTGATGAAATGTTCACCATAAATAATTATCAAACACATAAATGTGACATGCTGCTATGGATTGAAATTCAGCCATTGTTTTCTTCAAGACAATCCCTTGGAATCAAAAGAAAAGAGCTACAAATAGCAGTTCTGTATTTTGAAAAGATGTTATCTCTTGGTTAGGAGACTAAGCGCATTGCAAAAGCTTGACTGGGCAAGTAAATGGAAGCATTCTAAAAAGGATTGTATCTTTAACCAACAGTGGTAGCAGACTGCAAATCAACAGCTACTTCAGAAAGTGTATCTAAATTCAGTGCTCAACAAACTGTTTCTCATAAAACTGTTAATCTTCAGAAGTCCTACCTCTTCAACTGATGGCAGATGTAAGAAAGAAAATCTTGTTTTGACTCTTGTCAAAACAAGACAAAAAACAGAGGATAACAAGACAATCCTGAAAGGATTAAGTTGTGACTGAAGTATTCTTTTCTTGAATAATCTCAGTTATGAGGTCATCAAAAGTTTTCCAGGTGGTTTTGGTATCCTGACAGAGTTAAGTACAGGGAACCCTATGCTGATGAAGAAAATGAGAGGAACATTGTCTTCTTCAATCAGTAAGAATAGTGGTATTGTTTACTTTTAGTTTATACTGTTCCAGAAGACCAGATTTCCTTTCATAGACCCAAAAATGAATAACTGCAATTTCTTATTAAGTATGCATCTGCAGTACATGCATCTACATCAGAGTTGATCGGAACATCGAAAGATTCATCTAGCTGTCTGTGTATTAAATTTACTTTCAATATATTTGCACATACTTTCTTGGCTGTTATCTGACTTCATTGTTTATGTTGTAATGAAAGACACTATTGTCAGATTTAGGAAAGTCCTGTATTTAAGACCTACACATAATTTTACAGCAGGTTGATGTTTCTACTAAAATGGCCAAATAAGAAAGAAATAATTGTTAGAAACAATTATTTACATTATTACTATTATTTTTCGTAATTAATAGCTCCAGCTGACAAGAATGGGGATGAGTCCTATATTCTTTAAACAATATGCTCCCGTACCACAACTGACCAAAGGAGGATGGAGAAACACGATGACAAATGAGCTCCTGCATTAATATTAACAAGGTAAAATGTATTAACAAATACATATTCTATAGTAGGAGAATTTAAAGAACCAATGTGCACAATTTGCCTTTAAACTAACTATAACTTTCTCATTAAAAAAAACCCAAACAAACAAGCAAAACCCAAAACATGAAAACCCAAAACAAAACAAAACACAAAATAACCTGAGAATTGTTGGAACTTAGTGAAAATTTCCACGCAGTGAACAGGAACAGTTAAAACTTTATGTAAAATATAAGAATACATAAGAAATGTTAAGAAAGTGCTTATCACATTATAATGGCATTATACTAACAGATGGTGAGCCCTCAGTGGCTGTATTTTGCTTTGTTCAGGATATCCTATCCTTGAATAAAATAACAGAGATACAACATATTCAAAAATGACAGGATAAATATTTAAAGGAATAAATTTACTTCTGACAAACAAAAGAAAGATTAGGATTAATTTGTTCTGAGAGGAATCAATGACTCATTTACAAGTGAATATTACAATCCTTAAACTGAGCATTCATGCTGCCAAAATATTCCACGTATTAAAAGAAAACTCATTTAAAACTAGCAAAAGAACACCTTTTCAAACCCGAAATATTAAAAACAACCTTTGCCTTAAATTTTGTTTATGCACAGAAATGGATAAAGCTATGCAGCAAGACTCTAATGGCAATACAGAATAAGATGTGCAAAGGGTAGCTAATGCCTCTCCGGCTAATTAAGGCACCTTGCAATTACTTCAGACGTATCTGCGGTAGAACTTTCAGTTCATTGGTTACTTAACCGTGCTTCAGTTCAACATTGAATTTATTTTTTCTCTTGTACAATATAACCTTTCAGACATTTCTATTTTTCACTCCCTAGGTATTCCCTGAAAAGCACCTGAACTCAAGCTTAGCGAAGAAGCTATGTCAGTAAACAGGAAAAAAACTATCAACTCAGCAAAAATCTTTACCAGCAAAGATCCATATACAATATTATCTGAGAAGCATGCAATTATCATGACATAAATGAATGGATTTGCCTGTAGATTTTTTATGTTTGTTTGTCTGCTTTTCGTAATTGTAAGGGGTATAGTTCCTTGGAAATCTGTATGACCAGAACATCACTGAACTTAGCTGTTTAGGACATACTGAGAAAAATGGTCAGAAAATGTTATAAGGAGAAATATAAGTGGAAGTAGCATATAAGCACAAGAAAACAAGATTTTAAAGTCAGTGTCTTCCAGCTGAGGTTTAGCAGAAAGAAATTGTAGGGAATTCTAGGGAAATAAATTGTATGGCCCTGAGAAAGCCAGAGGAAAAGGCCCTACAGAGTTAGGAAGCTGTGAAGAGACTAGATTATCTTCTTTACATAGGCATAGAAACAATTATGGGTTACAAATTCTGACATGACAGTTATAATGAAAGGTAATGCAATTTGGCTATTGGGCAGCCTTATAAGGGAAGGAAGAAAAAAGGAAAGTAAAAAGAAAATGGAAGAGGGCAGGGGAGAGAAAAAAGACATGAGAAATCCTGGCATAAAAGAGACGACTTTCTACATTTCACTAGAAATAGAGGTAATTCCAGAAGAAAGCAGTGTGTGTGCTGAATATGAACAATGCATTTGGTTATTATTTGAATAAAGCATCAAAAGGAAGCATGAAACTAAGGAATGACAGTATTCTTAAAGATCTTTAATAATCTTCATTCCATTATTGATTATCAGAAAAGTTTAATTTTATCTATTTCATTATTTTTCCTTTAAAGCAACTGTAATTGCTCTTCTTTGTTCTTGTCTATAACACAGTTACAGGGAAATTCAAACTGGCTTCTTGTAAGGTAACTATGGCATTGACAATTATAAAGAGCACTAGGCAGAGACATCTGAACTCTAAATGCATCAGAACGAGTTCAGAGGCACTACAACCCTATGAAAACAACCAAACTGCATATTCACAAACTTAAGATGATACCTGTGCTCTGTATCCCAGGCTAGACACATGCCCCTAATAGAGTGTTGAAAGTATTGATTACTTAGGACTATCCAGAGCTTAGATGTATTGAAAAGGAACATTCATTTAGATACCAAAAAACCAGCCAACAAAAACCAAACCAAATCAAATCAAAACAATGACAGTATGTTATCATTGTTTGTTAGTTAACTAAAACTACCATACATATGCTGGAAACACAAGTGATACAATTCACAAGTGATTACAGACATCTACCCCAAAATGAGCTGAATCATATAGTGGACGCTTAACTATATTGAGAATACATACATTTACTATAAAGGTAACTTCAGGGTATTAGGAATTATGTACAGACATATAAACAAGACATACACATGGATTTGTGTGAACCCCTACCAACCATGTAATTAGTGAACATGGATATTTGTAATTATCACGTTCATCAGGATTTATAAATAGTGGTATTAACTCTGTAACAGTTTATCAACTTTGAAGCTATTAGTCATTTAACAGAACCAGCTAAAGAAACAGAAATATAGAAAGACTTGTTATAAAAATTGTTCCAGCACAACATCAAGCCCTATGGAATTCAGATAATGCCATCATTTGAGCAATTCAGCTTTAAAAATTCAGTAACCAATATTTGTTAGCTATTTGAACATTACTTTTTCATTTATTAATTCTTAATTATAACATTTCATTTATTAAGTCTTACTTCCAAATTCAGTTTTGAAAAAGAATATCTTCAGAAATTGAATAATAATAAAAATATGAATTAATATAAACCATTTATTTATCCAACTTCTGAGTAGGAAGAGGAAAGACAGCTTCTGATTCACTGGCAAATTATTTGGTTTAGCATTTATTATGATTGGCTACTGTGTTTCAGGACTCAGCACATTAGCCTTCTGTGTATCCGGAAAGGGATGCTTGAAAAATGTTCTGGCAAGAATTCGAAATAATCTTGTTATCCACCTAAATCTACAATTGCTTTTTAAATTTCTTTATATCATTGACCAGAACTACTTCTACAATTTAATTAATGTTGAAGGGAAAATTATTTATTTCTAACAGTTTTACTTTTTTAAAGTATTATTTCCAGCTGAATGGCCCTTTTCCTTGCATTGAAAAGAGGAAAAGAGGATTGAATCCTCTTCCTTGAATTCCTTGAGGATTGAATCCTCCTCTTTCCTTGCACGGAAAAGAGGATTGAATCTCTTGAGCTAGTTTACTTTTGCCATTTATTATAGGAAAACACTTCCATCATCTGTCTTATTATATTAAGATGTGTACAATCTTTCTTCCTAGCCCTTCTCTGAACTCCTGCCAGCTCTACAGTATTTTTATGGAGAGACATTTGGAAATACATCAGGTGAAACTACAAGTTACTGCAAGCAGTCTCTGTCCCCAGTCTTCTATACAAATTATCATATCATTTTTATTGTTTTCAGCGATTCTTAAATCAATTTCCTAGCTTAATGCCATTAATTTAGAATTCCTGAGAAGTATAACTGCAATGAGCCTTCTTGTTTGTCGTCCCCCCCCGCCCCATGGTATTTATCAACCTTACATTCATTTTATCATACAGTGCATCTGTTCATTCATCTAGTTTATTATGTCTGTCAGGTTCTTTGAAGTTTTCTTCTGGTTGTAACTATTCTAATCAACTGCTATCATAGAGTTCACTTTCAGATCAGTAACGAATGTATTAAAGCAAGATAGAACTAATAAAAAATTTGAAACTTTAATTTAATTATATGATCAGTTTTTAGCATGGATGTTCACTTTGCTAACAAACTTTTTCTTCTTACAGATTTTTTTTTAACTAATGACAAATTCATAGAATCTCATATGAAAGTTTCTTAAGTTTTCTGGGAAAAAAGTTAGTGAGTTCTTCTTTATTCATTAATTCTCTGTAATTTTCATGAAAAATCAAAATTATTATTTCTCTTTACAGGACCTAGAACATTGGGTGAATGCTGACATGAAATTCTGAGCCATAAAGAAGACCATTTTAACTGATGGGCTAACCCCTTGGAATGTCTGCCCAGGGGTAAAAGAGGGAGATAAGAAGAGTGATAATTTACCTAGAGTTTTGGCCAGATAAAAAATGTCTCAGCTATGCACATGTGATGTTTTCCTAGTATACAGATGAATATACAGAAGAGCACAATCTGTTATTTCCTCAGTTTGCAAAGGAAATAAAACCGTACTGGGAATAAGTCAGAGAGTAATAATACAAACTGAGAATTTTCAAATGTTGACAGCATCGTTAGTAGTTTGGACCTTTAGTTGGCCATTATTATATGCATGGCATAATGATGAAATAGGTATAAAAGCTGGTTTCAGAAATATAGACAGTATTGTTTGGTTTTGTCTGTACTTGAAGATATTACCGAGAGAATAATTACTAACTCTTAAATATTCTCAGTCTACTGGAAATCTAGTGTAGACATGCATTTCCAAGAAATTCTGCACCATGTCAAGCAGGCCTATCTCACATTTGGCAAATATGCCTTCTGTTGCTGGTCTTGTTCTTTTGATTCAGTACGTGACACCATAAATACAGCAAAGACAGTAGAAGACCATCCTGTGATGACTCATTGAGAATCTGAAATGGCTAGTCCATAGACTAGGTATATTGCCATAGCTACCATATTTTTGTTTATTTTCTGTCTGTAAGTTAAGGGTTACAACACATTTAAGTCACCTTTGCGTTAAACTTGTGGTAAAATCTGTTAAGTTTAATTCTAAATGAAATCAATGCGCTACGAATCCTGTCAAATTCTCAGGAAAAGAACGTAACAAATATGTATAACCAAACTAGAGAATGAATATATAAACCTATAAACATATATTACCAAAATGAGGAGTATTTTATTTAACTGTATGGCAAATTTAAAGCAATCTAAGGGATCTGATAACCCAAATCACACTGAATTTTAAGCATTGGAAACAAAAAAATTAGTGTAAAATACGTTAATCTATTAAATTCAGTCTCTTTCTGTTCAAGAAATTTTCAGAAGATATTTATGATTTCACTGATTTTTCAGATTTTGAATTTAGTCAAGTTCAGGATTACTAGTAGTCCAAAATACTGTAAAGTCAATTTGCAGCCAATGAATGACACATGAACACCACCAGAAAAATTCATTCTTATTGGTCCTAACCTCTGTGCTTCTTAGAGTCTTAAACATCAGGAGCATGTGAACTAGGAACCAGTTGTAGATAACACCAATTGTTCTGACACCCTATTTATTCCCATACTCTTTCTGAAGGCCTCAAACACTATCTCCCATCATATGACTAGAAGAACTGTGACCATCATGAAGGATTTCTTATCATGTGAATGGAAGCACTTTTATCATATGCTAATGAAGCACTTTGGTCACATTACTTGTGTCTACACTGCTAAATGCATCCACTCCTGGAAGAGATCCCTGGCTCGCAGGCTAAATGGTGAAGTATGGTGTCCATCTACATTGCTCTGAGCTAAGTCTGTCTAGAGGAGCCCAAGCATGTCTATAACAAATATTACATGTTTTTGTGTGTCCTCTAGGTTCTGTGTGGTGCCCCTGTGGTCCAAAAGCATAACTATAATTTTTTCTGTGTTCAGAATATAAAATTATTTAAGAATTATACAGAATTATTTAAGAACAGTGCTAAATCCAGAATACTAGTGGTTTTTTGTTGCATGAAGTTACACAAATGTGCAATATGACATGAAGATCGGCATGATAGTATGACAGTGATTGAGGGTACAAAACAAGCTTTGATTATGCATGTCAACAAAAACAGTGGTAGGAGGTCTCCACTGGCAAACGGGACCAAGACTAGTGCAGTCTTACCCATATCGCCTACTGGAAGGGTATTCTGTACTCAACTATCCTTATATCCACAAGGTTTTGTTTTAAAGAAAACAAAATAGTTCACATATGGAGAAACCACAGAATGAGTTAAAAATTATGACACTTGTACTATCAAAGGACCAAGACATAGGTGAAAGTAGAGAGCTAAGATATGTAACAATGCACAGGTATTCATTATGAATGTTTACTAAGACAACAGAAGAAATATCATGACCCATGGGATGCAACTATACCTATCAAGAGGATATAGGATCAAGAACACAGGCAAATTCAAGTTGGAAGGGACCTTAGGAGGTCTCTAGTCCAACCTCCTGCTCAAAGAAGACTCAATCCTGATATCAGAGCAGATTGCTCAGGGCTTTAACCAGTTGGATCTTGAAAACCTCTAAGGATGGAGACTGCAAAACCTCTTTGGGCAATATGTTCCACTATGCAACATTTTCTTTGTGAAAAGGCTTCACTTATTTCCAGTCTGAAACTCTCTTATTTCAATTTATGTGTTTTCCTGTCATCTTTCTGTCATAAACCACTATGAAGAACCTTGCTCCATCCTCATAATGGTCTCCTCACAGCTGTTGAGAACTGCTATCAGGTTCTTGCGAAGCTGTCTCTTCAGGCTGAAAAGATATGTTTCTCTCACCTTTCGCCACTGGATCAGTGTTCCAGCTTCCAACCATCTTGGTGGCCCGCCACCAAACTTGTTCCAGTTTATCTGTGTCTTTCCTGTATTGTATTCTTGTACTGACAAGCTGAACACAAATCCTATGAAGAATGGTTGGTTCCCAATTGAGGTTGTGTGTATGTGAAAGTGTATATGATATCAGAACAATTAAAGCTTATGAATCACTTTGGCAGAAATGCCAAACATGAGCAACAGTAACAATATGTAAATTTCTGAATCCAATAAAAGTGGTCAACAGGAATTTCTACTCTCCAGTTGTTTGAATTTCATTATTATGGTGTATAAATTAAGCACAAAATTGACAAAGGCTTAATATTTATGGGGGGGAAATGGTTGATTAAGTCATTCTAGTGGAATGACATTCTAGTGGAATGACTTTCAAAGATAAGGAGAAAATACGTTGACTGGAAAATAACTTGCTCTTTGTGTTCCAGCTTTGCTCTTTTTTTTCCCCGCAAACACACAAACGTAAACATTTTTTCTATGTCATGAAAACTAAGTACCAATTTTTTTTCACTTATGCTTCTGCACAAGTTCTTCTTTACTGATAATTTACTAATTTGTTTTCAGTATACTAACACTTCCAGAAATTTATTACTAAAATTTAACCTGTCTTCACAACTGTGCATGCATTCATTATTATTCTTATGGTTAAAAATTCATCAACCCCAACACAAAAATAACTTTTATTCATGTACTACACTATCTCAGTTTCTAAACCAGCTCTTCTGTAGACACATACATAAATGTTGCTTATGCATATGCCAAATTCAGAACTTTTGTTATACCAAGTTAAGCATAGGAATAGTTTGGACATTAAAATTATGATACAGTAACTAACATTGGATAAAAGCAAGCACATAATCAATCAATAATTATTATACAATCAGATTCTGAAGGAAACTTATGTTTTACTATCATACAATTTAGTATGAAAAAATAAAAGTTTTCAAATGCACATCAATACAGATATTTTCATATATAAACCTTTCCATATAGCATATACTCTTAAATAAATAAAAAAGTATAGACACTTAAGTAACTATCCTACTTTTTAGAGATTATGTTGTTGTTGTTTTAACAGTTCCCAATAGAACTGAAAATCAAGACATTTAGGAAGAATTCAGCTCAGACAACATTAGCCATTGAAAGTTAAATATCTAGTCAAAGCTACATATGTAGGCTACCTCTACAGTGAGTGGAGAGTGTTAGGAACCACCACAAAGTGTTTCCTCTCAGTTATCTTGGCTATCATTTTAAAACCAGAACAACTGTTCTGAGGATATTCTGAAGATATTCTGAGGACATGGTTCTCTAAATTACATAGGAAGCCCACGTTGACTGCACTACTATACATAGACCTAGTTTTATGAAATAACTCTGGTCTAAGTGCTCTAACTACATTTACACAATTTTGTAATACAGGTATCACTTGGAATCTTGCATTGAAAAAAAAGAGTCAATTATTAGGCATCTGAACTGTTAAATGCTGATTTAAATTTATACCCAGTTTTCCTAACCTATTAATCAAAATAAGAAAAGTAAGCATTGTGCCCTCAATATGAAATGCTTTCAAGTATAGACTATAAAGTCCACTGATAGTTCTAATACTAAATATATTAAGAAAAGATTAAATAAATTTGATTAAGGAGATATGGAGAATATGAGAGTACATTAAAAAGTAAGAAAGAGGTGTATTACCATGCTTTTCCATGCTGTAAATATGCAAATCCATGGACAATGACTACACATACAAGCAAATGAAAGCAGCTGACCACGTACCCACACACCTTGGCAGAGGTGCACTCCATACTCGTCGGCCACCACCAAGACAAATAATCTCTGAAGCTCCTTCTAAACGATATCCAGATGAACAGGAGAACGTCAGAATATCTCCCACTCCAAAATTAAATCCTATTCTGTTACCAAATTGTGGGATCCCAGGGTCTTCACAAGGTTCAAGATTATACTCTGAAAACAAGAGAACAAGTCAGCTTGTACGACTGAGAACAACATGTTTTCTATCAGTCATATTTGTAATATTGCAGTCTAGTAATTTCTGTATATTTCCACCTGACTATCAATACAAATTTCAGATATAAAAACAAAATGAATGTGTGAATGTTAAATTGGCAATTATACTACATTAAAAAGTAAGACTAATGAATAAATTCACAACATTTTTAAGATGCAGAACACAACATGCTTTATCACTCTTGTAAGAGCCATGAATGCCCCAGGTACATAAAACAAATGAAAACAATGGCACAACATAAAAGCCTAAATAATTGACACTTGGGCTCATCTGGAACTTCACTAACTGAAATTAGACTAGTTCTGTTTCTTCCCCTCACTTGATAATGTGTCTTACAGTTAACTGCCCGTCTTATTTATCATGTAGCAGAAATGCCTCTACAGAGGCACGGAGGTTTGCTTGCTTTGAAATTGTGCTTAGGAAACAACTTATATAATTTTATGATTCAGTATATATATTCATCAAAATCACTTCAATTTTAAACTTTTTTTTTTCTCTTTATATAATATACTGAAAAAAATATTTTTCAGGAGCCAGATATTACAGGTATTTCCTTACCAGAGAAAGAAATATTAAATCCTTCATATGATATTGAAAAATCTGAAATAAAGCGCAACTGAGCCCTGAAATTTCCATAGAGACCAGCATTGATTGGTGAAGGAAGCTCTGAGCCAGTCAGACGTGCTAATGGCTGTGTGAAACTGCCATTCTCTGTTATTAGTAAGTAGTCATGATGATCCTCCAAATGAAAGGTGTAGAAGGTGAACTGCACTCCTATTAGAAAAAGTAGAATCAGATTTACATATCACACTGTGAACATCAATGTAATTAAGCCAAGGATTAAATTCATGCATTTAATTATGAATTGTGGTCCAGAAAATGAAGATAATCCAATTTTTCTAAAAATTGGTATCTTTCCTGGTTTAAATATTAAAATAACTTTGCAGCAGGCCTTTTGGTTTTGACAGTACCTTTCACTTTTGCCTTTAGCTGTAAAATATGGATGCTTGATTTATAGGATTCAAAGACATATGCTTGTATTTTTATGTAAAATCCAATGATGCACTATGTATGTTCAAAATTACAAACTGTTTATGGCAGAATGGGAAGGGTAGACCTTATTTCTTACAGTCACCAGTATCCTTGTATAGCAGCAGTGAAAGGAAAGGTTATAAAATATATGACATTATACTATCATGGCACATACAGTAACAGCAGCACTTCCTCCCCAAAAAAGGGAGGTCTCTTAATAACCTGTGGTATATGTCAACAGTATGGTTTTTTGCAAACCATCAGATACAAATCATACATCTAGAAAGGAAGATATATCCTGAAACACAATAGCAATAAAAAGACTTAAAGGTCAATTAAATTACTTTTTCTGCATTTCTGTAACTAAGAGTTAGACCATGATCTTTGGGTAGAATGCACAGAAAAGTCAAGAAAAAGAAACAGGAGAAACATTAGCTAGCTTAATATTGGGACCTCTACTGTAATTTTCATTTTTAACATAAAAGTTATAAACCAATGGTTCAGGCTCTGTAAAACTTATCTAACGATGTAATGCTTAGGAAGATCCTTTCATGTGATTGAAGATTTACGTAGTATATGAAGATTAATGATCTTTGGGTACTCTTATGGACAACAGATTTTTAATAATAGAATTTAATCAAAACCCAGACAAATACTTCCCCTTCCTACTTCCCCACTCCCCCTCAAGAACTTCCCAAACAGGGTAACAAAATCCAAGACTGAAGCTAGATATACTGTGTTTGCCTCAGTTGTCTAAACATAGGAACCTCATGCTCCTTGTGGTGGGTTGACCTTGGCTGGATTCCAGGTGCCCACCAAGCTGCTCTATCAATCCCCTCCTCAGCAGGACAGGTAGGGGGTGGGGGGAGAGAAAATAAGATGGAAAAAAATCGTGAGTCAAGATAAAGGCAGTTTAATAAAGCAAAAGCAAAGACCATGCACAGAAGCAAAGGAAAACAAAAGATTTATTCTCTACTTCCCATCAGCAGGCGATGTCCAACCACATCCTGGGAAGTAGGGCTTCAGTACGTGTAGCAGTTGCTCCAGAATACTAACATCATAATAACGAATGCCTCACTCCCCTCTTTTCTCTTAGCTTTTATTGCTGAGCAGACATCATAGGGTATGAAATATCCCTTTGGTCAGTTTGAGTCAGCTGTCCTGGCTATGTCCCCTCCCAACCTCGGGCCCACCCCCCGCCTACTGGTGAGGGAGGAATGTTGGAGCGACAGCCTTGGTGTTGTGCGAGCACTGCTCAGCAGCAGCCAAAACACTGGTGTGTTATCAACACCCTTCTAGCTACCAATACAAAGCACAGCACTATGAGGGCTGCTATGGGGAAAACTAACTCCATCTCAGCCAGAGCCAATACACCCCTTTAGGTGTTGGGGGTTATCTTTTGTAGACTTCACATGCAGCTTTAGAAGCTCTTGGTACAATTCTCCTGTAGTTTTTTTTACAATACGGTGGATCCCTGACGTTGTCTCAAATGGCTTTAAACATTTATTTTAATGCAACTTAATCACACCTAGTAAATACAGCTTGTAAGGGTATCTGGAATGTAAGGACACTTGGTTTATTACGATATCTAGTAAAGGACCTTTCAGTACAGCAAGCAAAGACAAGAAATGAGGGAAGTACTAAATTATACACACATACACAAGCTCTAATGAGCAGGATATAGTGGAGACGCTAAGACCAGAAATCTTCAGTTTCTGACTGATGGGCCATTGCATGTATCACTGTAATCCTGTAGCAGTTCAAGCAGAACTTAGTAACTGATTAGAATGGGAGAAATAAGATTAATTTGGGTCTCATGGAAATCAGAAATTTACTGTGGAGTGTTTGAGGAAATTTGTGAGATCATGTAAAACTTAATATGAGATTGCTAAATGTTATTTGGAGACTGCAAAATTTTTTGTGGGATGTTTACAGCCAAAGGGTAAGGGGAGGAATCATAGTGGGTAAGGGAGAAAAAAGTGTGGGAAAATGGAGAGGGTTAAGCCTCTCTTATAGAATCATAGAATCATGTAGGTTAGAAAAGACCTTTAAGATCATCAAGTCCAACCATTAACCTAACTACCAAGTCCACCATTCAACCATGTCCCTAAGCAACACATCTACATGTCTTTTAAATACCTCCAGGGATGGTGACTCAACCACTTCCCTGGGTAGCCTGTTCCAAGGCTTGGCAACCCTTTCAGTGAAGACATTTTTCCTAATATCCAATCTAAACCTCCCCTTGAGGCCATTTCCTCTTGTCCCATTGCTTGTTACCTGGGAGAAGAGACTGGGACCCACCTCTCTACAACCTCCTTTCAGGTAGTTGTAGAGAGTGATAAGGTTTCCCCTCAGCCTCCTTTTCTCCAGGCTAAACAACCCCAGTTCCCTCAGCCGCTCCTCATAAGACTTGTGCTCTAGACCCTTCGCCAGCTTCGTTGCTCTTCTCTGGACACGCTCCAGCACCTCAATGTCTCTCTTGTAGTGGGGGGCCCAAAACTGAACACAGTATTCGAGGTGCGGCCTCACCAGTGCCGAGTACAGGGGCACGATCACTTCCCTACTCCTGCTGGCCACACTATTGCTGATACAAGCAGGGATGCCATTGGCTTTCTTGGCCACCTGGGCACACTGCTGGCTCATATTCAGGCAGCTGTCAACCAACACCCCCAGGTCCTTTTCCACCAGGCAGCTTTCCAGCCACTCTTCCCCAAGCCTGTAGCGCTGCATGGGGTTGTTGTGACCCAAGTGCAGGACCTTGCACTTGGCCTTGTTGAACCTCATACAATTGGCCTCAGCCCATCGATCCAGCCTGTCCAGGACTCTCTGTAGAGCCTTCCTCTCCTCAAGCAGATCAACACTCCCGCCCAGCTTGGTGTCGTCTGCAAACTTAGAGAGGGTGCACTCGATTCCCTCGTCCAGATCATTGATGAAGATATTAAACAAGACTGGCCTCAATACTGAGCCCTGGGGAACACCACTTGTGACTGGCTGCCAACTGGATTTAACTCCATTCGCCACAATTCTTTGGGCTTGGCCCTTCAGCCAGCTTTTTAACCAGTGAAGAGTACACCCGTCCAAGCCATGAGCAGCCAGTTTCTCCAGGAGAATGCTGTGGGAGACAGTGTCAAAGGCTTTACTGAAGTCTAGATAGACAACATCCACAGCCTTTCCCTCATCCACTAAGTGGGTCACCTTGTCATAGAAGGAGATCAGGTTGGTCAAGCAGGACCTGCCTTTCATAAACCCATGCTGGCTGGGCCTGATCACCTGGTTGTCCTGTACGTGCTGCATAATGGCACTCAGGATGATCTGCTCCACAACCTTCCCTGGCACCGAGGTCAGACTGACAGGCCTGTAGTTCCGAGGATCCTCCTTCTGGCCCTTCTTGTAGATGGGCATCACATTTGCTAACCTTCAGTCAACTGGGACCTCCCTGCTTAGCCAGGACTGCTGATAAAGGATTGGAAGTGGCTTGGTGAGCACTTCTGCCAGCTCCCTCAGTACCCTTGGGTGGATCCCATCCACCCCATAGACTTGTGTGTGTTTAAGTGGTGTAGTAGGTCTCTAACGATTTCCCCTTTGATTATGGGGGCTTCATTCTGCTCCTGGTCCCTGTCTTCCAGCTCAGAGAACGACTGGTCTTACTATTAAAGACTGAGGCAAAGAAGGCATTAAGTACCTCAGCCTTTTCCTCATCCTTTGTCACTGTGTTTCCCCCCTCAACCAATAAAGGATGGAGATCCTCCTTAGCCCTCCTTTTGTTGCTAATGTATTTATAGAAACATTTTTTATTGTCTTTTACAGCAGTAGCCAGACTGAGTTCTAGTTGGGCTTTGGCCCTTCTAATTTTCTCCCTCCATAACCTCATGACATCTTTGTAGTCCTTCTGAGTTGTTTGCCCCTTCTTCCAAAGCTCATACACTCTCCTTTTTTTCCTGAGTTCCAGCCAAAGGTCTCTGTTCAGCCAGGCTGGTCTTCTTCCCCACTGGCTCATCTTTCAGCACATGGGGATGGCCTGCTCCTGTGCCTTTAAGATTTCCTTCTTGAAGAATGTCCAACCTTCCTGGACTCCTTTGCCCTTCAGGACTGCTTCCCAAGGGACTCTGTCAACCAGTCTCCTAAACAGGCCCAAGTCTGTCCTCCGGAAGTCCAAGGCAGCAGTTCTGCTGACCCCCCTCCTTAATTCTCCAAGATTCAAAAACTCTATCATTTTGTGATCACTATGCCCAAGATGGCCTCCAACGATCACATCACCCACAAGTCCTTCTCTCTTCACAAACAAGAGGTCCAGCAGTGCGCCTTCCCTAGTTGGCTCCCTCGCCAACTCTGTCAGGAAGTTCCCTTCCACACACTCCAGGAACCTCCTAGACTGTTTCCTCTGTGCTCTATTGTATTTCCAGCAGAAATACAATATTTCTTACTAATTTTTTATTTCTGTATTTCTTACTAATTTTCTGTATCTCTTACTAATCCCTGCACATAACTACCGCAGTCTGTCCTCTATTCTTTTTAAACTCTGTTTCTGACTATTTAGTGTGTAAGTGTGTCCTCTCTCCAGAG
Organism: Mycteria americana; assembly: GCF_035582795.1. Classification (NCBI taxonomy): domain Eukaryota; kingdom Metazoa; phylum Chordata; class Aves; order Ciconiiformes; family Ciconiidae; genus Mycteria; species Mycteria americana. The sequence continues at coordinate 157,630,844 of NC_134366.1, forward strand.
TGTGAGCACATGTGTGAGCACTAGTGAACGTTAGTATGGACACCCTGGTGAGCAGGATGAGGTCAGCGGCCAACGACCGGAAAAAGGGCCATTGGTCACAGGGGGGCAGCACCTGGAGGGAGTGCGATCTGGGGACCAACTCCTTGGCCAGGACCTGGAAGGTTGTGGGAGCACGTGCATGTTCATGTGTGAGTCTGTGTCAGTCCTAGCAAACTCCTGTTCCCATCAGCCCAACTGGAGAAACAGGATTTGGCTGCCTGTGGTGTTCATGTCTGTTTTCAGTGCTGTTGCTGTTTCTGTGTGTGCCAATAAAGACACTTGTCTCTGCTCATGTTAGTCTGTGTGACCAGCCGTATATGTCTATGTACATATTGGCATCTTTGGAGTATGCTTAGTCTTGCTGTCAGCTGGACATACAAATGAGAGCAACAAGAGAAATCCCTTGGATCTGAGAGACCTCTAGATTATGCTTCCCTTTAGAGAGACTGGAGAACCATTCAGCCTTTTCAAGTAGATATCTCCTTCTCTTCTTACAGCTCCACACACCCCACCCCCTGACTTGCTGTAACTTGCAGATCCAGATAAACACACCCTTACTTACTAGCACTGATATAGAAATTACAGGATGGGGTTGTGTTTTATGCATAGGATAAAACTAGATAATCCAAGAAATCTATTCTGGATTTTTAAAATTCTTCATTTAATAATTATATGAGCAAAGCCATTCATCTGCTTTGAGCAACCTATTTATTCCCCTAGATTTTGTGACAATAAATTGGCAAAAATCACACACTGAATTTTGGAATCACGGTTACGTTACACATCTTTTGAGCTAATGCATATAAAGTTAGCTTTGGGATTGATAAACTCTTAAATGCTTTAATTTTTTAATCATAGTTTTACATAGAAGACAGTGTTGATCTGACATGAAAAGAGAGCTCTTAAGAGAAAAATATGATATATACAGAATGAGGCTGAAACTCAGGCCATAGTGGTTGCATTTACTGCACTCCAAATTAATTCTGGCCCTTTTTATGCATGCATGAATACTGCAACAACAAAATCAGAAATACCAAAGAAAATTTTGTGGTATTAACCCAAAATAATGGAATTGCTGTGAATCACGGCTGAGCTTCACTGAGTATTGTTCAAACACCAAATTCAAGGTTTAACTCAAGGGAATATTTCAATCAATTTTCCAGATTGCCATGACATTTCTAAGTAAAACCCTAAGGTATTTCCCAGCAGTAGCTGTACAATTTAGTTTTCTTCAGAAAATATTCTAATCACATTAATATATGCTGTGTGACAGATTGTGTCTTCTCCAGAGAAGAATTTTAAAAGATATGTTCAGGTAGCTTCCTTCTCATTCTGCCTCACATGCCCCTTGCTTTATAAGGGGAATATTTAAAATCTGAAATGAAGACAGGAAGACATCCCACACTAATGTAATTTGTCAATATTACAATCCAGACTGTTGGGGGATGGGTAAATTAACTGTGCTATTAGTAAATGGTTTAAAATATACCATTGATACTCCACAAATTTCACTTCACCATATATTGAATTGCATGCTAACCACAGACAAAATACAATAATTATTGTCATGATAGATGCTTCCTTTCCTCTTCAAAAATAATACCAATTACTAAACATATTAACTATATTTAAAGTGCAAGTTCCATTCCCTAGTTAACAAATTTTTAAAAAATACAATAAAATTATATGAAGTTTTAATGGACATTCAAGAATCGTAATGCTGGTCCACATGAACACAAATGAAAAATCATTCCAGAATTCCAGAAGTTTAGATACACTTGAGCAGGAAAATTAAAATATATATATTTATATTGCAGATTATGTTAAGACAGTATATGCAAACACAGAAACTCTTTTTCTTAGCAATATAATATATCCAGATGTAAAATACAATTCATAACTAAACATATGCATTTAATTGCCTGCTATTACGTAATAGCAGTAGGAAGTTGCAACATACAGATATGTGTTTTAAAAAGTACCCTACATTATTCTGGAGCTAGAAGTTATATACATTTTCTTGGCTGTCTGACATTAAACTAATACATTTTGTCAAAACAAAAAAAGGTTAAAGAAAACATTAAGTATTTTTTAAAAATCATGTCACTAGTTAATTGCCAGTAGAAGATGCTCCTTGAGATTCTGAAGTTGGAATTATACTAGACATGAAATAGAGCAGAAAATGAGATTTCCAGAACAAAGTTTTTCTCCTCACTTCAGAATAACCCATTTATGTGTATGGGATTAATTTTCCCAAATGGTAACTATTTGAAACTTAGTCACTCAGTCTCCCCTTGGACAATTCATCTGGGGGCTATATAAACCCCCTGGACATTAGATGATAGAGATAAATAGGCACCTTCAGAGGATGGTTCATTCCATTTACTTTAGATACTTTTTCAGGGTGAGATGACTCATATCCTGAAGATATATTCATTTGTCCATTAAATACAGAAGTCGCCTAATGGACTGGCTTAGTCAGACATAGAACTTTACTGTTAGAAGTTTAAAGTTAAATTAAGTAAGGCTGTGGTTTATTGTCATAAAAGGAGAGCTATCATCCTCATACAGTACTACAGGAAGAGCTTAAAGTATTGATACGTTTTGCCAACAAGAACAAAATATGAGAAGTTCATACAATATTTCCTATTTCCTACTCACAGAAAATCCTCACTCTTCAACTGCTTCCAGCAGATCTTTGAGCAGCACGAATCAAAATGCCCAAGTCAAATTACAACATAGTGTTCATATTTAATAATATGTTTTTCCTTAATAACATTTCCATAAGATAAAATTTATTGACACAAACAAGAATGTGCTTGTATGAATATATGTGTGCGTGTATATATGAGTATCGGTGTATATGTGCTTATAAATGTGTATGTTTATACTATTACTCTCTTTCCCTGTATATATTATTTTTTATGTTTGTTTTCTCAGGAATCTCATTAGATATGGTGTTTTTTTAAATAGCCTCACATAAAATGTAATCACATTGAGAATTTCAGCTTTTATTTATCCCAGCTTTTAAGTACTTCTCTAGCTGAGGGTTCAAGAAAAAATATAAATCACAAAAAAACTACTTAATTTTCTAAAAAAAATTTCAAATACTTTCCTCCATAATTTCATTTTTAATTTAAGAAAAATGGAAGTGTTACTAAAATATCTTTCAAGAATCCTGAAAAATATGGCTTAATCTGGGCTCATGTTTACTGTAGAATTTACATAATTTTCAGTCATGTATTACTCTATGAAGCTAAAGTCTTACCCATCTCTACTACTTCTCTTCAATGCCCAGATTGTAAAGCTTGGGCTGGTTATCCAATGGCTTTTCAGATAGGGTGCAAACTAAATGACTACAGGGCTAAGAGTTTTCTTACACTAACAGTCTTTCTTGCTTATCCAGAAGAATTATATTCTCCCCACATCCTTTCTCCTTTGCAAAAGATCCACAGTACCTTATTTTCCTGCAACTCTGAAAGCCATGTAACATACCTAGAGGTAACAAGGGCAAATGTAGCATCTGATATAGGCTCAATAATTTCAGATTGCTTTTTCACTGTGGCTACTTACAAGCAAATTAAATTGAAACAATGGCATCATTTGGTAGTAAAAAGAGACTGTGGAATAGCTGGACCAATAACTTTGAGAGATAGACTTTGCCACTTTAACACTTTAAGGAGTTTCAAATGGGACATCCAGTCAGAATGATTTAACATCTAGATGAGGAACTATCACATTATTTGTACAAAATAGAACAAAGGGATCACAGATCAGCACAATTCTCTGTGAGGGAAGCCTTATTTTTATGTTACCAACAACTCTTTCTTAGAGGAATACAACATCAGTATACTTTGCCACATTTTTCATGCCCTCAACAGAGAAAACTGATAAAATTCAGAACTGAACTTGCCTTCCTTCTTCTCCCTTTCATTCCTTTTTCTGTATTCTCTCCAGTGTTACAGATGCAATTCTCTTTTTTGTGTTCTTATGACCTCACCCTACTTATATTCAATTTCTCTTGTGACACCTATCTCTATTTCTCTCTTTCCCTTAACATTAAACTCTTATGCTTCTCTAGCTCATTCCACTCATAGTACGAGCACTATGCAGTCACTCTAATATTTAAAATAAAATACCAACAAAAATCTAAAAGTTTGACCCATCTCTTCTCATCTAGTCCCAAAACCTTTCACCTGAAAGCAAGTAGGACACATTATTTCAAGGAAATTTTTCTACCTGGAATTCCCAACTTCCATTTGTGTCCTAAGCATTTTCTAACCTCTCCTGCATGTCTTATATTTCTGTGAAATAACTCTTATAAGATCCTTTCTCAGAGAAAAGTTAAAACCAGTACTACATCTTTGTCCTGAAATCTGCCTTCAACAAATAACCATCCCTTTCTTAAAAGTGTCCTGTCCCTCAGCTTCTGTGATCAGTCATTATATAAATCTTTCTTACCTTTCTGAAGGTTCTCTTATTGGGTTCCATTATTTATTATTTTTTTCCTCTATATTTAGCTCTAAACCATATTATTTATTCAATCCATAAATACATATTAAAATGCCATTTATATGCTGCCACCCTGAAAATCTGTCTCGGTAAGCTGAAACAGGTTTTTTTCTTCAAAATAACAGGACTTTTCTTTCTGACATTTCCTTGTCGACAGCTAGTCATAATGTAAAATTTAACATAATGAGCAATCTTTTAAACATCGCCTCTCTCATTAACTTCATTCCTTTTTTATGCCATATTAAGAATAACATCTTCACTTAAGTCTTCAATTCAGATTCTTCTGTTGATACCAAGCCTAAATATCAATGACTACTTCCAGCTAATCTCTAAGATAAGGCATTTCCTCCTCAACACAGAAAAAGCATGCATCTTCTTTCACCTGTACGAATTAATGTGCACACATCCAACTATCTATTACTTGTACTATAAACTTTTAGGGAGTTTCTGTTCTGTGGAAAGCATTAGGGCCTAGTCGACATCTGGAATTCTAGGAATTAATACAATGAAAATAAACAAAAACAAAACCCAGCAACACAATTCCTAGTTCACTGCTGCTAACCTAGATCTACATGTGCAGCAGAGAGTACTGGACTTATACATTAAAAAAAAAAAAGGTGGAAAAAGAGAAAAGGATTTATTTACCTTTTCCATGGGTAACATCCACAGTCCATGTACAATTCAATGAATTTGGATACAGATCAGGATAACCAGGGGATAAAATTGTTCCACTAGGTCCTCTAACATCTCCACCACATAAAGCTAGAAATAACAAAGAAAATAATAATAAAACAATTAATATAAAACTTAAAGATGAGAGAAAATATAAGAAAACAATCTTTTAAAAATTTCTGGCTTTAATATGACTTAAAAATAGTTGGTCAAATGATTTAGCAATTGCACATATAACTACAGCCCATTTTTACACAATATGAAAAGAAATATAATCAATGAATAATTAACATGCTTTGTAATAGGTCCTGAGAAAATTAAAAGCAAGTTTCCTTAGCTGTTTTTTCGCATTTTCTTGAGACTCTGTGAAAGTCACAAGTTCATCAGGAAGATGAAGGCAGAAGAAGATACGGAGCCAAACAATATTACTTTAGCCAGAAGCTAAGGCTGGAGAGTTAAAATGGCATAGAGTGGATCTCACTATTGAAGAATTATTGACTGAAAATATTATCGCAGGGAAGCATGACATCCTTTCTTGTATCTAATTATTGGATATGCATCTATATCTCTATATCTATAATGCAAATGATAATGACAATTGCCAATATAAGTCCTTCTATAGTATCAATAGTGACTTTGTAAAAGTAATCAGTACTTGAGCAATATAAAAATTAAATTACAACTTGAATTAATATAAAATACAAAAATGAGATCTTACAATACTGGCATAAATATCTTCACAATTCACCATTACATTTTAATGGTGAATTTTCCATTCTGGAGCTTTTGAAATACTTAATTGAGTAATTTTTACTCATTAAGAGGCTCTTATACCTTAGAATTATCTTTTACCAATAACAGTGATGGAAACTCAGTACCAAGCAAAGTTCTCTGAATATAGATTATCTCAGAAGGGCATATATTATAAAACAAATGAATATTTCTACTTTTTTTTTTTCTTCAAGATTAAAAATATCTATTCCTTTTATTTTTCTTAGCCTAATTATATGCATTACCAAAATTATTTTGTAGAAATGTTCCAGGACACAAAAAGCCAGTAAACTATGTTACTGCCACCGGATTTAAGTCAAATAATATAGACTGTTTTAGGAAAGTTGATTGCAGTTCTTAATATGAGCAGCTCTTCCAAATTAATTAACACAAACTCTCCATTTTCAGCCTTAAGTAGTCAAGCTCTCAACCAGTGTCTTGTCAGAATTTTTATTGGTGTCAACCATAGTTTCTCTGAGCCCGTACCTTAACCTAAGCCAGTACTTTAACCATAAGGTTTTCTCTTTAGCAGACGCTAAAGCTGTTGAAAGGCAGTTTGGGAGACAAGTAAACGGCAGTTACTTGTCTGCAATTCCAATCGATACAACTATCAATCCCTCTTCCCCTTGCTGTATAAGCTGTTGCTCACCTATTGCTCATGTCTGCCACACCAGCGGGGGTGAGGGAAGGAGCCTGTCACAGGCTGGAGGAGCAACACCTCTTTCTGAGAGAGGCTGCCCCACCTGCACTAGCTGCTTTAACCTGCTCCTACTCCTCCTCTAACATCAGCAGCAGCTACCAATGTAGCACTCATTGGTATGGATCGTAAAGGTGGGAGAAATTTGGCCTTTCAATATATGAATAGTGCTCAAACAACATCTTCATACTTCTTCAGGAGAAAGGTGTTGTGAGTAATTCATTACATCATGTCATTACAGAATCACAGAATCACAGAATCATATAGGTTGGAAAAGACCTTTAAGATCATCGAGTCCAACCATAAACCTAACACTACCAAGACCACCACTACACCATGTCTCTAAGCACCTCATCCAAACATCCTTTAAATACCTCCAGGGATGGCGACTCAACCACTTCCCTGGGCAGCCTGTTCCAATGCTTGATAACCCTCTCGGTGAAGAAAAATTTCCTAATATCCAGTCTAAACCTCCCCTGGCACAACTTGAGGCCATTTCCTCTTGTCCTATCACTTGTTACCTGGGAGAAGAGACCGACCCCCACCTCTCTACAACCTCCTTTCAGGTTCTACCATACCTTGCTATTTATTCTACTTATGACAATTTCTGCTACACATTGATGGGCTAAATCATGAAAGTTATACCTACCTTTGCTTTTGCTATTAATGCTATTTATGTGAGAATGAATATGTTGACCAGTCATGATTTTCTGCTTGTAGAACTACATTCAAAACTGATTTGAGGACAAGCCATACAGCAAATTGAGAGAATATTCAGAATGTACCTTCTGTCTTAGCCTGTACTTAAGCAGACATTTGTCTCAAGGAAATACATGCATTTTTCAGACATTTCAGTAGCACTGTGGAATGTTTTCATAAAGGTCAATAATTTTTCATAATGAGGTCACTGCATTGCATGCCATCACTATCTTTAGGGTACTGAATAAAGAGAGGTATACATTTAATTACAGTTTTCTTATAAAGTAGAAATGGAACTTCATCCTATATCCTAGGATGAAGATCACCCTATTTTTCCTAGCTAAATTTGTTTGATTGTTCTAACTAACCACATTTCTGTTTTAAACATGTGTCTTTGGGTAGCTTCATGATTTCTTTGTGTGTGCTATTTCTCTTGCCAACTTTCTAGCCTTTTTGGCCTAGTTCTAAGCTGGAAATTTGCAGATCCAGTATCATAGGCTGAAATAGGACATTCTAGGACCACAACTGCCCAATCGATAGTTGTTGCCATGGGGGAATAACCTCCCAGCACAGTAATTTTCCTCCTCACTTCTCTGACAAAGAGACAATGAAGGTAACCAGTGTCCACTTAACACCCGATCTTGTTATATTTAGACATTAGTACAACAGAATGAGGGCTATGACAGCATGTTATTGGAGCTTCTGATGGTAACTACCTACTTTGTCCATACCTTAGGTCATCCCTATTAAATAAGAAAATGTAATCAGTTTTTATAATCATGGGAAACAGCCCAAACAAATAATGTATTTTACAGTGGGTGTTTGGGAAACCTTTCAGGAATGCAAATGGTGACAAAACGTCTATGGCATGCCATCAGGCACTCAGTGTAACGCTGTGAAGGCTAGCAGATGGCAAAAAAGGCATCAAGGGACCAGCATTTTACAAAACAAAGTCAAGTTGACAGATCTGAAATATAAAATGTGCACTGGTCCTGATAAGATGGCAAACAGCCCAAGCATATAATATCACTACTAGTATCTGACTCTTTCAGAGTGCAAAGGAAAACAGAAACGCATGAAAATAAAACCAGCAAAAGATAAACTCCACACATTTTTCCAGATTCTACAAGGAACCTTTCTTTCACTTTATCTGATTATACAGAGATGAAGGCTAGGACAGACTAAAAGTAGAATGAATACATAAGCAAATAACTGAAGCACTAGCTTGGTGTTCTAATATGGAAAATGGAATATTGTGTTGCTAACACAATAATTTCTTTGTTATGCAAGCAGAGAAGCTGAATCAAGACATGCCTAATTTTTTTTCCCTCCATTACTATGTTTTCAGAATAGTGGGAAACAAAATAACAAAAAATAAAGACAATAAAATATAAAGAGAACAAAAAATATACAAAATATAGAAGTGACTGTATGAAATACAGATAGGTGCCTGGATGTATAGTATAAAGTACGTCTAGAGCACTGTGGTGATCACAAATGATGTGACAATTTAAGAAGCAAGTTTTGGATAACTGTGAATGAAGATTAAAATTTAATAGTGGAGTTCAGTGGCTAAGCCAGCTGTTTAGGCAAAATAAATTCTTACAGTGTTGGGTTGATTACTTACACTTTCTGTTGTTGTAAATGATCTTAACAGCATTTGTTCTGCTCAGTAACATGATCAGCCATAAGGAAGAGTGACAGCAAGCAAGCCTAGCTTAGAAAATGGCCCTATATAGTTTGAAAATAATTTTTTGCCCAAACAATTTTAGAACCTTTATTCAGGCTACTCGCAAGTGTCTCAGTGGGAGACATGCAGGCCATGCTTCATCCCTGAAATACATGAATAGTTGTAATGAAAGCACTTGACTTCTGTCATTCATAAAATTATCAAGTTCCATTTCAGGCCGTATTTCATGCTACTATAAAATTGTTATAGAAAATCAATCTTTCAATACTAGAAATAGTCTCATAATTTCTAGCCTAAATTTATTCATGGTCCATTTTTACCCATTTGTTCTCCTGCTAAACTGTCTTTTCCCTCTTGGGGACTCACTTTGGAAGGCTGGCAAAGCACATTAGTATCTCTGACTTTGGATCAGTTAAATGAGACAGGTTTTCTTAATCTACTTCTGTAAGATACATTTTCCATCTCTATGACCACTGCTTTACCAATTGCAAGTACTTACCTGTCTTTCTTGTCACAGCAGCTGTGCTACACAAACATTGCTAGGACACTTCACATTAGATTGTAGCAGCAGCTAATAAGCAAGAAAGGTGACATTTTTGTTCATAGTTTTTTTTTTCCACATCCTCTGTTCTAATTTTAACATATTTATATTTTACTGCAGAAGTCAGTCTGTATAATCTCTTCCTGCAGAGGTCAGCCTGTATAGCTAGCTTAACACTTGTTCACAGAAAAGCCTCTTACCTCTTAAATTTTGCTTTTTGTACCATGAAATAAAACTCAACAACCATTAATTATGTTCTCTGTCATCTGAGGTCTTTGAATAAAGTTTACTACCTATTTAAAACTAATTTATTTTGATGTAACACAAGTCAGTCTCAGAGTTATGAAGGGTATAGCAATAACATGAAGTTATCAAGAAAACCGGATGTGAGAAGAAGGGGGACACCATATCCAAGAAGGACAGAAAACAGAAAACTATCAAGAGAATGTATTTGTTATTTTAGTAAGGCAAGAGAAAATAATACACATGTATATAAATACATGTATCCATGTATTTCTACATATAGTGTTCACCAGCAATGCAGTAAAAAAAAGCCATATCATTGTCCCTTTTTAGCCTGACTGAAGATGGCGATATCTGGGAAATTAATAACATTTTCCACATTTTCAAATTATATCACCTACCATTTTGATATATAAAGATTTTTCAAGAGACTAGCTGTAGTTCACCAACCACAACTCAGAAACTAGCATACAATGATGTATCTTAATTTTCTCAAAAAAAGAGAAAATACACATAAGAAGAACAGAAGCCTTCAGAAAAAAATGACTTTTTTCAGTCAGGTCAGCTTGCTGCAAATACAAATAATTCAAAATTATTTGTTTTCAAAGGTGATGGGAAGAGAAAACATGCATTTATAATTGATTAGTAATAATGATCAATTTTACAAATGGTTTCAAGCTTCATCAAGAAAGACTAATAACATATGCTAGTTCAGAAAGAACGACAGACTGAAAAGAAGATAAACCTATTTATACATAGATGTGTTTATGTATATATAAATCTAAATACAAGTATATATGTGCATGTGCTGCACATATATACAGAGACCCCATTGCATTCATTTGCTTAATTAACTCTAACTTCCAACTAAAAATCTAATTCTAAGGTGATTTTCATTTACTGTGTAATTTTTTACCGTGTAAAAGGGAAATATAAATATAGTTAAAAATTATTGAAACAGCAAATTAGAATTTGAATCTTATATACTGTGCTTCACAGATCAAGAAACTTCAGCATCTGTCTTCCCTAATTACAGAAGATGTAATGTGTCTTAAAATGAGATGCAGTCAAGTAGTAACAAGTAAATAACAATATGGACATAAAATTGTTACAATCAGCTTCCAGAAAAAAAACCTTGGACTTGCGTTATATTACATAAGAGACTAACCTAATAGAAACTAGTGTAGCCTAGATTACTCACAGCATAAACTGTTGTATTTTTACCTTCTTATTTAAATCTAAACCAGACCAAGGCATGCTATTCATTTCAAATTCTGTCATCTACCACACTTAATATTTGCAACAGGTTATTTAACAGTTGTATTTTAATAAAAGTATTGGGTTCAGCTTAGAGATGTCTTAACAGAAATGATATAACACCTCTGCCATATTTCCTGGATATGTTCCTCATGGTACTGCACAAGTCATATTTTCTAATTCATTTGGACATCTAGGTGTTTTCAATATAAGCATTAAATGTTTTCCATCTTGCTTGAACATTTTTCTTGCTATTTATTAATTTTCTTAAGTAAATTAAGATCAAGTGGAATGACAATATTTATTCTTAATTCAAATAATGAGTAAGAATTGTTATGTATTACCATTCAATTTCATGTTATGATGAAGGGAATAAAAAGCACTTTACACTCTTAATTAGGTATCTAACTTTTACATTAATTTTCCTGTCATTTTTAATGGGATTAATACAATACTTCACATATTGGGTAAATAGGTTTTCTCACATATATTCAAAGCTTAAAAGCAAAATTGTCTTACGGTATTCATACAGAAAAGATATGATAAGACAAAATTTTGCCTTATTTGTTAAGCACTGGGAGGAGATTACAGTCAAGAAATTCAGGGCTGTCCAGATACATAGGTACCCAGTGAATCATATGTAGATGTTAGGAATGGTGTGAATTAATACAAGTAATATTTTCTAAGCAAAGCTCAAAACCATCTATTTTATGTCTCTTAAGTATGACCATTTTCTGAAGGCTTGTACATATTCTCATTAGAAAAGAATGGTTGTTATTTATTTGTATGTTTATTTTCCTAGGTAATGTGTCCCATGTTTATGGTATATAGACCGAACCACATCTTCAGATGAACTAGTTCAAAATAAATAAATGTACACAGTAATATTGATCATTTTTCTCTGGTCTGTGTGCATAAAAAAGCTGTTTACCCATGAACCAAAGAAGGAAAAAAGAATGGCAAAAGTCTAGGCCTTGATCAGTGGCACTTCTTTTGAAAAGAAATAAAAAAGTATCTTGCCAAGACAGCTATCCAGAAATTGGTCATACTTAATAACACTAAAGCTAAAAACTAACAGTATCTTCGTAACAGTCTACAGACGAATTCATTTCTTGAAAAGAGACTGATGGTTTGATAAAGATCATAGGTTTTACTTTTCATTCTTTGAAGAAGCCTTAATTTTATGGTTGTATAACTTATTTTAACATAGTGGAGTTGCTGTCTTGAAAATTGTAAAGCAATTCAAGTACTGTATAAATTCAAGTAGCTTTCACCACAGTGAAAGGATGAGAGGTAATGGATGTGACTGGAAGATGGGAAGTTCTCAATAGATGTTAAGAATACCTATTGTGTGGTCAAGCAACAATGGCACAGGTTGCTTGGAGAAGTAATGGAATCTCCCCCCTTGGAGATAAAACTCAGTTATGTAGGATTCCGAGCAACCTGATCTCACATCCAGATTGGACCCGCTTTTTGGGGTGTGGGTTTGGACTAGATGACATTCTGAGGCTTCTTTCAGCTATAAGTGTTCTATGATTCTGAAAATATTTTCCTTAAATATTTATCTTTAAAAAGCAGAAATAGATTCTACTATCCTCAAAGGTCAGAGAGATCTACATTTTTTTTTTTTCAGAAATGCTTTGCTATACTTCTGTATATATAAAAGTGTGTTTGTGTATGTATGTATACACACACACAGCCACACACACAGAATACACATGTGCACTGAGGAATAGTGTGCACGCCTTATCTATACAGGTACACATAAAAAACAAAACTAAGGAAATTACCTATGAAATCCTTCATGCGTATCAATTATTCAAATATGAATGAATTACACAGCCTGTCATAATCACCCCCTCAGGCCAGTCTTTAGGGAAAGAAACAGTTTACTTGTTCATTTTCAAACCATCATTCTCAGTATTGTCTAAATGTTCCTGTAGATAATGAAGTGTGACTTCCCTGATAAGCTTTTTGTGATGCTTATCTGTGTAACATCCAAACACCTCATGAAAAAATTAGTTTACACTCCTTCAAAGAACAGAATTGCAGTCAACATGATCTACTTTGAGGAAGAACTGGTTCTAAAAAGTCTAATTTTTCTTCCTATTCTACACCCTTCTCCTCCTCCAAAACACTTACACTCATGAGCTGTCATGATCTGTCTGCACAATTATCATGGTCTGTCTGCATACCACTGCATGATGTAATTATCAAAAAGAGATGCAATCATAAGAAAGAACAATCAAGAAAGAACTCGGCTCCTCAGAAACTGTCAGAATAATATATTGAATGAGCAGGAACAGCGACCAATGTGTTTATTAGTGGCACAATTAATACAAATCCATACTCCCTGTTTGTGCAAAGAACAGCCCATTTAGCAAATGCTCTTTTTTCCCTGGGGGTGCAAGGACTCTGGATCCTATTTAAAAACATTCCACCAGAGAAGAAATTCAGTAACGAAATCAAAATGAGTTCAACCATGAATTGATTAAATTTACTAGAATAAATGTACTCAATCCTGCCTTTAGAACATATTTATTCAATGGACAATTGCCATTTAGCAATGTGCTCTGGAGAAAAAAAAAGCTCATTTACTTAATGAATTGCATGCTAGTTCAGCATCTTGAGGAAGAAATTTATCACAATATGTAAGATTATTTCACAGCAGAGCACAGTATTCATAGGGAGCGTGTTAATATTGTTTGTTTTAGATGGTTACCATCTAGTGCCTATCACTGTGAGAAAACACGTTTTATGTTTATGGCCTATTCAGCAAAATATAGTCCCCTTGACTGTGAGCTGTGGGAACCCTTCAATTCTTCATTCCAAGAACCTGACTGAGAAGCAGAATCATTTAGGAAACAGGCTGGCTGAGCTACAGAGTGCCATTTTCAGGAAAGTGATTATTCACACCCCTTTCTACCACCACAAATTTTGAGTATCATCATATACTGACATGTTCAACCTACTGAAATATAGAAACCAAAGGATTTGCTAACTAAATAAGTTGAAGGCCAAGAGAAGCCCTACCATTTTTTAAAGAAATAAATACAGTGAAACTGAATATATTTCCATATGGCAAATCACGCATGATTCAGTGAGCTTTTTTGTTAGTCTTCATTCAAATTCAGCTTTTTCTTTCTAACAGTGTCCTGAGACACTAAGAACTGTTTTAGAAAAATATACTATCATGTGCATTATGTAGCTCATAAAAGTTCAGTAGACTTTTTTTGTTAAATACTACTCTATAATTAAGTGGGTAAATTATTCCTGATAACATTTTTATCATCAGAAAAATGTGTACCATGCTCAAACGAAAAAAAGTATTTTGAGAGGAAAACATCTCAAATACACAACTTAATAAAAATTACAATATACTTTCTTAATATTAAATATAATTAACATCACCCTAACTGGGAAAATGGATTAAAATGAACAATTCAGGTAACAAGAGATGACTGAAACTATTAGATAATTTTTCAAGCAGACTTTTTAAATGATATGGTAGAGACTCCAAAATGTTCAAAATGTTACTCGATACCATTTTTGTCTGGTTTAACAATCGTGCGCTTAATCATCAGGTATAATGTGGCCCTAATCAATTCCTACAGTGAAGGGTGTAAAGTTCTGTTAACAAGCTAGGAACACAGTGATCAACACGAAATGGGAGAAAATCCAGATTTGAGTCAGGTACAAATAAATCACATCTCATGTTTCGTATGTACATCTGTGTCCGTAGATGGATACCAAAACACAACTATTTGTAGCTTGTAGTAAGTGCTTTACAAGCAGATATACATTAACGTTGCATACCTTGAGCTAACTGGCAATCAGTTAGCTCACGGTAACATATATTCAGATAGACGCATCTTCAATAACCTGCTGATTTAAAGAATTATATATTATTCTCTACTTTTCTTACTAAATATCTCATCACACAGAGGTATATAACATTTATTTCCTCTAACTATTCTTTTTTCCTAAAAATAGAAGTTTTTCTCCAACATTTAACTCATTTTGACTAATAATATTTTGGCAAAATTTGTATATTTTAAGGTACTCTGTATTTTATCCATTCATCCTTACCATCACAAGTTGGGAGTGGGTGACTCCACCAGTGATTTTTTTCACATAGCAAAGGCTCCTCATGACTCAGCCTATAACCTGGATCACAACTAAATGAGACAGTGGAACCTATAGAGAAGTCATGTCCATAACGACGTCCGTGCACTGGTATGCCAGGATCCAAGCAAGAGTAAGTATTAACAGTTACACCTAGATTAAACAAACAAACAAACAGAGTTAAATAAACAACCTATAGGTATTTTTTTTAATTAATTTAAGTAATTCTCTGTGCTGAAGTGGGGCTGAAGGCTTCATTATCACACATTTTCAGTGAATTATCCTTGCACTATGTTTCTCTGTTACCATTATAAGATGTTATGGATAATGAATTGCATCCTGCCAGTGTTGCAGAGAAAAACGTCACATAATTTACAGGATATTTAGTTTGATCCTATCTTGGTAACATTAAGTGATTTTGTCCCTGATGCTGATGTTGAAAAGCTTTGATGACCATTCAAAATTCTGATTTCCAGCCTTTATTTTTTCCTGATCAAACTTTATTATCCTATGTAAAGTGCTTTTTATTTTGTTTGATATTTACCCTTGAAATATTTACACAGATCAATTATTTACATAAATAATTCTCATACCTAATGTTATTTGGTATGTGAGATATTGAGAAGATAAAGAATACCAGAAAAAGGAGTAAAAGAGAAGTTGACTTGATAAAGAGAATTTTAATGTGTGCTAAAAAATTAAACATTTTAGATTATTTCCCAGTGAGAAGTTTAACTTCATTATAAAAGAATCAGGGAAAAACAAAGAAAGAAACAAAAAACTGTAGGAATATTACTGAAGTTAGCAAGTTAGAAGAAGTATTCAGTGTAACATTTTTTATGGATGTTATTCCTTTTATTCCTACACAAAAGCCATAAAACATCCTTCCTTACAAAGAAATTCAGTGTGGAAAGAAATAATTAGCATAGAAACTAAGAACATATAAAAGACTTCAGCTTTCAATAGGATATTTGAAGAGAGAAATGCTGAATAGAGGACCATTAATCATTATTATTACCCAAAAAAGGGAAATCAGAATTGGGTTGTACTGGATAATGTAAGACAATGAACCAGTAAGAATTAAAGAAAAATAAAATTAATACTAGATGTCTGTATATAAACAGAGGATGTTAAGCAGAAAAAAAACTACTAATAATGTTTTCTTTTGTGTAAGAATGGTAAAGATATATTTTCAATGTTCTCTGATAGTATAAATTTAACTTTCATTCTTCACTAGTGTAAAGAGAACTGTGGGGTGGGGATCAATTTTAGAAAAAAGGGATTTTATAATGAAATTGAAGAATTAATTTATAATGAAATTTCAGATTTCCTTTCCAACTTTATTTAATTGAAAGAGTTTGATATAAGGATATTTGTAATAAGTGCAGCTTTCCTCTTTTTGCTGTTCTCATTCCCAGAGTGTAATTTCTACCATTTAACATTATTCATTTAGCCAAGCATTTTAAGAATTTAGTGGTCTCTGCTGGCAAAATTAATCTAGTTTTCCTGATGTGTAAGGATAGCCATCCTTCAAACTTCAGAATGGATGAGAACTTAACAAAATCATCACTTCTTTACAATGCAGAAGATGATACAAATGGAAGTATGTGAGTGAAGGCTAGGACAGTAAAGAATTTTGGAATAATAATAGATCTTTTGCAATAAACAGCCAGAACCTGACATTCACTGGAGTTCAAACCAGCCTAAATTTTATCTGGCAAAGTCACCTCCACATATATTGTATTTAATATCCTTATCATTAGTGGTCAGGAATAGTGAAAATGGGCAAAAATAATGTAAAAAATTAAGAACATCTGAAAATTCCTTGGTGCTAGTTCCAACAAGTAGGAGTATGAAACAGAAATGGATAAATAACAATGTGCTCATTACCTTTACTAAGCAAATTAAGACAGTGATTACAGAAAAAATATTATTTCACATGAAAATATGACTTATTACAACAAAAGTGTATTTAGAAACACAAAAAGTAAATGACATGATAATATATCAACTTATATGTATCTTAAGAATTCATAAATTATGAAATCTTATGGACACTTTCTGCAGTGTAGTTCATACAACTATAAGGAAAAAAGAATACTTCTATATGTCAGAACAAATCACATATGCAGGTTTTTAGATCCCTAAAAATCCATAATCAAACAATTCCATAGCTTGATTTTCAGTTCATTAGTGTAAACTGCATTTCCCATTACCTTCAGTTAGAGCTGCAGGTACATCAACCAGTACAGTAACTCAGGTATTTGCTTAGATTTTCATAATCTTCCTGATCTCATGCAGTTTTAGAAACATAGAGTCATGGAATCATAGAATCGTTTAGGTTGGAAAAGACCTTTAAGATCATCAAGTCCAACCATTAACCTAACTACCAAGTCCACCATTCAACCATGTCCCTAAGCAACACATCTACATGTCTTTTAAATACCTCCAGGGATGGTGACTCAACCACTTCCCTGGACAGCCTGTTCCAAGGCTTGATAACCTTTTCAGTGAAGACATTTTTCCTAATATGCAGTCTAAACCTCCCCTGGTGCAACTTGAGGCCATTTTGTCTTCTCCTGTTGCTTGTTACTTGGGAGAAGAGAC
This sequence comes from Mycteria americana, assembly GCF_035582795.1. NCBI lineage: Eukaryota > Metazoa > Chordata > Aves > Ciconiiformes > Ciconiidae > Mycteria > Mycteria americana. The sequence goes on from NC_134366.1 coordinate 157,648,697, forward strand.
CCACCTGGCTACAACCTCCTTTCAGGTAGTTGTAGAGACCAATAAGGTCTCCCCTCAGCCTCCTTTTCTCCAGGCTAAACAACCCCGGTTCCCTCAGCTGCTCCTCTTAGGACTTGTTCTCTAGCCCCTTCACCAGCTTCGTTACATCTCTTTGGACACGCTCCAGCACCTCAATGTCTCTCTTGTAGTGAGGGGCCCAAAACTGAACACAGTATTCAAGGTGCAGCCTCACCAGTGCCGAGTACAGGGGGACAATCACTTCCCTACTCCTGCTGGCCACACTATTTCTGATACTAGCCAGGATGCTATTGGCCTTCTTGGCCACCTGGGCGCACTGCTGGTTCATATTCAGCTGGCTGTCGACCAACACCCCCAGGTCCTTTTCTGCCGGAGAACTTTCCAGCCACTCTTGCCCAAGCCTGTAGTGTTGTGTTTTACACACACAAAAATACATTCTATAAAAGATAAGAATAACGAGACATAAAAACAACATCTAGAAGAAAGGCATTTGCTTTCCATTCCCATCTTCTGATTCTTAAAGCATGGAGCAGTAGAGCAATAACATTAAATTGTAAGTGAAATTACTAGTCATCCCTTTTGCAGTTTATCATCACTAAATCTTTCTCAGTTTGAGACATAACAGGAGTTTACCAGAGACGACACCTGTGCACCTTTATATATTTATGACTAGGATAAGCGCTGATGGGGAAATCAAATAATACAATTCAGAATTACTTACTTTCATAGTGAATCTTGAATCCATTGTTAGAACGACTGTTGTCAGTTGTAAAGAGAAGATAAATGAAATTGCTACTGCTAAACAGGAATTGTGGGACCTGTGTACCATTGTAAGATCCCAGAAGCGGAGATAATAAATTTGGTCCATCATGAACTTCCAAAACATCATAATTGAGTTCTGTCTGAAATCTGGAATTAAGGAAACACACAGAGACACAACTATAAGAACCAGTTAAAACAAATTCAATAAACCCATACAAAGTAAGCCATATTTTAAAACTATGCTCCTTTCCTGTTCATATTCTTTTAATTATTTCTCCACATATCTATTTAACAATATCAATATAATGGTTTTAATTATGCTATATAATTAATACAATAATCAAATTTCAGGTTAGTGCCTTAGTAAAATACGAAATAAGTGTGAAGTCCTTGAGCTGGTTTGTGTTGCAGGAAACAAAAGCCAGAAACACATCGTTTGTTAGCAAAGATTAACATTATGCGCATATACTAATTTATAGCACAAAATTATTTTTCTTTTTGGAAAAATTAAGTAAATTATATAGAGGATATGCTGATGAATTCTTTTATTATATCCATTCCATTGATGCATTCTTTTATTATATCCATTTTATTTTGCACAAATATCATCAAGGTACTTTATATTATTAAAGAATCATACTCTGAGCATCTACCCTTAAAATCATCTATAAGCAGGGACAGAATTACTTAAGTCTTCTCTGAGACTCCAGTGGCTTTGTGCCAGTTGCAGCTCAGTCCAAAGTAGTGGCAGAAGTTACAGGAAAAAAAAAAAAATCCTATTTAGAAAGCACTATAAAGCAAAACGCCTGTTTAGAGACAGCATGTGTGCTGTCTCTGTTAAGGAAAAGCTGAGTGTGACGGTGTTGCTAGATATTTCCCCAATTGTCTTGTTTTAGATGGTATCTCAATCACCTGTTTGGTATTTTGGCAATCTCAAACACCTGTTTGGTATTTTGGCAGTGGTTTCTCTCTTTCTTGTGATGACAGACCTTACATCAATCATAGTGCTTTAATGGACTCTCTGATGGATTATTGAAAAACACTTTCAGAATTAAAAAGAAACAATTAACAGGAGGATCCTATAAGGACCCTTCAGATATTCCTAATTCTTTCTCTGATTCACTTAGATGCCTAATTCGGCTTTGTGAAATCTATTCAAGGAACTGCATGACTAATGCCAATGTACTGAAGAACTCTGTATTTCAGTATTTATGACCCATAAGTCTGAGCTTAAAGATCTAAAGGAGTCTGGTGAAAGATGAGAAGCCACATTAAACCTCCAAAACATGTGGTTTCTTTTATCCGTGTCCCGCTCCTATGAAATAACATAGAAGAGAGCATAGAAATAAAGTAATAAGGAAATGAAGCAGGATAAGCCTAGAACCAGGAGAACTGAAAATTTCTTTTTTTTGCTAGTTCCCACATGAACTGACAATGATATGTTGCTAAAAAGCTACTAGGCAATAACTTGCTTTACTTGTTTTTCCCACTAATCCATACAAAACAGAAGCAATCATCTTGGAAACAGATCATTTACTCTTGCTCTGCTTTCTTAGTTGCTTTATCAAAAGCATGCTTAAGACAGAAAGTGTAAAAAGCCATTGATCTCATAAATGCAAAGCAACTCTCAGGCCAGTCAAGACATGATGAAATTAAATTGCGTCTCCAAAGACATAAGAGAAATCCTCTCATAAGTACTTGTTGCTCAAAGAGTACATGCAACACCACAAACAGCAGAAAAATATGGAGACAAAAAAAATAAGTAAGCACCCAAGAAAAAAAAAAGTGAGGACAATTTTTTAGTGAGATGCAAATGCCTTTGCTTGGTCGTTTGGCTCAGAAAAGTGATCAATTTAAATTTAATTTATAAGGGTGATGCTTATATAATTTTTTCCTTGAATACCTTTCCTCTTGACGATCAACTTATCTGATATATTTACATATCACCTTGTTATTCCCTGGTGTGATAAACCAGTAGGATTTTACAGGAAACTGAATAAAAAATACTTTGTACTCATGTAAGACCACTCCGATGTTCTTTCCTACTTAACTAGTCACTATTCTTAAATTAACCTGGCTGACTTCATTACTATGTGATGTCTATTCTTATGGAGGACTCACAAAAATTCATTCAAGTAGGTAGGAGTGAAACAAACTGTAACACAAGAGCCGACGCACACTTTTTTATCTTATTTGAACAGATAAAGCTGCTTTAATATTTACAACATGTATCTTTGTTTCTAAAAGACACCCTATCAACTCAATGCAGTGTCAGGATATGAGTAGAATATCCTGCTGCACAGTGTATACTCATTAGTCAAATATGACTAGTACTCCAATCAGGAGTTTGCTGATTAACATCCCTAGTATTTAAATACTCATAATTAGCCTTCATGATAAACACTTCATTACAATGAAGAATGGCACTCACATTTCTCACTTCTATCATTTCAATTCAGCCTAAAAAAGCTACTGATTTATAACAAAAATCCAACAGATTATCTGTCATAGTTATGCCTGTAAAACAGGAGTAAACTCTTTACATGCACAATCATAAAATAAAATATGAAAAAGTTATTATGAGACCTCTGGAAGCACAAAAATTAATAGTTATTATTTGCTTTGTCTGTAGATCTCTTTCTTTTCTCCTATGTCTCTGGCTCCATGGCTCAGGAACACTTTAGCATACAGTCATAGAATGCAGTACCTCGCACATATGCAATGTCATAAGAGAGAAGCCTTAGGAAGATAGGAAGATGGGAGATTAAAAGGAAATAAACTACTGTGCAAGTGATAAACTGATGCAATGTTAAGGTGTCACTCTGCAGGAAATGTGTATTAGTAAGAACTGTTCCCTTCCTCTTAGAAAATCCAAAAAGAAATGATGTAAAGAATCTAGACATGTACTGTAAATGTTTTACCCTGACTGAGAAACTAAAAAAAAAAAAATCTTTCAAATAACTGCACATATTGCGGAAGTCTTAGTATTTGCACCAAGAAAGGCTAGAAAAAATATTTCTCTTTGTTTTTCAGGACAAAGGTGAAATGTAAAGAACTGGGCAAAATATGAATTTATTTTTTTAATCAAATGGGAAAGCCATTTGGCTATATTTTTAAATGTGTATATTTCAACAAAATTAACCTTCTGTCTTAAGAAAGTCCAAATGAAGATTTGCAAGCAGGAGCACAACAAGGACAGTCAGACTAGAACGAGTCTTTAAAAATAAGCTAATGTATGAATGTCTCAGAATGTAAATTTAAATTATGTGAAAAATAAGAAAGTCTAAGTAAAAAACCTAACATTAGTAGTTTACAAAATGTTTTCTTTCAGTACACTATGAAGATTTATTTCATTATTCGGTTTATGTAATAAATTTTTATTTACATCCACACATGTAATTATATACCTAAGTGCATTTGTGTGAACATATATAGATGTATTTTTGCATGTATTCCTGCACAGAAACACATAAGCATACACACACCTAAATGTATGTAGGGCCTCTCTGGATTCACCTTGCTGCATCTGAACAATATGCATATCAGTCCCATTTATGGCAAGCGACAAGAGTGTCAAGAATGAGCAGCAATGGAAAAAGAAGTGTCATAATGTCATAATGAGATTAGGTTATAAAGAGGATAGGAGCTCTCTCTGTGATCTGAAGAGACCATATCTTGTTCTTATTGCTCTTACCTACAAGAGTAATAGAGGTTGTGCAATTTTATGACAAGGTGTTAATGTATTACAAAAAAAAAGCGTATACAAGAGACTGTCAGATTTAGTGAAATTCAGGTGCAAAGGAAGAAAATCCAGCTGACATACAATTTTGCAAATAAAAAGGCAAATGCTTTTCACTTTGAAATGACTATCCACATCAAATGTTTAGTTGAAAATGAAATGCTGAATTAAAAATAAATTATTTGAAATTATATTTTTCTTTTCAAAAACTTGAGTTAATGAAATTTCCAAAATTTTTATGGTTTATTTTGATTTACAAGACAATAAAGAAAACTAATTATTATTTTATTTTTGAATTAATATGAGTTTGATTAATTTCTGCAAGATGGAGTTATTCACTTTCCTTTTGTATTTTAATTAGCAAAAATTTGTTAAAGATTCATTTTAAGCAGATATATGGCACTAGTGATTCTGGAAAACTACCTTTCATTTGATGCTAAGGATGGGAAATACCTTTGAAGTGTCCATATTACCTGTCCTCTGATTGTATATAATGCCATGCGAACACTTGATTATAGTGTAAACTATAGTGTTAGAAAAAAGTTTTAAACAATCTTATCACAATGAGAAATTTTGCTAAGAGAAGATGGTAATTTTCATACCCTGCTAAAAACAACTTTTGAACTGTATTAAAATGAAGCGATATCTTCTAAGTTGAGTGTGACCAGGAGTAGTCAAAATATACTGCAAAAATAGCAATTCAAAAGTTCTTGCAGGATATTTGTGCGCCATAACTTTGATCACCAAAGGCCCTTTTTTCCCAGATCATCATCTAACTTTATTAATACTTACAATTAAGAAGAATTTAAAACATCCTTGAATATGTGTAGAACACGTAGCATTTTTTTAATTACTTTTTCTGTTTTGCTTTCTTATAAAGAGCTGAAATTAAATGCCCATGTCTTGCTACCATGAAAAATTCAAGGTCCTCAGCACATTTCAATCCTTGGAATCAGGAAGGGACCTAAGTACCAGGCAGTAATGTAGGAAAAGTGGAATGCTGAAGTAATTTGGGGAAACTGGAATTCCATCCTGAGAGCACACAGTCCTTCCACAAAAACAGATCAGCTGACTTGATAATTAAATATTAATGGTGGATAAAAATATGAATGCATGTAATTCAGTTTTCACAGCTGATTCAGATTTTCAGAGTTTAAGATTTCACAGGTTTGAGAGATAAAATTGCTTCATAAGTATAATTCATCATACAGCAACATGGTTACGAGCAAATGAAACATGCTAATCTTTAAAAACAGACAAAATTTTTAACTGGGCCAGACAGGCTTAAATATATGCAAGAGGGTAGGAATTTCAAAAGCTTTTCAGTGCATCAAAGTAGAAATTACACTAAAGATAAAATTTATGCTCTGAAGGCACTAAGGTGTTTTGGAAAATCCTACCTGATATTACAATTGCTCAATTTTAGACATAGTGCAAATTAAGGTTATGACAGAGCTAAAAAACTCCTCCTTCTGGTTAAAAACTGGAAAATATTAAATAAGAAAAATATTAGCCAAGACCTTTCGAATGTAATTTTGATAGAGTGTCCTGGTTCAGCTTCTATCACCCACTCACAATTCAAGGAATCTTTATAATATCCTGGCCAGCCTGGAGAGAGGATTACTCCACTGGGAGATGAAAAATGCCCACCACATGGAGCTAAAAACGAAACAAAGAGAAAGGTACAATAATACAGACTTATTATATGTAATTCACAATTATCACTTTCAATATAGGACATCTATACTGAACAAATTAAAAAAAAACATTTGCAGGAAGATGCAACAAGGCTTCGAAGCTGACAGATTCTGTGGGGTTCAGAATTAGATGGAGACAACAATTAAAACCTCAAAAAGATAAAATAAACTGTTCAGTAAGTTCTTTCAAAGCTTTTTAAACTGTATTCTTACAGGTACAATCTATTTTCCTGTAATAAAGTACATACAACAAAACAGTGTTTAAAAAGTGTCATTATTTCTGCTTTTAATCGTGAGCAGAGAGATTTGAAAAATTTGCAGAAGTTTCAGTTGAGTATCAAGCTAGAAGCTGGTGAATTGTTATTTTAGCTTTGACATGAAGCCACTGTCATACCACATATATTTTGCTTGTCATGTTGGCAGTTCAAATTCCTCATTCATGAAAAAGACATACTTACCATTCTTACAAGATTAGTTGATATTTTTGAAGCATTTGGCAAATGTATCTTAAATACTGTAATATATACATCTGCAAGCAGAATTACTAGAAATAACATGTTGTTTTTCTTTCAGAGATAGTAAGTAAATGTAAATTAGGAAAACTGTATTAAAACATAATTGAAACCAAAGTTGTTGGTAATCATATTTAAAGTTTTTCAATGATACATTAATTACAGGAATAATCATATATCAGTGAATAATCATATATCACTGAATTAATTAATTCACTGATACATTAATTACAGGAATAAACTCCACAGCTGTAGGTATTACAAAGATGAAGAGCGTTTCTTTGATAACAATTTTTCTTAAATAGTTGAAGAGAATCTGGTATACAATGAGGGAAGTTTCCATTAGCTGATCAGTGTCAAGACAGTCATAGGGCAGAAGAGAGGTTCTCAGAAGTAATAATAATTTTTGACTGATGCTGATTTTGGCTATGGAGAGTGCTAGGGTATCCCAAAGATGGTATATTCTCACAGGTGGGAACAGTTATGAACCATAAGACCAATACTGGTAAAGGACATATCTTTTAGGTTTAAGTCTTGCAAAGCTCTGTGCAAGCTTTTAATTTCACCCATGAATGCAAACCCATTACATCTGATGGATCTACATGTGTGTGTAAAGTCAACTGCATGTGTCATCAGACTTTTGTGAGATCATCTTGTCCTCAGTGGTATGGGTGGGTGAGGAAAAGACCGTGGGAGTGCTTGGCATGTTTTTGTTTGTTTATTTTCAGTAGGAGATTGATATTCCCTAAATAGAGAAATTAATTTACAGAATTATCTTGAATTCTAGACATCTAAGACATGCAGTAATTACATCACTAGAAGTATTAACATTTTAAAAATATTTAACATCATTTAAAATCATAATGTTTTTCTAGCAATTTAAACTATCTAGGACATCTTATGAATTTAATGCATATTCAGTGTGGTAAATTGACTATATTGTTCAGCACAAGTGTAAACATCCAAAAAAGACCATATCTATGTATCTTTCTATATGTGTATTATGCATATATATGAATATGCTAAACATACCTATATAGACAAATATACAAAACAAAAGTCTTAATAATCCACAGGAGAGAAGACAGAAAAGCAACTGATCTCTGAATATATTTTCCTCTAGAACAATAAGATATATTTTCCATGACTTACAATGTTACATATCAAATAACTAATTTCAATTACTTATTCCTGGGAGAAAATAATTTCCAAAATACTTGACTCTAAAGTAAACTTTTTCACTCACTGAAGTGCTTGCAAATTGCTGTCCTTTAGTGAATCCAGCTACTTCAGTAAAAAACTGTTGCAAGTAGGGACATTTAGTAAATTATTTTTTTAAAATTTTATTATTATTTTTATTATTTTAACTAAAATGGATTACCTAGAATCTTAAGTATAGAAGAGAGAGTTAGGAGTAATGCTATAAAAAAACCTTTTTCACAGTTGCTCTGACTTGCGTAAGTCAGCATTACTTGAGACCTTATGAAGAGACTTAATCAAGCTTTCTTTGATGAAAATACAAGGTGATAAGGACCTGATAAGGTGTTAAGCTCTATCGTAAAGAAAAAGAAAGTTAAGAAAAATATAATAGCATAAGAGTTGATTTTCACTAGACTACACAACAGCATAAACATTTAAAGATTTATTTAGCGTACCCAGTTATAATTTAGAACCTGGGAAATGTAAGCTGTATGTTATTTATTTTCTGCAACAAATACGTTTTCCATGATAGTCAACAAAGCAGCATTTAAAAGGAGAAAGCATTACACAAGTATGCTCTTAAACTGATGACCACAGTCTCAAACGATGATCAGTCTACTATTTCCTTATTTTCAGGAATTGCTGACTGTTTTGTGGAAAATGAAGTCTGCAGAATATATTAGCTATTCAATTCAAACTTCACATTAAAACTCATTTTTCTGTCACAAAATCTTTTGATCAAACCTAATCATATGTCCTCTGTGCGAGGCAAAGAAGAAAACAAGCAACATACATTTCAGTGCCTTACACAAGCAGGCAGAAGCAAAATTCATTGCTTCCCCAAAATGTCAGCCATGAAGAAGTAGGTAGCACCTTTTGTGGACAGTGCTAAATCATACAAAGCAGACAGTAAAATTGAACCATTTACATCACTCTCTTTTCCATTACCATCTGTTGTGTGGTACAGATGTGCACTGATGCAACCTGGATGAGAACAAAGATTTATTTGTCAAAGAGTTCTCAACAACACAGTATCTAACACTGGATATCCCTTATGCGAGACAAAGTCCTAATAAAACTACCCATTTTTTCTGTGTTATATAAATAAGTATTGAACTAACTGGATAAGTGGATTCTCCAGGTTCAGCTTAAGAAGGTTATCAAGCAATAGTCTGATATCTCCTCATTGATGAGGAGATGGTTTTCAGGGGACTTAAAACAATTATTTACTCTTTTATAGCTATATTTCCACCAAATGTTCTGGCCATACCAATTCCACTCCTGGAATGAGGGCACTGTATTCTGGAGAGCAGAGCTTTTTAATGCTACAGAGACGTAAAAGGTATCAATGAGCAGATTTTAAGCTGCAAACTGCAGTAGAAAGTGTTAGGATTGAGTGCCTTGGGGTTGAATGAAGACATACCAGGATTAAACTAAGGATCTTTGTCACCTTAATCTTCTCTTGCACATGATGTGGATATGTGCCAAGAGTGGGATTTGTTCATCTGTACAAATAATTAAAGAACATGAACTTCTATGTATATCTATATATGTGTGTGTGTGTATATATAAACTTTATTATACATAATAATGAAGTAGGCAACATGGTAACTTATAGACACTAGGAAAATACAATTTCTCCAGTTAGAAGTATGCTTAAATACTTTGTTGGTTCTGATGAATATTGGTGTAAATACATTAGTTTATAGAACTAGAAATGCATGACAGAGTTATTGTTATCATGAGCTTCTTTGCTTAATTGCTAATTATCTATTTGATCAAGCCCAAATTAGACTTGGTGAGGTTCTCACAATCTGAACCCTCAGGGGCTAAACATGTTTTCTAAAGGAAAATTTTACAGGGTTGTTTTTTTCTTTTTTTGTTTTTGAAGATATTTGTTTGGTTTTAGGTTTATGACACTTTTCTAAACATATTCACCAAATGACCCTGGCTTTCATAAAGCCTCAAGTTCATACACAGCTGACACAATCAAGCTGGAAATTTTCCCCTGAATTTCATTTTGTAAAGTGAAGGATGAGCTTTCTTTGTTTCCTTGCCAGGCTCACTAGACACACATACATATTTATTTACATCATAGGCATCTATATGTACACAAAGATTTTTATTTTTGCTTAAGGTTTTCGTTTATTGTTGAATAAAGCATCTTAGTTAGTAAAGCACTGAAAGTGAGTTATACACTATGTGTATGGATTTTGTAACTATCTGAATGCAACAATTACTTGTCATTTATTTCTAAACACAAGTAAAAATCTTTTGGCCTGTTACCAAAACACTTCAATATTCACTTCCAAAGCAAATGAGATCTGTCAGGAGACCTTCTGAAGATGATGAGAGATGAATAGATTGAAAGCAGTCCTGCAGAGAAGGACTTGGGGATATTGGTGGATGAAAAATTGGACATGAACCAGCAATGTGTGCTTGCAGCCCAGAAAGCCAATCGTATCCTCGGCTGCACAAAAAGAAGCATGGCCAGCAGGTCAAGGGAGGTGATTTTTCCCCTCTGCTCTGCTATTATAAGAGCCCACCTGGAGTACTGCATCCAGCTGTGAGGTCCCCAGCACAAGAAGGACATGGACCTGTTAGAGCAGGTTAGGAAGACCACAAAAATGATCAGAGGGATGGAACACCTCTCCTATGAAGAAAGGCTGAGAGTTGCGGATGTTCAGCCTGGAGAAAAGCAAGCTCCGGGGAGACCTTATTTAAAGGGGCTTACAAGCCTCATATTTAAAGAGGGCTTACAAGAAAGACAGAGAGACACTTTTTTATCAAGGCCCATAGCAATAGGACAAGGGATAACAGTTTTAAACTGAAAGAGCGTAGACTTACATTGGATATAAGGAGGACATTTTTTACAATGAGAGTGGTGAGACGCTGGAATAAGTGGCCTAGAGAAGTTGTGGATGCCCCACCATTGGAAGTGTTCAAAGTCAGGGTGGACAGGGCTTTGAGGAACTTGATTTAGTGGAAGATGTCCCTGGCCATGGCAGGGGGGTTGGACTAGGTGATTTTTAAAGGTCCCTTCCAACCCAAACCATTTTGATTCTATGAGGACATAACATTACTGCTGCAAAGATGGAGTCACGTAAATTACTACTGCATGTAGATTAACTACAGACTTGATCCAGTTGCCAGTGAAGACAAGGGCTAGCCTTAAATTGATTTCACAGTGAATTTGTCATTTTGGGACTTTGTTTACTGGGGGAAAAAAAAAAGGAAAAAGGACAGGAAGTTAATTCTGTTCCAGTAGTAATTTATTTAAACAAGCACATGATCTGAACCATGACCAGACAGCTTTCGAACATCTCCAGCGCTTGGTCACCCTCACAGTAAAAAAGCATTTTCTGATGTTCAGATGGAACCTCCTGTGGTTCAGTTTGTTCCCATTGCCTCTGGTACTGTCACTGGATACCACTGAAAAGAGCCTGGCTCTGGCTCCGTCCTCTTTGCACCCTCCCTTCAGGTATTAATATACATTCATAAGACACCCCCCCCCACCCCGAGCCTTCTCTTCTCCAAGCTAAACAGTCCCAGATCTCTCAGCTTCTCCTCATAGGAGAGATGCTCTAATCCCTCAATCATTTTTGCAGCCTTTGTTGGACACTCCTGTATGTCCATGTCTCTCTTGTACTGAGGATCCCAGAACTGGATGGAAACTCCAGGTGTGACCTCACCAGAACTCAGGGTAGAGGGGAAAGATGACCTCCCTGAACCTGCTGGCAATACTTTGCCTTATGCATCCCAGAACACCATCAGCTTTCTTTGCTGCAAGTGCACGTTTAACTTGGTGCCCACCAGGACCCCCAGGGCCTTTTCTGCAAAGCTTCTTTCCAGCTGGGTGGCCCTTAGCATATACTGGTGCATGGGGTTATTCCTCCCTAGGTTCAGGACTTTGCAGTTCTCTTTGTTAAACTTCATGAGGTTCCTATTAGCCTGTTTCTCCAGCCTGTTGAGGCCCCTCTGGATGGCAGCACAACCCTCTGGCATATCAGCCACTCCTCCTGGTCTGGTGTTGTGGCAAACTTGCTGAGGGTACACTCTGCCCCATCACCAATATAACTGTGTATTTAATTATCAGAAAGCACTCAAATTTTTTGATTACTAGTAACATGTAAGTATCCATTTAGACAGAGAGCAGAAGCATCTTACTTTGCAGGAAGAGAAAGCTGCACCATAAAGTTTCACAACACCACTGTTCCAGTGGACATTATGCATACAAGGTTACACAATGAAAACAGATGAGCTACACTGTATATTACAAAGAAGTTGGAAAGCTATTACTGTACTGTTGACAGGCACGTGTCTCTACTAAAAATATTGTGAAATATACAGCATTTTCCCCCAAAGACATGGCTATTTCTTAAATTTCTGTATTTTTTTCACCTAATACAGTCTGCAAAGCATTTTGGTTGCTCTTTTTGACAAAGCAGCACAGTATATACCATTGTCTATATTATTCTGGACCTCTCCATTACAAAAATAGATTAATTTTGCTCTCTTTGACACACCTTCTAATTGAAGATCATGAATTATCATACGTTTGTCTGATCTTCATTTTTCTCAGGAGATTACCAAGCTCCTATGTTAAAATGATGAACTGTTGTAAAGAGGTATTTTATATTTTTAAGGACATAATAGCCCATCTTTCTCCTACTGTGTGGGAAAAAAAAGGATTTCTAAAAGCTATATAAAGTTCAGAATTCAGTATGTTGCAAACATTTCTAAATATGCAGATTTAGTCTTTTTTTTCCCCCCACTGATAGTTTTAAAATAGTGTTTCTCACCTTTTACCTTAAAGTCCCTTTGTCATACTTCCTTCAGCAAAGAGTACCAGTTAAACAATAAGGTATTCAAACTCATATTCACCTCAGCAGCCAGAAGGTTAAGTCTACAGCATTTGTTATCTCTACATTTTATTGTATATAACCACTTATACATATTTATAATACATATGGAGCCTATAAACTACAAAATATATCAACAAGAATAGGAATACCAGATGGCCTTATTCTGAACCAGTATACTACCATAGTTAGAATGCAGTATTGCTGAACTTGTACAAAGCTCTATTTTCTCACAAAATTTACATGAAACTGTTAAAGATTATCTTCGGAATACAAAAAAGTAACTCTCTTACAAAAATACTGCTATGAATATTACATTAAAAATAATGCCCATTATAAGATTGCCTAAATTTGGAGTAATTTGTCTTTGTATTTGGAATCCGTCAATAATAGAGTGTTTTGCTGTTGGGTTGGGTTTTTTTAAAGAAAATCTTTCTTGCCCTTTCCCTGATTATGGCTCTTCCTTCAGTGCAAGATTCAATAGAATTTTTTATTTGACTTTCACCATCACATGCTGATTTACTAGACCCAGGAAGTCCTTCCTTTCAGAATAGCTGGGTGACTGGCCTTATCTTAAAGAGCCTTGTTTTTTAGAAAATAAAATTCTCCAGTCATCTTGCCAAAGGATTGTTTCCCTGACCTTTTTTACACTGATTTTCAGCCCCTGTTCTTTCTTGCAGTTTTATTTGATGGTTGCCTGGCAGACTCATACCCACTGGCAGTGTGTTAAAAACAAAACACAAAAAATATAACATAACTAGAGGTTGTCATCAACCAGAATCTCTTGGTCAAACACAGGTCTATGCCAAATACCGAAAGCCAATCTTAGCCTGCTCTAAGAATTTTCACAAGGTCGTTTCTATTTATTTCTTTGTACAGTAAGGTGCAGGGGTTGAGGCATAAAATTTCCATACGTGACTATGAAGAAAGCTTTGAGGATGACAGTCTAATCACTGACCACCTTGTAGATTCATAGTTTTAGACCCTTTTTTCAAGACCCTTAGCACCCATGCTACAGAACAGCAGGACATTAAGCATTACAGGAGTTACGCAGGAAGACCAAGGTTAGAGCTGCAGCACAGGCACAACAGCATAATATTACAAGAGATTATGGGAAAATCCTCCATATAACCTTCACACAGGAAGGATGAAAGGCACAAGGACAGGAATCCCAAATTCAAAAGCATCAGGGAGCAGCAAAAGCAGGACTGCTCCACTAGAGAAGAGAAGCCAAGAGCCAAGAATGACCACACACACACACAGGCACACAGTTAGTGCCCTCACCAACAGAGCATCATCCAACTCCACCTCAGCAAGGTGAACATGACTCGACTGGTGACAGAAGAGGGTCTGGTGACAGCCAAGTGACCATCAAATGAATGCTATTTGATGGGTTAGGTCTGAGGTCAAACCAGGAAGTCATGTGAGCACACTGAGATCAGCAGAGAATAGGGCTGGGGACAAGCACTCTTGCGGCATTGCTGGGGCAGGGACTGACAGACCCAGACTGAGCTGAAATGGATCCCAGGCCATGTACTTCCTCTGCTGGAGGAAGCCCCAGCACAGCCTGGTCAGGGTTGCCCTGAAAAATTAGTATGCTGACCCTATCCATCTGCACCACATTTATTATTAAATGGTTCTCTCCTATATATTGTAATAGGAGACATTGTCAATGTCTGTCATCCATTCCTGCAGTGGAAGAAAAACTGCACAGTAGTCACATTCAGTATCTCCTAGACAGGATGTGGAGTTCACGCCTTTGACTTGATATATATGACAATGAAATTATGAGGTGTGTGTAGGGCAAGCAAACTTCACCTTATATGAAATGAGTATGTGTTACAGGCAAATGTGTACACAGTCAATAAAAATTCTGAACATCCCAAACAGACAAAATTTATTTATGAGCTTAAAAATATTTTTGTCTTCAAATTTTATCTTAAATTTTAAAAATATATCTAATTCTACAGTCAATAAATACATCAATTCAAATATACCACTGTCCCAACCTCTAGGATTCCAATATATGTTCCATTTAGAGTCTCAGACCACCTATGGATCAGATTATCTTGTCTATGGACTGCCATTTAAAAATACTCCCATTAATGTAAGTTTTTAATGTAACATTGAGAATACAACCTTATATTTTTATTAGCAGTGTTATACAGCTCCATGAACCTTATAATAAAGCAAGTGCATTATAACCTATACTAATCTTGTCTAGGGAAACTGACCTCCCTTATATCAATGAAACAATAATAATCACAGAAAGTAAACTGGAGGCAAAGTGTATTATAAGGAGTTGCATTCATGTGTTAAAATTAAGCAAATTTTGTTAGGAAGACAGTTACATAGTGAAAATAAGAGCTAAGCTTTTGTTTAAAATAAGAAGTAACAAACTATAAATCAGAGATTATATAATTATTTATTAAATCATGTATTTAAAAAATATTTACAAGCAACTGAATTAATTTTTTTTTTTCTGTTTAGGTGAAGACACTTAAAATATAGAAAATTAATGAAGCAATGATTATATTTTTATATCTATTAGTATAAACAAGTCCAAGGAAATATGCATAACATTGTGTTTTACAGGTTGTAATGTATGGAAGTATTTAATTTCTATAAATAGGAAGATCAATCGCTAAAAGAATCTTCCCCAGCCTACATGTCACTGTGGATAGAAGAAACATAAGCACTGAACAGATAGCTAAAACCTCTCAAAATGTTTTAAATACCATAGTCAAAGACCTGAAAAGAGATCAACATCTTCATTTCAATCTAATATTGTATCAGCAAACATCACTGAGCACTCAAACGATTTTAAATTGTTCATCTGTCTGAAGTAGGAAGTCAATAGCTGTATTTTGAAGAAAACTTTCTATATGAAACTGGGTGAAAATAATTAAAAAAACAAAAAACAACACCTCCCCCCCTCCCCCCCAAATCAGACTCTTGATTGCTTCAGAACCTTGACTGACAAGTTGAACAAGAGATTTAAATATTGACGTTGAAGAACAGGAACCTTCAATATCCTAAAATAAGGTTCAGTGAAAACAGAAGGATTTGCTTATTTTCTTCTTTCCTCCTACCTCTTTCTCCTAGGTATTAACAAGGCCAATCATGATACTGATTGGACTGGAATTCAAAAATGCAAAGATTAGTATTATTGGTGTATTGCTAGCACTGAAGCTCATTGCTTTAAACAGTTTCTCAAATTGGACAAATACATGCTTTAAAAAGAAAAAAAAAAAAAGGCAGGAGTGATCCTTTCAAGCATAAAATGTCTTTGAGAAATTGTAGTTCCACCAGTGCCAAATGAGAGCTATCTGAAAGTATGAACAGTGTAAACTATTCCCATTCCAGTCCTAATAAGTTTCTTAGATGAGCCTTCATTGTTACAGAGGTTATATAGCAGTGCTTGCATCACTGATGTTTATGCCAATTTTTTCTGTGTTTTCCTTCTGTCCTTATAACAATTAGGAGAAAAATTCACCCCTGCAGACAGGGTTATAATAAAAGCTCATGCCTCACTAGACTCTTTTATTAAGGACTAAGATTTACAGGAGCTTTGTGCTATCCGTTTGCAAAAATCTGAACTCCGTTTGGTGACAACTTAAAAGACATTACATCAAGTTTTCCTGAATCAGAAAGAAATATTATACATACCTCCACACTTAGGAATAGGTCCACTCCACATTACTTTTCCATCCATTAGCATGCAAGTAATTGTTTCAGTTCCTTGTGTTTTAATAAATCCTTCCTCACATATAACAGAAATTGAGCTCCCCAGCTGAAAGTTGTCACCAAAACGCCGAGCGTTGATTGGCACTCCAGGATCAGGGCACTCATTATGTCCAAATGCTTTTCAAAAGAAAAAAAAAGGGGGGGGAGGGAAATAGTGTAATAACTCTTGCAAGCAAGATGACACTTTTAGGATTTTATTCTGCTAGTAAGAACAAACTATTTATATTAGGAAACAATAAGAAACAAAAGCTTTACTAACAGCAGAAAATGAAAACTAGTACAAAAAATTGCTTAAAATATGATAAAGTTATACCAGCATGAATCTTAGTTTGGACAGCTAGGTGCTAGCAGATTTCAGGGATGGCTAAGTTCTCCATTCCAACAGCCCATACTATCCAAAGTTAGAATGGGCCAGAAGCATCCATCAGAAGGGCAGGGCAAGCATCTATCATATTAATAGCTTTAGTCATCTTTTGTATTTTCAATTCACTGTCACATCCATTCAAGCCATACTGACCTCAGTGTGCCTGATATCGCCATAGTCTATTTTATTTCTGTACTGAGAGATGGTGAACAGCTACAAAAGGGGTGATGTTGGTGAAAGAAAGAAAACTTGAAACTAACCATATCGTTATATTTAAGGTCAAAGAAATTCCTAGTATGTACAAATTTTTCTAAAATTTCAAGTTTATCTATAGGTAAATTAAAAAATTGTAATTTCCCTTTATATATCTAGATACTATAACAAAGATAGTCCATGTCTTTTACTACAGAATACACCTTACACTGGCAGAACAAGCCAGCTCATCTTCCTACCAGAAGTGAGAAAAGTCATATTTATAGCAATATCATTAAAAGATATGTATAATTAGTTATCTTTTGATATTTATTTATTAAGAATACTGCATATACATCTTAGATTTGAAAAAAGTGTTGATTTTTCAGTGAGAACAAATATCACAAGCACAATATCCACCTTCCTCATGTGTGATGACTGCAAATTTTATCTTCATAAGTATGTCTACATATGGAGACATCAGAAAGGACTACGTCCTAAAAAGATTATTTTCACAATATTTTTCTGCAGTTTTACTAATGTGTCTGCTAGACAAAATATACCCAAGCTCCCCCATCAAATTTTTTAAAAAGTAATATTTCATTAACTTAGCAGAAAGATTTCTCAGATGTTGCATTACAGAAGTATTAAGAATCATAATAACAGACAAGAGAAAGCATTCATTTATTGTCATTTTGACTTAGGAAATGCTACATATTTTGGGAATGAAAATAGTGCTTTCATTGAATAGTTGTCTACCATTTGAGGATGGCATTAAAAAATGACGCAATCCCATACTTTTTCATAGGGGTTATAAAAACTTTTTCAATTCTTTATGCACAGTTGTCACTTTTAGTGAGGGGATTGATTGTTTTTCTTACTAGCTTCAGACAACACAGAAATAGATTTTCAATATTGTTATCTGTAAATGCAGATAAATGTTGACTCCAAGTATAGCTTGCTTGTGTATGACACCAGTTTATTAAGGCTGCAAAACCATTTCTCTATATTTCAGCTCAGGAACTAAGAGTTGTGGCTGCTACTGCTGATCCTATGGAAGCAATTGTACTGTATAGGATGGCTATGGGAGGCAAGAGAGTGAAAGACAATCCTTCCCAACAACAGCAGTCACTCTCTTAGCCTAGCCTGGCTGCAGTTACGTTACTTGATGAGTAAAATTCAGTCTGCCTATACTTCTGAAAAACTTCATGGTGGAGCTGTAATATATACAAGCCTTAAACTGAAAAGAAAAAGAACACAGGGGTATATCCTGAATATTATTATTTTACCCATCATCAATGAATCAAGAAACCATGGAAAAGTTCCTTATGCAATATGACATGTAAAGAGGAGATACAGTTTTCCTGGCATTTATACTCATCAACTATCACGACTGTACGGTATTTTAACTAGTATCTGGAAAAAAGCCAGGTGGCATAATCATAGCACAGGGTGACGGTGAAGTACTTTCAGTTCTGATATTAACTCAGAAGGATGATAAAACCTGCATTTTGCATCAAAAAAATGCGAAGGAGAGGAACTGCAGAGATCTCAAGAGATAGGAAGGCTGGAATGAAGCTAACCATAACTCATCTGGTCTGCTCTGAAAGGTCCTTGGAAATAGGGCCAGAAAGGAGAGGTCCACTAGCGCAATTAATTGTTTTGGTAGATTGCCCTATGATGAGTTTTAGCTGATAAGTTTAGCAATCGCTTTGGAGTAAATGAAACCTTTTCAGAGGAAAATATCAAAGAAGGAAGAGAAGTTAAGAGAATATCAAATAATAAAGAGATACTTCATAAAAAACAATTGTGAAAGGTTGTTAAAAGTTATGCAAAGAACTAGCAGTACTAGTAGTTCAGTACCATCCCGTGTAAACTCATACTTCTGTGTAGTACATAACAGTTTGAAGAATTCTCTTAGGAAGTACTGAGACTGAAAAAGTCTAGCAGGAGGGAGTGCTGGCAAAAATGTACCATGATGGACATACCCTATCACAGCAACAAAACAGACTAAAGCAGTCTTTGGATATAAAAGCAGCATCTGGGATTGTCAATGTCTTGGTCTACTGAGCTGAAATCACTTGAGTAATTAGGCTGATGTCAGAGGCTCACAGTTTGACCTTTAGCATGTTGCTATGTAGTTCATAGGGTTGTAACTTTTGCTAGATAAATCACAATTAAACAGTTGCGATGAAAACAGCAACAAAAAAAATCTGTATAACTGGCAGAAACAGCAGATCAATATACAAAAATATACAAAAATATTTGCCCAGCACCTCCTACACCCCAATCAATGAGCAACAGCTCAAAGCATTCCACCAACTAGCAAAAATCAAACAATCTGGAAGATGCTCTCCACCTCAAAAAACTCATCCGCCCTAGCCTGAAGGGAGGTTGGCATGACTCTGGTTTCTGGAATGCCGGCCCATGGAGGAGCTCCAGGGACAGCTGGGACCAAACTCTCCCAGCCAGAGCTGATACAGTTCCTCCCAACCACTGACCACCCCTGCTTCCACCAGCAAGGAAAGGGGAGATAATAACTCCTGACTTTGTAGTCTTCTTTGCAATAACTCCTTTGTCACAGGCAATAAATATCCATTCTCCTTCACATGGCTCCAATTGTTGCATAGCAATTAATGTGTGCATTTTGTCTGTCCTGACCTAAACTAGGAAATCCAGACTGAAGCAGAGAGACTATATAACTTCATTGCTTGTAATTTATGTGACTATATTCAGATACTGTGCCTAGTTCTGATCTCCATAATTGAACAAAGACATAGATAAAGTGGGAAGCATTCGTAAAGGAGTCACAGATATGACATAAAGCTCAGACTTTCCCTTAAATTGAGGAGTTCAATACATATGGCTTATTAGAGGAAAGATTAAGGGATGATTGAGTTTATAAATACCTTCAAAGAGACCAGAAATGTCATTAAGGGCTCCTGGGTTTGGGATATAAACTGGAAGCAAGGAGCCAGGTGTCAGTATGCAGTTCTATAGCAAATTAAACCAATGTAATTTCAGGTTGCTATGTTCCTGTGTTCTGCTGTATCCTGTAAAGCACTCTCCTGCCTCATTCCCCCTTTTGCATCAACAGTAGTGCATAGCCAGATATAAGTAAACCCATACAAGGATCTGACCAAGCTGAAAATGACAGCCTTTTGATTTCCTATTCCTTTGGTTATTGGAACATTCTCTGCATCATCCATTTTCAAGTCACACATTTCTGTGGGCTTGTCCCAAAATTTAATTCATTAGAAATCTTTGTCAGACTTAGTGAAGTAACTCAAAGATGAGACATTTGAAATCTAATTTTTGTTTACTTCCAACAGAAGTTGAATTTATGTTTAGTTTTACTGGAATGAGACTAATTATCTGAGACCACATATGTTGCTGTAATAAAAATAAATATGGGATAAAAAGAGTTTCTGAGAAATACTATTAAAAAATCAGATTACGTACTAGTAACTCAGTTTCATTCTTCTCCATCCTATACCTCAAAAACATCAATGAAATTATTTACTTTAGTAGCCTACATTCTTTTTAGAAAAGATTGATGATGTTGTACCTTTCCTGCGATATACTGTTTCTACTCTTGAAGGGGACAAAAAGAGACTGATAGCTTTGAAATATATAAGCCGGACTGTTAGCAGAAAATGGATATTTTTAATTAACTTTGGGTTTATGAATGCCAAGACAGAGTGAAAATTATATTAATTCCTTTTTTATCCTCTCTCTTGGCCTTAAACTTTTTATTATGGAAAGATTATTTCTGTAATTTATCAGATTGAACCTGTCTTTACTGAAGATAGATTAGACATATTCTCTCGAGTTATCTTTGCTTTTGTAAGTAGATTTTAACTACAGAGTTTAACAAACACATGCACACCTCCATTCTAGTTTAAACACAGCCATAAAAAGAAATAAAAATATAAATGTGTTAAACTGCTCAAATATAGAAAACACTTCTTTAAAATAATTCTTTTCAGAGTGAGTGGGTTTCATTATACAACTGGTAAAAGTTAATATTGCATTGTTACTTCTTTATAAAAATTAAAATTGTACCATTTGGTACTATCAGTGCATACTTTAAGTGACTGTTAATTGAGAGATATCATAATCAGACTACCACATGCCCAAGGAAGTCTGCAAATTTTTTAAAGGACCAGAATTTATTCTGATAAGTATATTCATATGGCAGTGAAACATTAAACCTGAAGTCTTGACAGCGTTTGATGAATTGTTGTATTTCCAAATAAAAACTAATATAAGAATTATTCCATGCTAATCATCTGCATCTTTCATTTTTACTGTAAATCCCACTTTAGCTGACCTATATTTAGTTCTAGTTCTGCAAAATGGGATGACTTGAGAATATCCATTTATACATAGGCCTAATTTTTATCCAAGAAGACTGCCTTAGACTCTCCAATAATTTTTTTTTTCCTTATCACTAGATTTCAGTTTGACACCATTGAGCACACCACAGTGAAACCTTAAAGAAGTAAGCAGAACTCTTATAAATGTTGAAAGGACATGAAACAGAAGAAAACAGAACAAATGTTACAACTTCCGTTAAGAAACATGGATTCAATATCTTATTTTCATTATAACTGATTTTATATTTCACTAGTACTGAATAACCCCAGACTTTCCAATATTTAGTTATGGTACTGAGATACCTAGCTACAGCTCAAAGTTCAGTTTGCAATGATGACTGGTAGTTATAGAAACCAATAAGAAGACACCTTATTTTCTTCACACTTACATTCTACATTTGTGAGAAATGACCTGGGGATAAAGCAGCTAAGATAGATGGCTGGGAGCTGAAATATAAGACAATATCAGAAAAAGAATGTTTACACAGTAATCTGGTGTCAGGTTATCACTTTCTTATTCAGACAGCAATGTTCAAGGTAAATCTTAAGAAATACTTCTCTGAAAGATTGACAACCCAAAATAAAACAAAACAAAACAAAAGGGAGACAAAAAAAAAGATGAAGAGGTGAACTATGATGCATGAAAAGTAGAGAGCCACAGGGGAATTTAGTCCTTGCAATACTATGAAAATAATATTAATTATTAACATTCCTTGGAGAAAAATGTGGATTCTGGGTCTCTCAATTACCAAGCTCACTTAATCTCACTTCCTCTTTGGTTTAATGGATCCTTTTTGTTTTATTCAGAGTAAAACATCTTCAACAAAAAAGACTATTTTTTTTCATATAGCCAAGCATGTAACACATTCTTCTGGGAAGGGGAGATGTGGGTATACAGCTCTCCTTCAAATCATGCAGTTGAAGATTCACTTACATTCCAAGTAAGCCCCTGGAATTATCATACTCAGGTGTTAGGGAGAAAGACAGGAATGGAAACAGTTACACATGACATCAGACTTTTGGGAATATCAAAATATCCATCATCTTTTGCCTATTTTCTCTACGTGTTGGCATGGAAAACTACTCTGCTACCTCTACCATCAGAAAGAAAAAAAAAAAAGAAAAAACAAAATCCAAATGTGTGAGGTGAGGCAGCTCTGGCTGGAGGATATGATGAATCCCCCAACAGCCACTCTCTTATGCCTACCACCCTCTACACATAGTAGCAAGCCTGATACTTCAGGCATTTCCTCTCCTTCCAATTTCCTTCCAGCTTCCCAAAAGGAACGACTTAGCTAAACCCAATCCTTCTCACTTCACTACTGGGGTGGCAAAATTTAATTTTGCATAAGCTCCCAGGAAAGCTTCATGCTATATTTTGCAGTGTTATTCATGCCGTAGGGTTACGTATTTCATCATCATGTCTGCCCTAGCTGGGAATATATCCTGCCTGGACTTTGGTGTGGGATAAATGCCAAATAATTTGACAGCAATACAACACAGGCAGTTCTTTGTATGTCCTTCAGAAGAAATGTAACAAATTTGCCAGCAAAAAGTAAGGTGAATAAGTGTTAATGGTATTTAGTACTGGAGAAGATATTTAACGTCACCTTCAATTATTATGCTGTCAGTAAACGTAGTGTCAAGTAGTAAATGAGGAGCTATGTATATTTTTAGTTAGTTTCAACCTTTTTACCTCCCCCAGGACAGAAGCAAGTGAAATACACAGAACTCCATTTTAACGGGAAACTCTCTGTTTCTGTGTAATAGATAAACTAAATACAAAAGGTGACAGAAGATGCTGGTTTCCTTTCCAAAAGCTACAAATAGGTAGGTACAATTCAGAGTGCTCAAGACAGAAGCCCAAGTACTATTTAGTGCAGTTGCTCTGAATGGCAGTCTAGAAACCTCTCCCCGTGGCTGTTACAGCTGTATTAATCAGGATATAATTAATATGATCTTATCTCCAGGCTATATACAAGCATACCAAACCAGAATAACTAACAACAGTATGTAAATATTCTTTTTAACATTGTAATAGTGTAGCATATAAACACTTTACATAAGCATGTGAGCAATTTGATCACCAAAATGGCATAGATAGACAGGTGTAGTTGCACATAGAAGGCATCCAAGTCGCAAAAAAATTGCTAAACAAAAGACAAAATAAGCACAAGGGACTGCAAATAGGCCAGACATCTTCCTGAATACACAGGGATGACTGGCAAGACAAAAAAGAACAAGGTAAGTAGTACCAGGAGAACAGGAGACGTCCTTTTCTGGGATTGGGAAAAATAGCTTAAAATCATCAGCAATAAGGAAGGTAAAACAGAGAAAAAGAAGACAAGTCTATTGTGGTTTGACTTCTCTTATCGAAGAACTCCTACGGCTGCCCATGTTAACTGTGGTGACTAAGAGCTAGCATGGACTGCAGCCATCAGCTCCAGGGTATTATACACATTTACAGCTAAACTAACATATGAGTGTTCAAGAGTAACAGTTCTGTACATGTAATGATGCTGATTAACATTATGTAGGATTTAACCAGCAGCACAAAGTGTGCTGTTAGCAAATTTAGTAAAGTTCTGTTTTACAAGTTGAAACTGGCCTCATTTGTCAGTCTTCTAAAGACTCCCATCACAACAATCTCTAATAGCATAAATGATAAATATACACACATTTTCAGCCCTAACAATGTATTTGAAAGACAATCTAAACACCTAAATTAGGTATTGTAGGTATATAGGATTTGTTTGAAGGTGTATTACCATAACATCATTTTTACATACTTATACATATCTCCTAAACTATACGTTGAAAACAAAACACACACATACATTAAAAAATATACTCACTGTTATAAGTGATGTTAAATCCACGCCCTGACATTGAATGGTCAGCTTGAAATTCCAGACGCAAAATATGGCCATTACTGGTAAGATGGGAAGGGACTTCCGCACCAGTAAATGTTCCTATTATGGGGGAATCTGGAGAGTCACCATCTTTAACTGCAAGGAAATCAAACTGAGATTCTAAGTCAAAGTCATTAAAAGAGAGATGGATTCGGCTCCCAGGGTCTGAAATTATTGTCCAGATACAGTTTAAATTATTCCCATATCCCTCTGGATAATCAGGTGAAAGAACTGTTCCCATTGGTGCAGTGAAATTGGAAAGGCAAGGAACTGCGAAAAAAGAGAGAAAGAAATTAGATAATAGAATAAAGCATTTCAATAAGGATTTATTTTATTACTAAGTTTTTGTAAGAGATCCTTAAACTTGCTGATTACCTCAACTGAATAATTCAGTATTTGTTATAATCTGTGAAGCCAGAAAGAAGGTTCTTTTTTTCTTTATCTTCTTATTCCCTTCTCCTCAATAAAGCTACCTCCCAAGAAGAGCCCCCAGGTAATAAAGAACATCCTTGTTGCTTTGGAAGCCCACAGCAGTCCTTACAATTTACCCATGTTCAACAGTCTTTAATCACTTGGCACCACTTATTTTCTCCTTTAGGGAACTGTTTAGATGAGCAGACCTCTCACTGAGCACATTAAAGAGGCAGAAAGTCAATAGTGCCCTTATCATTTGTTGTTCACATAGAAGCACAAGAAATTAACTAACCTCAAAGAGACAACAGAGTTGTTTTGTTGTTATCAGGGTAATATTTTATATTCAACCATTTCAGTTAAGCCATATTAAATTGAGTTGCAGGGATGAAAGCAATTGATTGCACTCTGAATATATTTGATCTATACTATTTTAGTGGGAATGTTAAGAAAGGTGTTGCCACAAATACATATCACAACATTGGTTTTACTTACACTGCATAATGTAACTGGAAGAGAGCTATAAATGTCTATGATCATTTAAGTGCTAAAAGATATTCTTATATAATACATAGGGAAAAAATGTAAATAATTTAAACCCTTGATTACAATGCAGCAACTTCTAATCTAAGGAAATATATTAACTTATAGGAGTAGCTATAAAAAGTGTATCATACATATAAAATCTACAGAATCCTACAAAAAAGCCAATAATAAAACATTCTATCAAATCACATAAAGACAACTGCTTTAATAGTTGCTAGTAAAAGAAAAAGTTATTTTAGCAGTTCTAGAACCTGTCTTGGGCATAATCATTAGGCAAACCCACCACTGAACAAAAGTAAATTCATCCTCTTAGTAGAATTAATTGCATTGTGCTAACTCTGCAATCAATCACACAAATTATTACATATAAGGAAAAACTTATCATAATGCTATGTATTAAAAATAATAATAAAAAAAGATTTGGTACATACAAATACAGATTGGTATGTTTGCAGACCACTGGTTGTTTTCTTGGCAAATGATAGATTTCTCTCCAATTAATTCAAATCCAAACTGACACTCAAACCTTAAAACATCACGGTTAGAAAATCCATCCCCTTCTCTGATACCATACAATGGTGTTCCAGGATCTCCACAGCTTTCCTTTTCAATTTCTGTGGAAAAAAATAAGGAATTTATTTCTAGAAGAAAAAACCAAACTCCCTGTGGGTATATGCTCACATCTAGAAAATAACTATACATTACTATAAGCAAATGAAAATAATCTACATAACAAGAGTTGCTGAAATGCACCACTGAGTCTGATTCTATACTCCAGATTCCTAAGGAGGAAATTCTGGGTAAGGATCTTAGAAAAATCAGAGCTCTTTTTGTTAATAGAGTACTTGAAATTAAAAGGATATGAGGAAAATTATTACTACTGTATTTTATTTTGTAAAATTTTAGGCAATAATAATATTAAGTAAAATATCACTTGTAGTACGTGAGCACTTAAAACCAGCAACAGAGACCAGCATCCCACTGTGTAAACACTGTCCATTTTCCAATACAGCTTAAATTGATGAACCAATGACATGGCAAAAAAGGGAGTAGTGAAACAAAAAGACTTGCCCAAAGTCAAAAGGAGGCTATACATAAATACATAAGTATATATACACTTATATACACATTTATATACACACACATTATGTACACACATGCAAAAATAACTTCTATATACTCAAATAACATTTTACCTCACTGGACATAACTGCAAGGTATCTGAATGATTGTCTGCTATTTCTACAATTGTTACAGCTATGATATTCTCTCAAATTACATACTGTCCTGAACTTTCACGGCTAGTTACAAGTGTGGAGGGATCTTCTGAAAAGCATTGCTCACCCATATGCATTTTACAAGCTCATAGGGCAATTCAAGCTGGAATCACCGAATGGTTTGGGTTGGAAGGAACCTTAAAGATCACCTAGTTCCAACCCCCCTGCATGAGCAGGGACACCTTCCACTAAATCAGGTTGCTCAAAGCCTCATCCAACCTGGTCTTAAACACTTCCAGGGAGGGGGCATTCACAACTCCTCTGGGCAAACTGTTCCAGTGCCTCACCACCCTCACAGTAAAGAATGTCTTCCTAATATCTAATCTAAATCTACCCTCTTTCAGTTTAAAACCATTACCCTTGTCCTATCACTACACTCCCTGATGAAGAGTCCCTCCTCATCTTTCCTTTAGGCCCTCTTTAAGTACTGGAAGGCTGCTATAAGGTATCCCCAGAGCCTTCTCTTCTCTAGGCTAAACAACCCCAACTCTGTCAGCTTGTCCGCATAGGGGAGGTGTTCTAGCCCCCTGATCATCTTTGTGGCCCTACTCTGGATCCACTCCAACAGGTCCACGTCTTTCTTATGTGGGGGGCCCCAGAGCTGAACACAGTACTCCAGGTGGGGTCTCACAAGAGCCAAGTAGAGGGGGAGAATTGCCTCCATAGACCCTCTGGCCATGCTTCTTTATATGCAGCCCAGGATGCGATCGGCTTTCTGGGCTGTGAGCACACATTGCCGGCTCACATTGTTTTTCATCCACCAATACTCCCAAGTACTTCTCCGCAGGGCTGCTCTCAATCCAGCCTGTATCCATGTTTGGGATTTCCTCAAGCCAGATGCAGGACCTTGCATTTGGCCTTGTTGAACCTCATGAGGTTCACACGGGCCCACCTCTCTATCCTGTCAAGGTCCCTCTGGACGGCATCCCTTCCCTCTAGAGTATCAACCACACCATTCAGCTTTGTGCCATGCACAAACCTGCTGAGGGTGCACTCAATCCCACTGTCCATGTACCCAACAAAGATGATATTGGTCCCAATATGGACCCCTGAGACACCATTCGTCACTGGTCTCCACCCAGACATTGAGCAGATGTCCAATGTCAACTCTTTGAGTGTGACCGTGCAGTCAATTCCTTATCCACCAAGTGGTCCAACTGTCAAATCCATGTCTCTCCATTTTAGAGACAAGGTTGTTGTGTGGGACAGTATCAAATGCTTTTCACAAGTCCAAGTAGATGACATCAGTCGCTCTTCCCTACCACCAATGCTGTAACCCCATTGCAGAAGGCCACCAAATTTGTTAGGCACAATTTGCCTTTAGTGAAGCCATGCTGGCTGTCACCAATCACCTCTGTTTTCCATGTGCCTTAGCACAGTTTCCAGGATGATCTGCTCCATGATCTTGCCAGGCACTGAGGTGAGACTGACCAGCCTCTAGTTCCCCTTGTCTTCCTTTTTTCCCTTTTTAGAAATGGATGTTATGTTTCTCCTTTTCTACTCACTGGGAATTTCACCAGCCTGCCACGACTTTTCAAATGTGATGGATAGTGGCTTAGCAACCTCATCTGCCAATTCCCTCAGGACCCTTGGATGCATCTCATCAGGTCCCATGGACTTGTGCACATTCAGGTTCCTCAGATGGTCTTGAACGTGCCTGATCTCCTCCTATGGTGGGTGGTACTTCATTCTCCCAGTCCCTTCCCTTGGATTCTGTAAATTGGGTGGTGTGGCTAGAGCACTTACTGGTGAACACTGAGGCAAAAATGTTGTTGAGTACCTCAGCCTTCTCCATTTTGGTTGTAGCCAGGTCTCCTGCTTTGCTCAATCAGGGCGGTTACAGTTTCTTTCATCTTCCTTGGTTGTCCTATGTACCTGAAGAAACCCTTCTTGTTACTTGTCATGTCCCTAGCCAAGTTCAGCTCCAGCTGTGCCTTGGCTTTCCTGATCCCCTCCCTGAGGTCTCCTGGAAGGGACCTCAGGAGGTCTCTAGGCCAGGCTCCTGCTAAAAGCAGGCTCAACTCTGAGGTCAGACCAGGTTGCTCAGGGCTTTATCCAGCTGGGTCTTGAAAACCTCCCAGGATGGAGACTGTTCTGGGCAACCTTTTCCACTGCTTGACTGTACATATCGGAAAAAGTTTTTCCTTATATCCAGTCTGCTCTTCTCTTGTACTAACGTATGTTCATTGTCCCACCATCTTCCCATCATGTACCAGTGTAAAGAGCCTGCCTCTGTCTTCTCAATAATCTCCTCATTGCTACTGGCAGGCTGATATTAGACCTTACTTCTACAGGCTGAACGAGCCCAGCTGCCTCAGGCGTTCCTCACAGGGCAAGCGCTCCAGCCCCTGATCACCTTGGTGGCCCTCCACTGAACTCCAGTTAATCAGTCTCTCAAAACGGGATGGACTATTCTAGATGGAGTCTAAGGAGGACCAAGTAAAGGAGAATAATCACTTCCATCAATCTGTGCTCCTGTTAATCCAGCCCAGGATACTTTTGACCTTCTCTGCTGCCAAGGCATGCTGCTGGTTTACACTCAGCTTGCTGTCTGCCAGGGCATCAAGACCTTTTCTGGAGAGCCAGTCCCCAGCCTTTACTGTGTGCACGAGTTTTTAATTCCCAGGTGCAGGGCTTAGCACTTGCCCTTGTTGAATTTCACAGAGCTCCTGTAGGCCCATTCCTCTAACCTGTACAGATCCCTCTGGATAGCAGCACTGTTCTTGAGCATATTCGACTATTTCTCCCAATTTGATGTCATCTGCAAACCTGATGAGAGTGCACTTCATAGACTCTTCACAGTCAATGACAAAATGGAATATCCCAGAGTAGACTCCTGTGGTACTCTTCTTGCTCCTGGCCTCCAGTACAGTATGATCCATTAACTGCTACCCTCTATCCTATCATCCAACCTGTTGATTTTGATTTTTTTGGGGGGAGTGGTGGTGTTTGGTTTGTTTTTTTTTGTTTTGTTTGTTTCTTTCTTTCTTTCTTTCTTTTTTACCCATCCAGTTTTCTCCTACAGTATTCTTGCATCCAAGTCAGGACATTATATTCACATATCCAACTCTGGATGAGTGGACAGAGTAAAAAGCCTTGGTAAGGTTGAGGTAGGCAACATCCACTGCTCTCCCCTTGTCCAGCAACCTAGTGATTTATTATAAAAGAGCAATCAGCTTGGCCAGGTGTGATTTACCCTTCATAAATTCATACTAGCTGTTCCCAATCACTTTCTTCACAAGCCAGGAAATGTCTTCCAAGAGGACTTGATCCAGGATTTCCCCAGGAACTGAAATAAAGGTCAGCCTGCAGTTGCACAGGTCAAGCTTTTGGGTTTTGTTGAAGATCATGCAACTTTTTTCCAGTCTTTGGGGATCTCTCCTAAGCTCGACAAACTGTCAAGGATGATAGAAAGTGGCCTTGCAAGGAGATTCACTCATCACCCTTGGATGCAGTCTGTTATGTCTGAGAAACTTGTAAACAAAATATTGTGCTCAAGATATGAAACTTAGGAATGGATTCATCATCTACAAATACAGGAAATATGGTACATAGGTAATGGAAATTCAGTACAAAATATTTTTTTCAGAAACTTCTTTCATGAGAGATCCTAACTATAAAAAGGACAGAAATCTTAAAACAAAATTAATTTATCATGTGTAACAATAATAGCAACAAATATCCCTAAACCATAGTTTGAAAATTTCTCCTTAAAGGTCTTGCTGCCACTTTTTTTACATTTCCACATTTGGTAGTTTGACTATGAGAAAAAAAACAAACAAAAAGGAAGTGTTTTGATTTTAACTCAAATAATTTGTCTATGGTCATATTGTCAGCAGTATACACCTCATTTCTCAAAGCTTTCAGCTGTGAATGCTCTGAATACAATTGAAATGTGACAAAAAGCAAATAAAGAACATTCCATTTCAACAAGGAAATGAAAAATAGTTGAAGATTATTTAAAAAAGACTTCACAGAGATTTGAAAGGCTTTATTATTCTGTTTGATTAAAGAAAAATTAAAACCAACAAAACAAAACCATCTAACAAAAAGATCAACAAACATCAACATTTCTTATTGCTTTATTTATATTTGTTCAAACAGCTCTAGGAAAAGAAGAATATAATTCATAATTTAAAAAAAGATAAAAATCAGGTTCAGATTCTCTACAGAACACAGATCTCCAATAAAAGTTAAAGCTGTCCTGAAGAAACAAAGAAAGATATCCCAAAACCACAAACTCACTCCTCCTATCTTCAATGTTGATGAGACTATTAATGTCAAACCTACAGAACTACCCAGTTTTTAACTGCCAAAGAAATACAAAAATTTTCCTGTGCTGTCCTGGTAGATTAATAATATCCTAAGTGCCTAAGTCACTTTGCATTTCATTTGGGAAAACAAATCTATTCTATAAACTAGTTGTCCAACAAGTGATTACATTAAGTAACTTAATGTAGTTTTCTCATAGAATATATGTTAGACAGTAAATGTATTTATACCTGCTTACAGTTATTCTCTTTTGGGGCTACTATTCTGATGTAGCTGGGCCAATGGCTTTCTCTAATCATTATTTTATCCTAAATAGCAAGAGTTTCCATGTTTTTCATCAAATTTAAACAGATACAGCTGAGCAAAGCTGATACAGTGAGCTTGCTCATCTTGTCTTCTATCAGACATCCCTATTAGGAAGACTTAAACGAACTGATTCTGCATTCGAAAAATTCTTAGGCAGAGTATAATTATTTACAGGAGTTAGCTGGAAAAAAAAATATTTTCCTTTATCGTATGTAATTGCTGTATTTGAGAGATTACATCCATAGGCTCATATTTCATTTGCTTTCATAAATGGAATTAAGTTGAACAAGACGTTATTTGAATGACAGTTCTAAATGAAATAAACCATCCCTAAACCCCATTCATATCCATTTACATTTACAGCAAATCTTTCCTTTATTACTTTAATCTTTCCCGCATGCCTTGCTTACACCACTTTTATACTCTCTGCAGATTTCATGTTAGCATCAGTTAATTTCTGAATTTGAAACAGAATATTTTTGTGTCATTACTTAGTTCTCCTTAGGAGCAGAAATGATAGTTATTTTTTTTGGATTGAAGTACAAATAGCTTTTAGATTTGTTTAGAGAATGTCAACAAACTTCCTTTGAAACAGACAGGAAAAAAAATACTGCTTATTGGGCTTTTGTCAGATAATCACATTTTAAATAACATGATTTTAGGAAAGACTAGTATTTCATATTTGTTTGAAGTCACTAAAGGAGTAAATAGTATTCGTATTCACATTTTTTACTGCTAGCTCTACCACACTCATTTCAGCTTCCCTGCATCGCATATTTGTTTCAACAACTCCTAAGAAGTTAGGTTCAGAGCCTGAAAAAGTCTCATTTCTTGATAAACTTGCACTAGTCCCTCATTGTAAATAATTAATTTATGATAAATAGAAATTATTTATGGTTGTTTAAGATTAGCAGAAGAAACAGTAAGTTTTCAAACAGCTCAGTTAGTAATGTCATAATTAAAACTTAAAAAAAAAAAAAAAATTGGAAACTTCAGTATGAGACACCAAATAGTGAAGAGAAATAAAAGGTACTATGGGCTACCCTCTTGGAACATAGCTTGAATTCCTACCAACAAAGCTGTGTGGAAGAGTCCACCGCTTTAATGTTTTAATTGGACTAAAAATGTCACTAATTATAATACTAATTTCATGTAATACACATGTATAACAAACTTCAATTCACAGCAGAATTTGTTATAGGGCATATTTTAGTGAAAACACTATTTCTACAGGATATTGCATAGTATAGGCATTTGGAAGAGGTTTATTATATGTAATGACTATATTTGAAAAGTCAAAAGTAATCTTATTGCTTAAGCATATTTTTTGTATTTTATTTTATATGTTGGCTACTTTGTATTTTATATTTTGATCTATGTTCTCTTTTATGATTTCTTCTGCTTTTTGAGATTTGCAGTTCATGTATGGCTACAATAAGAGACGGCTAGGATGGATTTCTCTTTTCCTGTGGTCATTACCACTGACTTACAAATCTGTGATCCAAAAGATGAGTATTACTATTTATGCCTAAGAAATAAAACACTTACTGAAGAAAAAAACCCCACTTATGCTAATATTATTTCCATTAGATAGTCCTTTCTTTCCTTATAGTCTTACAAAAGAGAAGCATCTCTAAGCATAAATACAGTGTGTTTGTTAAATATGTTAATAATGAATCAGGCATGATCTTTTGAGGTTTAAGGCTTTTGAGAGGGAAAAAAAATCTGCTTTTGTTTTTGGAAATTATTTCATATAGAAGGACATTAACAGTAAAAGGAGGCATGATTTCTGGTGATGTTAGAGATCTAACTTTTTTAAAAGACTAACTCCTGTTGAGGCTCTTTAAGATACTCATTTTGGAAACTTGGTCATACAAAATTGGGAAATTTGTGGTCACAGTGCACTGAATGGAGCTTATAATTGCCAACATTTTCTAACAAGAAATATCCAGAAAATGTATCAAATTAAAGGAAAAATAAAAGAAGAATAAAAAAATAAAGGAAAAAATAAAAAATAAAAATAAAATAATTAAAAATTAAAAATATAAAATATAATATAAAATAAGAAATAATATAAAATAAAAATAAAAATAAAAATATAAAATATAATATAAAATATAAAAAATAAAAATAAAATAAAATAAAATAAAAAAAGGAAAAATAAAGGAAAAATAAAAGAAATAATAGAAAGAAAATTAAGGTAACCATCTCATTTTGTTTTATATTATCCTTGTGTTATTTCTGTCTATCTCACTGAGGGGTTCTGTAGATTTCCAATCAGTGATGCACTGAAGGGAGAGCCCAAAGTGACAGTAGCTACCACAATAGGGATACTAAGATAGGAATGTTCTTTTTCTTTTATCCTCTGTCTTTGTGAAAGACTGGCACATCCTGGAAGTGACTAAATGGGCCTTGGGAAAAAGAAATGGTCACTTACTACACAAATGCATTTTGACAGAGTCACACTAGAGTTACGGCTTGAAGAGGTAACTTGTCTATCTTTTCTCTCCTGTAACTCAAGGGAAAATAAAATATAAGAATGTGATTCTTATAAGGGAAAACAATTTTGAAAGAAAAGAGATCACTGGTGCACAGTGGAAAAGTACATTACTGAAGACTTGCTATCACTTCAGCAGATATTAAAAATCTATAGTACTTCAAGGAAACACCAGGCAAAGACCAATTTCTCTTTACTTAACAGCATTTTAGAATAATGTCCATTTTTTGTTTCACTGACCATACAAATGGAAATATGACAGACAACTAGATTTATTTTGTCATTAGTAAAATCGCATTTGAATTCATTACATGCTATTTGTTGCAACAAAGCATACTGGATTAACTAAATACTAGTATGTGAAAAGAAACAGAGTTTCAGTATGTAATTCAAAAAGAATGAAGCTGGCTGTTTGATATTTGAATTTGCTATGTCAAAAGCTACAAACATTCACCATCATATATTGACACACTGACATTTTGTAAGATAATGGGGAAAAATCTATATAATCCCACTTTGAAACACAGCGGTATGTACAATTTATATATACATTACTGAACACACATTACATATCTAATTTGGTTGTGAAATTGCTGTGACAGTGTTCCCACTGCAGGATTTGCTTATTCGAAGAGCTAGGAAAAGACACTATTATATATTTGTACAACTTTTGCTTGCAAAGCACAAGGAACCAGCAATAGTATAATCATCTATCTTATATTGAACATTAGAACTTAAATCATAAGGAGAAAAAGCACTCAAAAAGCAGCAAGAAGGAAAATAAAAATGAATAACTTATGAATCAAGAACATATATTTCTTAGTGTCAATTAGGATGATAAATAATACAAGCAATTGGTAAGCTATGCCATATGTCTTCACCGTGTGTATATTAAAGAAAAAGAATCTTAAAGATACATAAGCAGACAAAGAGTTATGGACCAATTTCAGCAAGATCTTAGACTATGCTCACCAGCTTACATGGGAAAAGATTGGAGGTGTAATAAGGTTTAGGTATTGCTATGACCAGTAAACAAAACAGAAAGCAATTGGAATGACCTAACAGATGATACCTTCTTGTAATATCACTATGTTTGTATGTATCTTCAAATAAAGGAAATAGTTTTGTTTATTAACTGTTACTGTTAGAGCATGAGTATTTTTATAAACATAGGATGGAGCTTCATTTCCAAAATAACAAAGAGCCCAGTGTCATGTGATTTTCAGATCTATTTTAAAGGTTATCAATACCCTTGATTCATTCTAACTATCAGATTTTTATCTACAGATTCCATGTCTTGAGAATTCCCAATATATAAAAGAATTTCCACCTTAACCACTATTCTTACCCAGAACAACTAATGTGATTTATTTAGCCTCAATTCTGATCACAATAGGTCTTATGTTTGTTTTGGTTTTGATTGCTTGTTTTCCTAAAAGATAGGAAAGAAAGACCTGCTCTTACATGTGGTGTGGTTATTTTCCTAGCAAATAGCAAGTGTGAGGATAGGGAATGAATCTTGCATTGAGTTCAAATACAAAGAGGCTGGAAAATTGTCTGTATCAAAAGCATGAGAAAGTGCACTCCGCAGGATCTCCAGCTGTGCCTGCCTGCCCCAGGTGGGAGACCCACCAGAGTGTGTCGCAGCACCTTCTTTGTGCTCCTGGGTTCCCTTGCAGAACAGGTATGCAAAGGCACGAAAGGAGAGGAGGAGGAGAATTTATGCATACAGTCAGGTCTTGTTCCTGTATGAATTCACAACATGTTTAGTGTATAATGTGTTATACAGGACACCTGTCTAAGGTTACAGAGTCAGTCAGTGAAATTCTATGGGAAAAAAAAAAAAATCTATAAAAGAAGCAGCTGTTCTTTCCCTGCTATGTAGGTGGTGGAAACCTTCTGCACCCTTGCTGAACTGTGCCAATTGTCAGGGTACTTCTCATTTCCTGATCACACAAAGTGACGAGCCAGAATGTGAACATTTCACAAACAAAAAAAGCATAATTAATTGAGGGAGGGTAATGGCACTAAGGTCACTTATGGGAAAGTCAGATGAGGTTCCTCTGAGAATGCAGTGGGAAAGCAATGGCAGCCACCATATAAAGTCTTATTTTTTGTATATCACAAGTGCCCAACATTTCTAGTATAAGGAAAAACTAGTTACAGCCATTCTCCATGACAATGGATTTTTCAGAGGGACAGCAGTTATGTCCACATGATTTTTATTGTATAATTTATCTAATGTTTTTTACTATAAGCATGAAATATTTCATAATTATGTTATATTACATATAGTAGGTACTTATAGACTTTATGGATATACATACTTCCTTCCTTTCCAATTCAGTGCCATGTTCTTTTAAAGTTGAGTTATTTACTAGTCAGCTAGCTAGCAATAAGCTGGCCCAGCTAATGAATGAGCCCTGTGGGGCTTTACATAATAACTACACCTCCAATAAAATAAGTTACTCTCTTAATTTAGGTTTAGAAAATTAACTGCTCTGTAGAACTCTATCCACACAAACAGTTTAATAGCACCATGGGACTTCTTATTCATATAAACGTTCAGAAAAGCTGGGGTTCAAGTACATATATTTTGGAGAAAAATTAGAACATAGTTGTACATACAAATTGACATAACACAGCACTGGTCCAAAAAATAAATGAAAATGCTCAAATATTCTCAACTATAAGTTGTATCTTTCTTCTCTTTATGGAATTGCCTTTAGAATTTAATTCAGGATGATATTTTTTCCACAACCCATTAAAATACATATTAAAATTTACAGACACCAGTCTTTAGGACAATTTAAAAACTCTGGTAGCACAATACTATTTTCTAAGTTTTAACTGTCTTTTCTGTAACATTCTAGCAGGTATTACCTTGCTGGCATCTCCCATTATTCACTTTGTTTAAAACCTATTTAGAACGTTCAAAAGTCCACTGAGTTAAACAGCCGGGGCATTAAGTCTAATTTCAGCCAAAAGCATAAACAGAAATAATAGCCTGTATACTGAGGTTTATCAGCATACTTAGCAGTATTTAGAACCCACAGAAAAATAGCTTATCCTATTAACAATTTTGAGTCCTAATTTACAGGAGCACGTAAGAATGTTTTTATCTTTGAGTACATGTTTTGGGACTGAAGTAAATTTTACGTACCACCCAGAATAAAAACACCGTCTGATTTGATGCCTTGAATGAGAAAATATAGTTTAATACTCTGGAAACCCCCAGAAGACTCATATCTACTCTATTTGTTACCTTACACAACATAGCCTGTCAAACATATTTTAGCTAATCAACACTTACTATTTTCAAGCTCTTTGTATCCCTCATTAACGCAGCTACTTCAGCCTGGAGGAACTGCATTTGGGTATAGTTAACTAATTCCTGGCAGCTTTTCCTGAACGTACCTGACTTTAACTGGACTAAAGATGGATCACTGCATAATTTGAAGGAAGTTTCATACAACTATCAGCATTTTATTTTAAAGGTTGAAATACAATTCCACATTCTGGAGTGCTATAGTTACACTTAAAAAAAAAGTAGTTTTGTTAAAGAGAGAAAACATCTATCAGTTTCAGCAGCTCTCCCTTAATATAACTTTTAATAGCAGAAAACTACGCTGTTAGCTTTCCTTATGGAACTACAGAAACTAGGGACTAGCAAGAAATAATAAATGGAACAATAATACCAAGGAATCTTATCTAAGTCTGCGATCCTTTGCATGAACAGTTCCAATGAGAATATACAGAAAATCCCTTAGACCACTGGTTACTGCTTGGCCTGTCAAAAGGACATAACAATATGAATGGAAGCTGAACAAGTGTCCTTAATTAATAAAATATTTGCAAGAGAATTGCCAAAACCACAGAAATAGTCCAAAAAGAAAGATGCTAACAAAATGCATAGTACCTTCTGAATATATCTTTCTAATTCTTGACTTTGAAGTTCTTTTTTAGGAAAATAAGTGACTGGAAGCAACAGCTGTAGCTGTGTTTGCAATCTGTATACTTTGAACATGGCAACAGTCACTATATGAAGAAACATCTCAAATAATTTTTAAGGTAGCAATAAGCCTAAAATCCATTTATTAGCAGTTACATAAATACTACAATTTCTGTATTTGAATCCTTTTTATTTAAATGGATGGGGCTTTTCTCATTTGAAAATAAAAATGGTTTTCTTCCACAGACTAAATCATTTGATTTCAATGAGAAAAATATAAGCATGTTGTTAATCACCGTAAAGAGATGGAAGCTGTAAAGTGTGGTCCTTTAAAGTTTAAAAAATATTCTAAGTTATGATAAAAACATGCAGTATACTATTTTACTAATATGAGTAGCAGCAGGAAACTGATATGTGTCATTGCTGATTTGACTAAGGCATTTCACTAATCTTTAGAAAATTTTCAGGAAAATAGAATGTTTCAGTAGATTCAGTAGCTTCATCTCCATCTGTTAGTATGCTTTTGAAGATCATCTAAATGAAAATGAACTATTTCAGGGGATTTTTTCTGGCACTATGGGAGTCAAGCAGATTTGTACATACACTGTTGACCCTTCTGTTCTGAATAGTGCTGTTCTTTTTCTTCTTATATGGTAAATGTGTGCAGATAGAAGTCCAAACTCAAGACTATTGGAGCTATCATCCAGAATTTATCTCCTGACACATTCAGAGTTTATCTGTTGACAACTGTGAATTTATTTGCAGCTAGTATATCATCTTTAGAACCTTTCAAATCTGTTGATGTTACTTTTACTGACAATATCAAGGCAGACAATGTTTTCAACCTGCACCAGCTCTGCAACTCTTCTTTAATGGCAATTAATAAATCTTGTCCTCCAATGCCTTGAATGATTCCATGATGGTTGTCTGCATCATATTCTGAATATACGTGTGACTATGGAACACCACCAAGGTTTTAATTCGGTAGTAACTTTATCTTCATTACAATTTCCCAATTTTGCTGAGCTAAACATCTAGCCAGGATGTAAGACTATTAGTTCCAGCTTGCTTTTGTCTTAGGAATATTGGAACACTGCACAAGAATTTTAACGACACTCTAAAATTTCCTTTGGATCTGGTCATATCAGTGCCAATTGGAGGAGGAAAAAGAGACTGGTAACAAATCTATTATGAAGGTGTCACATTTAGGATGAAGCACCCAGCCAAGCTGAAGGTCAGAGAACAAATTAAAAAAGAAAGTCTGTAGAGAAACAGTTACCAATTCCTATTACAAAAAACAAACAAAACATGCTGGACGTGTGTTGATCCACTCACATAGGATAATAACATGAATGGTAAAAATAAATACCTACACAGCACTGAAAAAAACAGTAGCTATGGGAAACAATGGAACACCCTGAACTTCTCAACTAGAATTAGAGATGAATTACACAGCAAGAGACTGACAATTATCATTTATAGTGATATTTGTTCCTCAATATCAACTTTCATTTTAGCTTCATCTGCCTATTGTCTGTTGACATTTTGTCAAAGAGTAAGCACACTACTACAAAATATCTGTCTATTGTGGGTCTATACCTGCAAAATCCTCCTGTCTGTGACTTATGTTACTCAACTTAGCCACCACTACACTATGTTATGACAAATGATGTTATTATATGGTGTATTACTATTACTACCCATGCCAAAATTATTTATTCATCACATGTTCTTTATGTGGGGTTTAACTCATGTATCTCACTTACCTAAGTGTTAAACCTCTTCCATTCCACTACTGTTTCAGAGAGACCTCTCTCTTTCTACATAGAGCTTCAGATGGCTTTAGACTGCCAATGTGGCTTGTTTTCTTGCCCACCCAGGGTTCTGGTCCCATGATCCCTTATCCTGATCCTTCCTAGTTTGGTCAGTTATTCCCATCTGGCACAAGGCAACCATATCTTTTCAAAAGGAAACTAGGGCAGATTAAAAAGAAAACCAAAAGCACAAAAAAAAACCCAACCCCCAAAACTCAGAACAAATACCACCCCTCTCCAAACAAACACAAAGAAAGACAATTCCCAGATCGACTCTAAAAAACAAAGCAGGGTTTGCTCCTATAACAACCATCTAGAGAGTTTGTATTGGGTTTACATGGCAAGGTTTTGGTAGCTGGGGATCTGCAGGAGTGGCCTCTGTGAGCAGAGGCTGCCCCCATGTCAGACAGAGCCAGCTCCAAGAAGGACCTGCTGCTGGCTAAAGCTGAGCCCATCAGCAATGCTGGTGGTGCCTCTGTGACAACATATTTAAGTGAGGGTAAAAGAAATGCTGCAAAGCAGCTGTGAGAGAGGAGCGATAAAAATGTGAGAGAAACAACCCCGCAGACACCAAGGTCAGAGAAGAAGGAAGCAAAAGAGGTGCTCCAGGTGCCAGAGCAGAGATTCCCCTGCAGCCCGTGGAGAAGACCATGGGGAAGCAGGTTGTTCCTCTGTAGCCCATGGAGGTCTATGCTGGACCAGATTTCCAAACTGCAGCCCATGGAGTACTCCACACTCCAGCAAGTGGATATGCCCTGAAAGAAGGTGCATCCCGCAGAGAGCCCATGTAGAAACAGGCTCCTGGCAGGACCTGTGACCCCGTGAAAAGGATCCCCTGCTGGAGCAGGTTTTCTGGCAGGACCTGTGGCCCGTGGGGGACCCACACTGGAGCAGTTCATGAAGGAGTGTATCCTATAGGAGGGACCCCATGCT
This sequence comes from Mycteria americana, assembly GCF_035582795.1. NCBI lineage: Eukaryota > Metazoa > Chordata > Aves > Ciconiiformes > Ciconiidae > Mycteria > Mycteria americana. Next base: position 157,689,089 of record NC_134366.1, read on the forward strand.
GGAGCAGGGCAAGAGCGTGAGGAGGAAAGAGCAGCAGAGACCAAGTGTTATGAACTGACCACAATCCCCATTCCCCTTCCACCTGCGCTGCTCGGGGGGAGGAGAAGGTAGAAGAGCTGAAAATGAAGGAGTGAAGTTAAGCCTGGGAAAAAGAGGGGGTGGAGGGGTGGTTTTAGTTTTGTTTTTGTTTCTCAACATCCTACTCTATTTTTAATTGGAAAGAAATCAAATTAATCTTCCTCTAGTTGAGTCTGTTTCGCCTGTGACGGTAACTGGTGAGTGATCTCCCTGTCCTTATCCCAACTCATGAGTTTTTTAATTTCATTTTCTTCCCCTGTCCTGCTGAGGAGGGGGAGTGAGAGCAGCTTGGTGGGCATGCGGCAGCCACACAAGTTTATCCACCAGAGAGTTGCATCTAAATTTCATCTAAAGGTGGTTGTTGAATGTAGATTTTTTTCAAATTAGAAATGGAATGCTCTCACCCCACTCCTCCACCCCCCAAAAAAGAAAAGAAGAGAGAGAAGTATTGCTAGAAGCTCTGATTAGACTACAGCTTGGATAAGGATAAAGCTCTTGGGGATTTTTGTTTCTATAACCTAATTCCTCTTAAACTAATGAGTAAGCATATGCAAATTGGAGTTTACAAACTGAATCTGGTTAGATATTCATCCCCTTGCCAAATTTCAGGTCACTGATCCAATGTGTAAGAATGCTAGAACTTATCAAAAAGTTTGCCAGATTATTTTTAATGGCTACAAAATAATGTATTTTCCTAAAGCCATATTCTTCAAAGCTGCTGAAGAGTTTTGCTTAAATCTGTCCATAAGCACTGTAAGTGAGAGCCATTGCGTACAGATAATTTCAGCCCAAACAGTTGAAGCTCAGAGTTTCTAAATGGTAACATAAAGAATAATTAAACTAGGTCTTATCTTACTTACAAAACGATTCAACCTCAAAGTAATGCATCAGCTTCACCAATAATATGCTATATTTTTTAACCAATTATGGTTAAAATATACAAATTAGATAGAAAAGTTTATTTGCATATGGATGGGAGAAGATTAAGTAAAATTAAGAAACATACTTCCCCAATATGTAAAATACCAGCAAGATCACTACTATGACTGTCTGTCCAAGCTGTTTAAAAGAATATTTAAATATTGGAGAGAAGTCAATGTGATGATGAGAGTAAATTTTCCAGTCCATGTATTGAAGTAAATCTCAGTCTATAAAATGCGTAAGTGATCTGCTTTTAGTGCATAGTTGAACAGGAGAAAGATTTAGAAATATCTAAAGAGCTTGAAACAAAGGTATAACATTCCAGACTGTATGTACATTCAATTTAATACTAAATGTTTTAAAGATTAAAATAAGTAATTAATGACTGGAACAAAAAGTTTGGCTTCTAAATTATAGAGATATTTAACTGATGATTGAATGCCTTTTTAAGCTATGTGTTCTAGATTAACTGCAGGCTGCTGAACATAACTATCTAACAAAGTATAGAAGCACACCAGTTATATTTCCTGTCATTTTTCCCTTCTCATGTTCTGCTTCACCCCCTCTCTGTACTGAACCTTACTGACAGCTTATACAACTGATAATATAAATAATTATATTATTTATCAAAATAGAATTATAAGGGAAATTAAGATCACAGAAAACAAGAGCACAGTTTCAGACTGATTCAAAACATATTCAAGAGCTGTTTATAACCATTCATTAGCCTTTTAATTTGCATTGATACATGGTACCATGCCTTTCTTTGAGGTTAAATACATAGACCTCATTTTTTATATTAACGGCATTTTCATTAAATGTGAGAAGAAAAGAGAAATAAAGTTCATATAATTCAGGAAATACTGTTCAAACATCTTACAGACATATGATGCATATTAAAGTACAACATCATATACAAGTTGCAACACAGACTCAAAGAATAGTTTAGGTTAGAAGCAACTTCTGACTGTCCTTTGGTCCAAATCCCTGCTCATGTTACTTTATTTTGCTTACTAGATGTAGCTTTTCAGCTGCCTTAGTGATGCACAATAACGCAAATTATCAAGTGATAGTCAAACTTTTTTATAGTTCACCAGAAGTTAGCATGCTGACCCTAAGCTATTGTTTTGGTCAGATTTTACCTACTGCTCTTTTCTGCATACAAAATAAAATTTAGAGAAATAATATATTTTCTACACTCACTGTATTGCAAATATGCCATGCAGATATCTCTGCTAAAGCTGAATTCAGCGTTACAGTTCTTGCAAAGACCAGTTAAGCCAATAATTTATTTTTATACTTTTATAACTTTATACTTTTATAACTTCTATAATAGAGGAAAAAAAAATAGAGTGGAAACAATAGATTTGAAATTAGTATCCAAGAGCTGTTCAAGAAGAAGACACTTTCTGTTATACACTTCCGTTGAACAAATGGCCATTATGTATTTTACTACACTTGCTGCTTGTGATAAATATGAGACTGCACTCCTGGCATTAAAGAACTATTGCACACATAATGTATGAGTTATAAATGCTGTAAGTTTCAACAATACTAATGTTAACTGGAAAAATCAAGAGAACCTTGGTTCTAAATGGACCACACATGCGTATGGAGCTATGGTATATTAAATGAAAAGGAGTCCACTCATGGAATAATTAAGCTGAACACCCACACAATTACGTCTTGGACTAAAGAATGCTTACTACGGACATCCCATTATGAAGGACTATAAGCACTGCTGGTAATGATAAACTGATAATAGCAGAAGCAGAATTTAAAATCCTGACTTATAACAAAAAGCGGACTGGATTCAACTCATTCAATTCAGGTTATTCAACTCAATAACCCTCGTTATAAATAGGGTTTAAAGAGCCAGGCATAGACTTACAGTAAGGAAAACACAAAACTACAATGTTAGATTAGAGAAGCACAGACATAACTGTGTAAACAGGGAAAATTGTGCTGCCATTACCATCTACTCGATGTATTATAAATTACTAAAATTTATTGTAAAAAAAGTTCAGTGTAAGTACTGAAGAAAAGCAGATGTAGTTTGATAAAGTATGACATAACTTCCCATCGAAGAAGTAAGTATGGCCACCTTTTATTGCTTGTATATAGACAGAATGAGCCTCAAATACCACAGCTGCATTCATCCTGTTCTTCTATATCAGAAAGACAGCTTAGACTACCTGAATATATTGTATTCTGAAGCAGAAGATGCATTAAAATAACAACACAGGGACGGTAATTCCATACCTGATGAGTTCTGTACTACATATATTGGATAGCTTTATATTAAGCAGAGGTGTTTTCCACTTCAAGCATGTACATGGGTAACAAGACTATCGTTCCAAAATTACCAAAAGGTGTTACAAGAGACTTCAGTTTTGTTCTTATAAAAGTCACTAACAAAAAACATGTTCACAAAAATCAAGATGTGACCTACTGGGATACTTATGACACTTGTTGCTACACCATTTGACTTTACAGCTGTCATGTACCTTTAGAAAGCATTAGAGAATGCATTATTAAAACCCCTGAATCTTCTTAGAGTTGATCTCATCACTATTACAGACAAAGCTGAAAAACGGGAATATTCCCCTTTGTGTGGAATCAGGTAAATCACTGCCTGTGTATAAGATTATTCTGTAAATAAAGAGACTGCAAAGGTTATTCACAGATGTGCTGTAGCTGTAGAGCCATTGTTTAACCACGCAGAAGCCCAGTGTCATGGAACCACAAACCTGTCCTGATCAGATAGGTCACGTGTTATTTTTGAACCAGTGTAAAGGACTTATCATGAATAGTCAAACATTTACATTGCTAGATCCTGTATTACTACAATGTGAATACTGGTAGCTCTGATTATGCACCTGGGCCAGTTCTTTCTTGAATCCACAGGAACAATACTGAGAAAACCTTGCATCTAGAGGAATTACATAAAAGCATTTGAAGATGCAATAACTTTGATTCAAATTGTGCATACATCACATGACAGCCCAGTTAAAAGGATTCAAGTAAATGACAGTGTGAATAGCCTGGTGGCCAGAAAAATTACTTTAATCTGCCTATTACCATTTTCATTTACCTATTACATGACATATAGATGATGAAGTGAAAAAGTGAAGCTGAATACTATTTGGAAATCTGTTATCTTTCTCAGAAACGCAGATGATGTAGAAGTAGCGATAAAGATTGCAAGCAGATTCAGGAGAGCAACTATAGCTGCCTGTTTACAGTTTCCGATTCAAGAGAAATGGCATGACTTCCTGACAAGATTGCCTAACAATGTCAAAGACTTTACACCACTTTTGCTACAACACTGAGAGTACAGCATGAGTTTTCCCAACAAAGTAGCTGGAGATAATTATAGATTTATTATTCCAAGTGATATGCCAGCAAATATAATGCACCTGGGCCACGACAAATCAACAAACTCTTAGAACAAAACAACAATTATGCAGCAATTACCTTCATTGTCAGAGCTGGATGTTCAACCTGAAGCTGATAAAAATTGCTGTTTACTTTCCAGTCTCATGCAAGACCTAGTGACTGCACTGCCTTTACAATCTGCTCCTTTACCCTATCTGTATTTAGGGAAAGCTTTCAACTGGCATTGTCAGACAATCACATTATGCAACACTTGATCATTGCCTTGCCATAAATGGTCAGAAGTAGTATTTCTGTCATGACCTCATCTGCTACTGCATAGTTCCACTATCCCAAGCATTGTTTTCAAAAGAGCCCGTTGTTAGATAGCTAACAATGATTCAAAGGTCACCTCCTTAGAACTGGAAAGTTTTCTGAAAAAGAGAGTTGTTCCAGCAGAATGTCACTATGCTACTTTCAAGCCAATGCAGAAACTGAAAAGCTCACAAGAAATTTGAAAGAAAGCTTACAAATCACAACTCAGAGGGAACAGCTTGAAAGACATTAACTACAAATTTTCTTTGGTGTTCTACATTGTCAGAGGCTTCTTGTTAAATTACACCTAGGAATTTCTTCTACCACTAGGATAAATTGGTAAGTCAAGAAAGATTTCTAAGTTAGCAGAGATTATTTTAAAAATGTACTAAATGATTAATAAAGGTGAACATTTTTTCTTTCCAACTTTAAAACTTAGTCACAATGAAGTTAGGCTGCTGAAGGCCAATATTTCGACCTTAGGTAAAGCAGTAAAAGAATGCTAACACTAAGCTAAAATTAAAGGTGTGCATGCCAGGATAAAATTTTTATGTAGCTACCCACAGCACAATTAAAATAAAAATAGTCAAATGTTATTCTAAAGTAATACAAAAGCTGTCAAGCAAGTTTTAGGATGGGCTTCTGTGATGTTCACTAAGTGCTACAAGACTGTAAAGGACATTTTAAAATTCTTTACTTTTTTCCTAAAAAAATTTTGAGTTACACAATTACACCTGCAGTGATTAATAACCAGCAGCGGTATGCTTTGTTTTTCTCTTCTGTAAGACATGCATCAGAAAATGATTTGCTTCCCCCATGAGTTTGCACTTTTCAGAGCACTTAAAATTTTGCTTGTACATCTCTCTTCTAGGAAGAAATTAAATCCTCTCTTAGCTATCACTTTGATGCACATACAAAGAGAATTCTTTAAGAATGTAACCTGGGGACAACTGCTATTTTCTAGTGCAGCAGAATAAACTACTCCCAGTTTTGACATGGAAAAATCTCAGGAGAAAACGGTGCAAGACAGACACTCTACACAAACAATAAGCGATGTAGTCAAGTGTATTGCATCTGGCTGGGACGGAGTCAACTTTCCCCATAGCAGCCCTCATAGTGCTGTGCTTTGTATTTATAGCTAGAACAGTGTTGACAACACACCAGTGTTTTGACTACTGCTGAGCAGTGCTTGCACAGCATCAAGGCTGTCTCTTCAACCCCTCCTGCCCCACAAAGGCCACTAGGCTGGGGGTGGGCCAGAGGTTGGGAGGGGACATAGCCAGGACAGCTGACCCAAACTGACCAAAGGGATATTTCATACCATACAATGTTGTGCTCAGCAGTAAAAGCTAAGAAAAAGGAAGGCGAGCAGGGGGCATTAGTTATTAAGGTGTTTCTCTTCCAAAGCAACCACTACGTGTATTGAGGCCCTACTGCCCAGGAAGTGGCTGGATATCGCCTGCTGATGGAAAGTAGAGAATAATTTTTGTTTGTTTGTTTCCTTTGCTTCCTTGTGTGGCCTTTGCTTTTCTTTATTGAACTGCTTTTATCTCGAGCCACATGTTTTCCATCTTATTTTCTCCCTGTCCCATTGAGGAGGGGAGTGATAGAGCAGCTTGGTGGGCACCTGGCAGTCAGCCAACGTTAACCCACCACATCAAGGAAAATGAAGAAAGAGACAGTCGGCTGAGTAAAGAGAAGAGCAAAACAAGCAAGCAAGAAAAATATTGAATGAAAATTATGATTTGCCCAGTGGGAGAACTAGGTGGCTGTCTCACGCAGTAACACTAGAGGAAACATCATTTGTAATGCTGATAAGTGACCATCTGCATAGTCAGTTATAAATGATGTAATAAGTCATAAATGATATAATAGTTCCAAGGCTAGGTAAATATTTTGCTTGTCATCTTACACATATTCTGAACAATTCTGTATGATATAAAAATTATGATTTTACAATAAATTGATATTTGATTTTAACGAAGTTTATTAAAAGTCCTTAAGTAATCAAACTTTCACATAAACGTTCTTGGATTGAAAATATTCTTGGGCTTCAATGTAATTCCAGACACTGATTACAGGGCTTCATGTGAAAACCACAGGTGAAACATTTGTCTGTGATTAACATATTTCAGTGCCAGTGTTCCCAACCTTATTCAGTATTTCACCCTGGTTAGCATGCTTAAGTATGATGAAGCATATCACAGAATCACAGAATCATATAGGTTGGAAAAGACCTTTAAGATCATCGAGTCCAACCATAAACCTAACACTGCCAAAACCACCACTACACCATGTCTCTAAGCACCTCATCCAAACATCCTTTAAATACCTCCAGGGATGGCGACTCAACCACTTCCCTGGGCAGTCTGTTCCAATGCTTGATAACCCTCTCAGTGAAGAAAAATTTCCTAATATCCAGTCTAAACCTCCCCTGGCGCAACTTGAGGCCATTTCCTCTTGTCCTATCACTTGTTACCTGGGAGAAGAGACCAACCCCCACCTCTCTACAACCTCCTTTCAGGTAGTTGAAGAGAGCGATAAGGTCTCCCCTCAGCCTCCTTTTCTCCAGGCTAAACAGTCCCAGTTCCCTCAGCCGCTCCTCATCAGACTTCTGCTCCAGACCCTTCACCAGCTTCGTTGCCCTTCTCTGCACATGCTCCAGCACCTCAATATCCCTCTTGTAGTGGGGGGCCCAAAACTGAACACAGTATTCGAGGTGCGGCCTCACCAGTGCCGAGTAAAATATACTGACACTAAACTGATTATGATGTTTTGTGAATACAGACTAGAAACACAAGCATATGCTGCAGAAAATGGTAAAGCAGCAAGAAATAAGTGTGCATGAGAACAGACTAAGCAGTTAATAACAAACGATGTCTCCTTTCAGTGTTAGAGCTGTATTTTTATCCTAGACTCAAGTCCAGAGCCTCGCTCCAGCAAGGTTCAGGACAGCAATACTTCTCATCACTGTTTTTTTAATCTGAGTTTGGGTACGAGTAAGTATGTATTATGGATGGAAAGCACTGTCCAAAGCTGCAAAAAAAGCCTGGAGAGAAACAGGACTAGGTAGATCATATTCAGTTGAATACATCCTTTATCACATGTGAACGTTGTAAACTAGTCTAACACAATAGAAATAACTTAAATGATAACATACTTCTAGAAGTTACTCAGAAATACAATAAGTTGGTTTTAAACTGCATCTAATCACTGGAATAAGAGTTTTATTAAACAAATTAGGTATTTTATGTTCTTAGATGACACGGGATTTTATAAATAAATTAGTAAGGAAATGAGCATTCCTATCACTGTACCTAAAAAAGAATCTATTTTTCAATTCAAAATACAAAACCCAATCTTATTTAAACACAGGGCCTCTGATTCAAAATCAGGAGCTAAAAAAAACCAAACAAACCATTGAACTAATCAGGTCTAAAGAATAAACACCCGTAAGCATCATTCATGCAACTGTGCCATGGTTTTGTTTGCTATTTGTAATTCTTATTTACAGTTACTGCAATGAGGTGGGAGGGAAAGTCTTTGCAATGAACATTGCCAAACTGTGTCCATATGTATCAATTTGATGGGAGAAAATAACACGGTAAAGTCATTTATGAATCACTTTATCAAAGTGTTCTTTTTAACGTTCATCAGGGCATAGTATCCTAAGAACAGTAGGAGTCAGTGGTCCTGAGACCCCACAAGCCAAATGGTTTAAATATACAAATGTAAACTGATAATCAAATTCGTAACATATGTACTTAGTAAAAGGAATATGTGGAGACAAGACAGAAATATTTGATATTTGTGTTTTACGCTCTCTCATATATCAGCCCATCCTCTTTATGTCATCTGTTATATTGTAGGCTATTTCTCCTTTATATAGCACAGTATCTCTGTTGAACAGATTGCTTCCTTGATAGTTTGGTATGGGGAAATAGCGTATTTTGTTCTTGTTATGTAAAAGGGTGCAATTGGAAGAAAATATGTCTAGACATTCCTGTAATTCTTCCTGCACCTTTCCTTCAAGTGTCCCTGCTCACCACAAGGACGTGGACCCCATTATTGCCTGCTTATAAATCTGCTAATTCTAAATCTCTATCAATCTTAGGAGAAATTATTACTTTGTTTTCACCTGTTTGTTTTTGCTCTTTTCTTTGTCTTTATCTTTGTTGTTCACCCTTTTGTAGGCAGATAAAAGATTTACCATGCTTTTTTTCTTTTGCTAGCTATCCCATTCTCTGACTCTCACCTGCCCATCTCTCAGCTCTGCAAAATAACAGAGAAGAATAAACAGTTTAGGACTACTAAAAAAACCCAGACTGGTAATCTGACAACCTCTGAAAGAGTTTGTAGTATGTCCTGTGGTACTACAATTCTGTATTATTCATCTGGAGCAATATAAATTAAGTGTGGTTTGATCCCATGGACAACAAAGGAACTCTGAGATTATTCCAGCTAGTCTCAGTTCAGTGCAAAAGAAATAATGGATTCAGTTGGAACTGTATATCGAAAATACCATCAATTTACAACTCTTCTGATCTCCTTATAATCTCATTTAGTCAGAGCTTGTTGTTCTCTCCTTTTTCTCAAAGGTACAGTAAGCAGCTAAAGCTAGTTTTCCCCAAACTGCAGAAGTACATCAGTATTAGAAGGAGGGGAGAAAAAAGAGAGAGAGAGAAAAAAAAAGGAAAATCGTATTGCTTATTATTATTCTAGTAAAAATAATGCAGGAATTCCTGTACATATAAGAATTTAAGAAGAAAGTTAACATGTCATTACACCAAACCCAAACATCCAAACAAAACCAAATACTGAGAGCATCCTGAAACACATGCATAGGACTTTATTAACAATTGGTTTGATGATTCTGACTTTTTTTTTTTTTAATCATGGGTTTACTACAGCAGAAAGAGGAGGCAAAATTAAACATAAAACTGCATCAAAAGAGCACCTTTTAAAGCAGTTGTTCTGGCTTTCAAAACTTTGTTGGCTTCATAAAACAACATACCTAGTAAAAGATAAAGGCATCATCTTGTGAAATACTAACACCATTTTTAAAATACAACCTTTTTATATTGTTTCATCTAAAGTTTATTTTCTTTTGATGTTATCAAAATAACTGTTCATGATTTTTTCATTAAATGATATTCCAATGATTTTTTTTTTACATGTACATTGTATCTACCTGAACAGTATTATCAAAATCACAGTAGCCTGACAAGTATCTTATCAGAACCCCAAGTCATAGAACAGTCCAACTCATAAATGTCTTATCAACGCATCCTCATAACCAATGTAAAAATGTTCCCATAGCCAAATGGAAGCTTATGCTATTCCAAAACCCTAACATATCATGTTAGAGCATCATAACTACTGCTCTAATTATGAATTAACAACAACAAAAAAATCAAATTACCACACACACTATTTCTTACACTTTTCTGCTGCAATTACTACTAATGTCCAAAAATGTTGGACTACTAATGTTGTCATATTTCACTGTTAAAAAAAGAAAAAAAAAAAAAAATCACTGAAACATAAAGAACTACAGTGAAATAAAAGGTCAGTCCCTGACTACTGCATGTGTTTTTGTATAATTTCTTCCATCATTCTGCCTTGAGTTTTGGCACACCTGTTGAGAACATATTAGCTATGAAAAGTCATCAGTGAAACAGTTCCTGCCCACACTTAACTAGTAAAAGACAATGAAAAACTTAGTCAGTTACTAAGGGAAATAAATGGTCAATACTTCCTTAGAACATACACCTAAAAATTCATTGAAATATAATCAAACCTCACTAATTTCTTTAGGGGAAAAAACAAATCCAGTTGTTATTCTTTCACATAGGTAAAATAACTAAAAAAGTAATCACCATCCAGAAATCTCCGGGTATACAAATCTGAGATCTAGCAAATTGCTCAGAGATCTGTATTATTGTGTCGTAGATATTACTGTACTGAAAATTTCCTTCAACAGAAAGCCTGGCAGAAGAGTACAGTTCTGCGAAACAAGCACTAAGACAAAGCTTTGTGGATATAAAGCTCATTAACGTGCTTAGGGATTTGAAACAACCCATGCAATACTGTGGGTTTACAGTGTACTGAGGAGAACAGGATTTAATGCATATTTTCCATTTAAATATTTGGGAGGGAAGGGCCTTTAATCTATAAAAAATGGTCATTTTTAGGGGTAAGGCAGCTAACAGCGCAGGACAACTACTTTATAAATATTAATTTTTAAGTTGAAAGAGGTGCTAAATGATTATGCTACCCCATGAAGTGTAGGGAAGCAAATAAAGATTTAAAATAACACCGAATAATGAGATTTCTTTAAGACTGCATGTTGCAGTGATATATCAGTACATTAAAAAATCCATATTCTTAACTGGTGACTGTCCACCAGCCTGATGTAACCCCATTTACTATAACTCTTTGAACCCAACCCATCAGCCAATCGTTCACCCAAAATATTACGGACTTGTCTAGCTGTATGTTGGACATTTTGTCCAGAAGGATACTGTGAGAGACAGTATCAAAAGCTTTGCTAAAATCAAAAACCACAACATCTACTGGCTTCCCTTGGTCAACTAGATGGGTGACCTTGTCATAAAAGGAAATTAAGTTAGTTAAGCAGGACTTTTCCCTCATGAACCCGTGCTGGCTATGACCAATGACTGCGTTGTCTCTCAAGTGTTTTTCAATAACTCCTAGAGTAACCTTCTCCGTAATTTTACCAGATACTGAAGTCAGACTGACAAGCTTGTATTACCAGGGTCTTCCTTCTTACTCTTACTGAAAACTGGGACAATATTTGCCAGCTTCCAGTCAACTGGGACCTCCCCAGACACCCAAGACTATTGAAAGATAATGGAGACAGGTCCCGCAATAGCATTGGCCTGCTGTTTCAGTACCCTGGGATGAAGCCCATCAGTCCCCATAGACTTATGCGCATCCAGCTGGAGCAGCAAGTCTCGCACAAATTCAGGGTCGGCTGTGAGTTTATCATCCCCCCCAGTCACAGTCTTCCAACACAGGACTCTGGGGGTCCCAGGGCCCATCATTGGTCTTAAAGACAGAGGCAAAGAAAGTCATTAAACATCTCTGCTTTGTCTGTGTCCCTATTTGTGAGGTGACTGACTCATCAAGTAACGGACTAATGTTATCTCTGATCCTCCTTTTGCTGTTAACATATTTTTAAAAAGCCCTTTTTGTTGTCCTTCACAGTGCTGGCCAGCTTGAACTCTAATCGAGCTTTGGCCGCACAGATTTTCTCCCTGTAGTGGCAAACAGCATCTCTGTAGTCCTCCTGTGTCACCTGTCCTTGCTTCCAATGTCCATACACTTTCCTTTTCCACCTATGTTCTAGAAGATCCCTGCTCATCCAAGCCAGCCTTCTGTCCCGCTTGCTTGACTTCTGACACTTCGGGATTTCCTGCTCCTGTGCTTTTAAAAGATGGCTCTTAAAAAGTGACCAGCTATCATAAAACTCCAAGTCTACAGTGGTCAGTAATCTCAGATAGTGCAAGAGAATTCCTTTTTCCAACAAGGAATAAAGCATTAGATGCATAAGGTGAGAAATAAAGAAGGAGTTGACATACAGTTGTTCACAATCACAGGTGAACCTAACAGATAATAAGGCCATTAAGAAAAAAGCAGAAGACTTAAGGTCTTAATCAACCTTATTGTAATGGCACTGTATTTTGATGGTCTAAGTCCATAGGCAAGGCAGGGTTTGGAAAACCAATTGAAAGAGTTTGGGGAAAAATAAACAAACAAAAAAAATCTTCAGCAGCTTGCTGTGGCCCAAGTAGAAGGCTTATTAATCCTGAGATGGTATAATAGCAGTAATGAAATTTGTATGGGCCTTTCTTACTCTGAAGAGGTGAACTTATTAACTTCAACCACAGACAGCTTAAGGAAGATGCAGATTTTAATGACAATACATAGTCTAATATGCTGAATAAGTTTTTCTTCATAGATGCTTTTTGTTCCTTGATAAAATTCATTGAATTTTAAATGCATTTTTCTCCTCTTCTATTTCTACCACCAATCTGACATATGTCCAATCAACATGTTGTTAAGTGTATGGAAATAAGGTTAGGATGATGTGTTACCCCTTTTTTATGTACCTATAAGCTCAGTCGAGAAATAAGCATAAAGGTAAACTGACAGATACCTGCAATACACATAAATGCAGAAAGCAGAATTCCTTTGGCCCTAAGGGATACTGCTAGGCAGGGAGATCAGTATGTTGACAATTAGGTGTTAAATCTGTTAAAGAAAAGAAGTCAGAAAGGGTTATTGTACGGAAAAATGTTGAAGGAGTAAATTTATTAATGGCAATTGCTCAAATACTGGTTTTATGAGTGAACTTAGCTTTATTTATGTCAGTTACTCTAGTTCAAAAAGTTGGACTATGTTTATAAATCAGCTTGAGATGTAAATTTTTGAGATAATGTCAACATAGAAGAGAAAGTAACATGAGTAAAATGTCAGCTGAGCTACCTGAAGACAAGACCATGCTGTTGCAGTTAAAAATGTGATGAGAAGAATCTAAGAAGTTGCAGTTTGCGATGTGTTATATATGCTAGCCTCATTAGATGGATGATAACAAGGTATATGCCCGGAGAGAATGACAAAACACAATTTTAACATCTGGCCCACTTGCCATGTGAGTTTCATCTGCAGTGTCTAGGTTGAGATCCTGGTACCTGATAAATAAAAAGTGTGAGCAATCAGAAGTATCAGGAAAGTAAATGAGAGATGCAATGCATCAACTCAACAATCACCTAAAATCGCAGTCTGGTTAGCAGCAATAAAGCCTGAATTGTGTGCCATGAAGTAAGAAGTTCCAACAGTGGTTTTGCCACTAATTCATGAATAGGTTCTGATTTATCCTTACCCCATTTTCTCCACATAACACTAGGTTTATAATGATTTTTTAAATCTTGAAGTGGAGAAAAAAGCAGTACAATCTTTGTTATGATTAGAAAATAAGATTGTACATATGCTAAAACGGAGATAGAATCATTGTGTATTTATTGCAGGCTTTAAAGAGTGTGCAGTAAATAAGGCAGAGGCCAACACTTGAATGATGAGGTTAAAAATATTAAGCAGCTGCTACATTTCCCAAGCAGCATTCATCCAATGCAATGAACGAGGCAGGGAGTGTAAGGGAAATACTGGGTGACTGTGTAATTAAAAGACTGTATGATAATGAATGTGCACACAGAGGCTGATTATGCTTTCATGGTAACTTACATTCTGACGCTTCCTAATTTTTGAACAGTTGACTTTGCAAAAAGACTACCCTCCAAAAAAACCCACACCACAGTTCTTGAATTCAATCCACTCCATACCTAGCTTAAGCAAAAGGCAAAAATACAACATATTATTTAGATAAACTTTTCACCTGCATCATACTATGTTTCATTAGTAGTTTTTGAACATGAACTACTGCAGCACAGACTGAATCATAGATCTAATGTTAAACAGCTTCTGGAGAAATCCTAATTCCAGCACAGTGGAAAAGAACCACTGGGACCTGTGCTAGGGTTTCTCTCAAATGCCATCCATCCAGGTGCCAAAATCAGATGCAAGTCTTGAGAGACTAAACAGGTTTCTGATTTATGCTTTCCTTTCTACATAAACAATTCTGACTTTTAAAATATTACTGGGTATATGAGTTAGCTCTTCACTAAAATGAAGAGGTCACTTCAAATACCTCAAACCTGTAATTATGGACTCATTCAGAATTTAAAATATTAATTACATTTGAGCTAAATTCTCTAGACAGAAATATATAAAAAAAAAGAGAGATACTCACTTTTATTTTAGAAATATATGAATTTTAAGAGAATGAGCACACAGCCAATCACACATTTAAAAGTAGATGTTTTCTTTATGACAGTTATTTAATGAAGAAATTGTCTTGCTTTCAAAACATTGTTATTCAGTTAGGTTTGTGTATGCTTATGTTAGCATAAGAGGTATTAGACAGTCATCTGATAAGAGCTGCAAAGGAATGACATTCAGATTAAAATCAGTCTTTGGGGGGTTTATGTGCTTTTCTATGGTCCAGACTTTATCTGATATTTTAATCAAAACTAAGTATAAAGATTATAAAGATCTGAGAGAAAGCTAAGCAGTTATCAGATACGGTCCACTTAGATTTCATAGTTGAATCTTGTTATGCATTCCTTGGAACTCTTAAATGCATTTACAGTTTCTAATGGATGCAAACACATGCACAGCAACAGTCTAAACCAAAATAACAGGTTTAAAACCAGCCAGAAAACATACAAGTGCTAAATATGAGTATTGCACTTTAAGTTATGCTTTATAACATTCTATTGTAACGAGTTTTATTTAGTGACAGCTCCCTACAGTTTCTAGGTATACAAGTTAAGCTGGGATTCCTAAGTCTCATGGAATTAAATTCACTGATTCAAGAGGCTGAATATAGATTGTGCTCACTATGGGTTGAGAGACTAAGAAGATACCATGTATATGTCCATTGTCATCTAAAGGAAGACTGAAAATGAACTAAAGAAATGTAAAATGAGTGATGGAAGGAAAGATATAATATTATCACAAGTTCATCTTCAATGTCACTTACAAATTTTGCCAAGACATAATTCCACTCCCTATGTGAAGACAAAAAGAAAGAAACGTGCCTAACAGGACCTGTATTTTAACTAAGTCGGCAAAAGAAATGTCCTTTGTTCAGGGGAACCTCTGTAGACAGAGAGGAATCAAAGTTGAGAGTCTTTGAGTTCTACAGATGGAAACTGTTTTGCCTTTTTGAAGAACGATAGGTATTACAGAAAAAATAAAAATCAGGTAAATTCTACCAGGTGCCAGTTACTCAAAAGCACATCAACAAATCTTGATGACAAAAGTATATTCCTATACGCTTATTTAAATTTATAAATGTGAGTGTTAAATGCAAACTCACAATGGCAGTATTGGAAAGGCTAAACTTTCATCTTAAAGATCTGAGTAATGCAAATTAATGGAATCTCCAACAAGATTTGGAACCACTTACCAAGAAAAATAGTCACTTCATCAACAATCAACCCACTACCACTACTGAAAATAGTGGTGTAAGTGGTGCTTAAAAGTAGGAAAGTAATAAAATGAGATAACAGTAGAAAGCATGAAAAATGAGAAGTCTAAAGAGTGGTATTTATTCTTGGATCACTTCAGATGAGATCTCATGGGACATTACCCACAATTAATTTATTTCACTAAAAACACCCAGTAAATTATTTCAGTTCTGCAAGATAGGTGGACATGAAGCACTTCTCTATAACATGCTTCGTGATCTGCCTTTCACTGATAATTCACCTTGTCTCTAACATTTTCCATTCCACATCCACAATATGATTTGGAGAGGCTGTCCTTTAGCATGGGGTGCCACCCATGCTTCTGAAGATGACAGTCCTACGAAACTCTGCTCAATAGCTAAATTCAGTCATTCACATCAACTCCATTACTTTAGGATGAGTTTGACTTTCCTTTACACTGCCCCTCACTTGCTACCAATCATTTTAATGAAATTACAGTAACTTGAAATTAGATCTTAAGTCAAATTGTCATAATTTCTAGAAAATTTAATATCTGCCACTAGACATTTCCTTTCACAGAAAAAATCTTTAGACAACTAAGTTGCCATAAAAAGCTGAAAAGCAGCTAAGAAAACCCAACAAAACAGTTACCTCATTTTCTGCTTTAGCCAAGTGGCTGAAGCTCTAAGAACTTATCCCTTCTGAAACTGTATGTATACATGTATTTCACTGAACAAAAGAAGCTTGGATACAAAGCAAAATTCTACTTGAAAAACATTAAGCAATCTGCGCATTAAAAGAGGTTTCTGTGGCAACAAAAGCTATCATTATTGAACCACATTAATTTCTTAAGTACGTCAAGTATATTACTAGTAGTTCAGTAACCGTGGCAGAGGGACTGGAGTAATGGGAAATTGCAGCTGCACTGGGCCCAGATCACCCTATGTTCCTATGATTCATCTTCAGTTTCAGCTTGTGTCACAACATAGTACCAAATTCCTTGTAATCTTCTTTAGCTCCCCCCAGTGAATCAGTCCAGGGTTCAACTCTGCCATACCCTAGAATTATGACAATTTTATAAAAAGAAGGAATATTTAAGTCTGGCAATGATCACTTACTTGAAATGTTCCAGAAAAATAAATTAAGAAAACAGAACTACTAAATGCATCAGCAAACAACAAGAAACTATCCATATTTACAATGAACAAGGCTTTTCCGAGGTATCATAACTAATAAAAAAGTGGAAAAATGAATGCTTCTTTGTAAACAGATGATCTGATTCACATCATAGATGATAATATGTTAATTACTTAGCACAGAGGTAGTAGATCTAAATGCATTTATCTTGGCTGTATTAAAGAATGAAAACCAGAGATAGCAGTGCTAACTTTATGGACAAATCATCCAGGGGGATAAATCCAACCAGAATTAAACTCATACAAAAGTATTCTCCTAGGTGACATTAAGTCATATCTCTCCAAAGGTCTTAGGAATAGCCCAATTTTTGCAAAAAAATACTTTTTTTTTTTTTTTTTAAATACTGACCACATTTGTGGGTTTTTTTTTCCCAGTTGCTGAATTAAAAAATTATTTAAACCACCATAATTTAAAATAAATATGTCGATTTAAAACATTTTTCATAACATGTTTACATGGAGAAATCCTTGGATTTTTAGAACACATCTGACCCCCTTACGGGGAAAAGAATGGAAAATGTTTATGAGGGGCAAAAGGAAAAAAAACCAGCACAAAATACTTTCATGATATTTCTCCTTAATTTCTACTGATTTTGAAGAAAATACAAAGTGAGAAGGTGTAGTGAGATGTTAAGTTTCTTCAGTAGTAGTGGGCTCACCGGAAATAGGAGGCTTACAGTCACTGAGGAAGACTATGGAATGATGATTCTTTTGCTCAGGTTATCTCTGGCTTGCTAACCACAGACAAAGGGAATTAGCATGTTTTGTGTTGGCTTTCCGTAGACTACCTGCACACAGCTTCACACTACAGGAATGCAATTCTTTGCACCTTTTCAGTTTTTTAGTCTTATTAGAACAATATTTTAAATGAAAATATTACTCCAGAACTTACCTAACAGAGTGTTCTGCTTTAGCAAACATACCTATCCCCAAAAAAATTCAGAAAAAATGAACAAGAGGTCATCTGCAGGAAGAATACGCTGTCCTGGCATAGAAGGTAATAACTAGGCACCACTTAGAGAGCAGAGAGGAGAAAACTCTCAAAAATTTAGAACATGCCACAAATTTCCTGATTTTAATTATGGTTCACATGTCCAACCAGAGTGTCCTAAATATAGCCATTGTTAGGTTATTGCAAAAGACACTGAAAAGAACTAAAAAACCTGTAGAAATCAAGGGAAAAAAAATTTCCAGGCACCAGTCAGATGAGCAATAAGGCCATGTAAAAGCCAATTAATATTATAACCCTTAATAACTTCTTGAAGAGATCAAAATTGGCGAACTTCCAATCTCTACTGTACATCTTTGTATGATTATTTCTAACCTACAACAGCATTTTGGATAAGTAAACAGAAAAAAATATACATGTAGGAAAAAAACCACAAAACAAACCCAAAACCTCATAGATTTAAATATTCCTAAAGACAAGGGGAGGAGGGGATGGGGGGAAGAAAAGTAAGCAGTTTGAAAAAGACATTGGCAATCTTTCTTAAACCCCCCACTGGGTAATATGAGTATATCACCAATGGGTGTGTGGCCTAAAATTGTTGAAAGTGAATAAAACTTGACCCACCATCTGTTTTTCTCAAAACCAGACAATTAGCAATTTAATTGACTTGGCACACTATGTATTACAGTACATATGTCACACTAGATGAAGTGATTTGGTTTCTACAAAGTTGTGGAAAAGTTGCCTTGAAGCTTTCGGATTACTCTTGGTGGTTGTATTTTAGAGACATTTTTTATTTTGACAAAAACTATCCCCAGGGCTTAAATTCTCCCATGTGTAGCTTTTAGTCTTTTTAAATGCAGTGCTAAAGTAGGAAACAATGCACCATACCTCTATGCCAAATGTTATTTATTATTTATTACACTGTGTCCATGCTTTCATTTTTTGAAGCCTGCAGCTAGACTGTCAGATTTCAGGTGTCCTTTAAGTTGATATAAAAAGTTAACAGTAGAGATGGCCGTGTTAACAGAATACATAATAACTTCCTACCATCCTTCCAAGTATAAGACATTTTCCCTGCTTACAGATACACTAACACAATGTACATTTTCAGGATTATTTTCCATAATTTCTCTGTTTCTTCCCATACATTTACAGGGTTAAGCATGTGAGGATTTGGAGTGTGGGTGAAAAATAAGCAATTTGAAGCAAAAATAATATTAGCAAAATAAGTTTTAATAAACAAGTTGCAACACAGTATCTTTAGATAGCCATAGTGCTCAATGGTTTTTATCATCGTATATGGAGGCATTTTATAACTTAAATATGATCTACAAATGTCATATAGAAAGCAACCATAACACTTATGTTACAGTTTTTTTCATACTTTTTATAGTTAAGCTTATTATAAGTTTTATTACTGCAGCTATGCATATAACCCACAGCTATTCATTTATAACTATCTTAAGTAACTGCAAGATAACTGTCTAAAAATAATGCATGGTTTTAGGTAATAAATAAACTGGTGATGGCCACTAGGACTTACCAGAGGCCAAGGGACAGCAAGAAAGGGACGGCTTTCAACAGTGTGAACTATGCACTCTATTTTTACCACTGACAATGAAGGCCATCACTTTTTTTTTTTTCTCAATTCAGCCAAATTTTTAAACTGAATTTCCTAAGCTGCCTTTCATTTTTTTTTTCTTCATTACTATTGACAATGCTACTATCAAAAAAGTTTAACTTTTTATATAATATGCGTTTTTTCAGATAGTCAAGCACAATTTTCCCCCTTTTGAAATTCCTCACTGTTATTGCTTCCATTTTCTGTATCATTTACTGTAAGCCTAGTCTACAAAACCAGTAATTTCTTTCTTTAATTATAATAACCTTTACCACTTGTCTGGCCTTTTCCTTATCCCTAACTCATGACGTGAAATACTGATTATTTTTTTATACCCTCAGGGTGAAGAAAGAATGGATTTAACATCACTTGTTTTCCACATAACTAATTCACACACTTAGACATTACACAATTTTAAATATATATATTATATATAAATATATACATATATAGTCTATTTATTAGCATCACCTAAGTAATAGCCTGGAGAGAATTCTGAGTTCTGGATCCCAAGTCTATGGAAATATTTAAAGTCTTGTTTTAGGCA
Organism: Mycteria americana; assembly: GCF_035582795.1. Lineage (NCBI taxonomy): Eukaryota > Metazoa > Chordata > Aves > Ciconiiformes > Ciconiidae > Mycteria > Mycteria americana. The sequence continues at coordinate 157,709,169 of NC_134366.1, forward strand.
TCTTATGTAGCCCAGTAAATATGATTTCTACCCCGCTAACATTAAATGGCCAGAGGCATTGCATTGACCTGCCATGGCAGGACTCAGTGTTTGGCTGGCTTTGCCTTGGCCAGAGCTGCTTTTAGCTGGTTTGAGCCGAAACAGCAATTGTTTGGTAATGGAGTGACTATTACTTACCCTGTCATGGCTTAAATTCTGTGACAATCACATGTAGTGAAGCTCTGACTAACCCAGGTAGACACCGTGTAACATTCAACAGCCCTTGGTGTCTGTGGGAATGGGGGAGGCTATTCTCCAAATTCAAAACAGTAACTGGGAATCAACAAGGAAAAACCTGGCTGTTTGAAGAAGTGTGTAAGAATTGTCTAAGAAGACCCAAAGGAGAAGAAAACCCCACTGTGAACATCATACTCTCCAAGCACTGACCTCGGGATGCTGATAGTAGTACATTCCTCCCCATTTCACTCTGCATGAGGAAGGCATGTTAGGACACAAAACAACACTGGAAAGGTGAGCATAATTCCAGGGAAAAGGAGCAGATACTAGGAAGGTTATGTACAACCTTATCTGTATTGTTAATAAGGTTTCTCTGTGTTAATGAGATAATCTGAATGTTAGACTTAAAATGTGAATTGGACAAAGAAGAAATTCTTAGTTCTTTTTCTATTGTGTTCCCTCTTGCTCATAACTAGACTGACTGTAACAATAGGTTCCACTGAGTTGTGAGTTACTTTTATATCACTTCTTTTGGCTATGTCTGGATGGTACAGCACTCATCATCCTAGTTTCTTCAGATCACCTCTCTGAAATGCCTCCTCAAGGAGGAAGAATTTCAAACCCCACTTTCTGGATTTGAAGAAGATTTTAGGGATCAGGTGTCCAAAATTTCACCAAGTATACATTTTCAAAGTTCCTACTTTAAATTTGGAATAAGCTGAGTTTGTATCCCTGACTATTTCCAAGAATTCAGTTCAGTTTTAAATAACATCACCAACAGATCTTCTACTAATTTCCATTTATTATTAAATACCTACTAAAGTTCACTTTCTAGGGTTTATTCTATTTGGCTTGTGAACTCATTTGTTTAATGCTATCTAATTAATTCCATCAGGTTAACTTCTGGATTTGCTCAGTAATTGACATTAATACTCAGAGAAAGTTGTCATAGTGTCTCTTTATCATTTAATAAAGTAATTGGTTATGATACCTATTTAGTAAAGTTCATTTTCTTCTCAGATTGGTCTCTGTAACAATCCAAACAGTTCAAGTGAAAATTCTTAAGTGACTAACAAAAGCATAATCAAGATTAGTTAGTTTGCAGGCACATGCTCACATGTCTATATTTTTCCAAGTCATTTAAAATGCAGACTAAATTGATATTCTGCCCTATGATTTCATAAGAAGATATTTTTCCATGTTTGTTAATCATTAAAAAAACAAAACAAAACCAAACCATACTATCTAATGTCTCTACAGTTCCATTTAAAAAGAAAAAAAGTATAATTTGCAGAAATGAAAATAATGACCTTAACTGCCTTTCTGTAACATTGAAGTTACTTGAAACAATTTAAAATTTACAAGACACAATAATCTCAAATGCTTCTCTCCTAAATCTCAGTTATAAATAGTCCAAAACAGTTTCTCCAGACTCAGCTTAGCTGAGAAGTCAGCTGTGGCCTTCTTTCATTAACTGTCTCCATCACCTGTCAATCAGTACTAATAAAGCATTCACCATAGAATCAGCAACTTCATGCAGCTGTACCTTCGTGTAGGTACAGTTCCAGGAACTGGCTCCCAAGCGCACGCGCTATCTACAAGCTAGGCAAAATGGCACCTTGTTCAATGTGCCAAATAAATGAACTGAGACATTTAATTGAAAATGTATATACATATAATTCTTCTAGACTATTCAGCTGAAAAATATGTCTATGTATGCATGGGGTTTTCTTTAAATATTGAAAGGTATTCCAGCATGAGGGAGTCTAGTTTCTTATGCCATGGTAAAGGAAAATATAGTATTCTGGTTCTTACAGACCATAAAGGAACATGTATTTTCCTGCTAGTTCTCAATGTGTCAAAACTAATCCACAGAAAATTGTCTGCAAGGGATGCTGGATTGATATAAAATGTTTTTATTGCCACTCATATGACAAGCAATTTAGAATCAGAAGAGATTTAAAATAATTTACAGAAGAACTGCATAAACAAAAGAATAAATGTGCAAATTTCCAGTTCAACATCATCAGTTTTTTCCTGCTTAAAAAAAATGTATTAAAAAAAGAAAACATTTGTTTCCCAGATTATTTTCAGAATTATATAATTTATAAATGTTGACAACTCTACAGAAACTTTAGATGTTTTGTGAAACTTAAAGTTAGAGACAAAATAAAAGAAGGAATTTTTCATGGAAAGCATAGGGAAAGAGTTATTTACCCTCCCATTAATTTTCTTCCCCACATTTAAAAGCAAGAATGATGTCTCTTGTCCCTCCTCCCTCTCCCCTCCCCCTCCCCAGAATAGAATCATAGATTCACCGAATCATTCATGTTGGAAGGGACCTCTGGAGATCATCTAGTCCAAACCCCCTGCTCAAACACGGTCACCTACAGCAGGTTGCCCAGGACCATGTCCAGTCAAGTTTTGAATGATCTCCAAGGATGGGTACTCTGCAACCTGTCTGGGCAACCTGTTCTAGTGTTTCACCATCCTCACAGTAAAAGAGTGCTTTCTTATATCCAGATGGAATTTCATATGTTTTAATGTGTGGCAATTGCTTCTTCTGTGTACTACTGAGAAGAGTCTGGCTCCCTCTTCTTCATTCATTCCCATCAGGTATTTATACACATGGATAAGATACCTCTATGCTTTCTCCTCTCCTGACTGAACAGCTCCAGTGGTCCCATCCTCTTCTCATATGAAAGCTGCTGCAGTCCTTTTATAATCTTTGTGACCCTCTGACTTGCTGTAATGTAAGTCCATACATTTCTCATACTGGGTAGCCTAGAGCTGGACACAGTACTCCAGATGCTGCTAGCAACAGCAAGTTACAGAATTCCTTCCTATGGCAGATATAAAAGTTCAAAAACCATATAATATCCTACAAGGTTTGGATGGGCAGAGAAAACTTCAACTGCTTTTGCATACGTAAGTAAATAAAGACATATTATTCATATGTCTATACTTCATTAATTATTTTCATCAGAGGAGACATTATTCATATGTCTATACTTCATTAATTATTTTCATCAGAGGATTTTTTTTTAAATTATTTTTATTATTAGAAAAAGTAATAATCCATTAATTTGTTCTCTAAGTCTCACAAGTGGTCTCTCTATTTAAAGGATGTGTCATAATTAACATGAAAATACTTTTAAAAATTATTCTGTCAGGTAATGTCAAATTCTAACTTTATCATTGTCTCAATCTATTAATGTCAGTTTCTAAACCCACAAGTATAGAAGCTTGCACTTGAACTTTAGAGATTCAAGCAAAAAAAAATTCATTCTGAATATTCATTATCTTTTTAGAGTGAATGGGACCAGAGATTGCAACAAAAGCACTAACTTCCACAGCACATTTTCTGGAAAATCATTAAGCTCACCTAGTCATATCAACTTGGAACTTCCTAGGATTTCTTTGCCACCTGCTTTCTCAGGTATTCAATCAGATTTCATAAATGTTCCTGAAGCTAAAAGGAATTTTAGATCATCTACGCTCATCTTGTGTTACTTCAGCTGACCAGAAGTTCACTCTTTACAAGAGTTGCAAGAGTTTTGATATGCAAAATATTTCAGCCTAGAGCGAGGGGGGGGGGGGAAGGAAAAAAGAAAAAAAAATGGGAAAAAATGGGAAAAAATGGGAAAAATGGGGAAAAAGGGAAAAAAGGGAAAAAAAGGAAAAAAGGGAGACAGGGAGAGCAGAGAAGAAGACAAGAGAATGCCCCCAGCAAACAGATCTTTTCCTGTAAATGAAAGGACTTTTCTACATCTGGAGAATCTATTAATTGCAAATAAGAGAAGATACGACCAGATATGACCAGACAGTAAAACACAGAAAATAAAATAAAACAAATTTGGCAGGTATTTTGAGCTGTTGCTTAGAGAAAATAAAGGAAAGACTCAGTAGTTGGACACCTTAGCACCAGCTTGGAGCACTGGCCAGTCCATGCAGTATTTTGGTTTTTGATAAAATTAAATCTTTTAGTGTTTTGCATATGCTGCAAGTGGTTAAATAAATAAATAAAAAAAGGAAAGCTAAAGCCAGAGGCAGATGCCACCCTCTCCCCATCCATACACAACAGAAAAAAGAAACTATAATATACCTCAGGGGAAACATTCCTTTCCATCAGCATCAACTGACCAGATGATATGTACATACAATAACTGCCTTGATTCCTCAAGAGCTGTAAATTAATCAATTTGGAATTCCTTCTTAATTCCCAGAATATATAAAAAAAGAAAAAGCTTAGATTTAGAATCCAAGGAGAGAAGATTATGGTCTTCTATTTTTTGATGTGACAACACAAAGGCACCCTCTCTCATGATATTAGAGACTGGATCTCAGTTTTAAGGAATTCAAACTCACGTTACACATCTCACAAATACTTTAATAACAAATTTGTGACATCATGGGAATCTTCAGTTTGTCATTGTGGCACTTTTTATATATCATGAAATATTTTATGCGTAGAAATATACCATGCAGGAATGAAAGAGAGGGGAAAGAAGAAAAGAAAAGAATCCACAACTTTCTGGCAATCTTTCTGAGAGAGAGTACAATGGCTAATTCAAAAGTATAAGCCATTAATTAAACATAACATGATTATGGATTTTAACTGGAGGATACAAGTTTTTATTTTAATTCCATGTGCATTCCTAGTAGGTGTACTAAAACCCATGTAGTCAGTGCTTTATTTCATTTCTATAAGAATATGACAGCATGCTAAACAAAAATTCTTATTTTAGATATAACGATGAAAAGGGATGTTCAATATATATTTCAGATACCCAACACGAATTATCAGGATATATAAGCCTAAAGACATGTTGTAAGTTAAAAATTAAACTCTCTATACTAAAGATTTTCTATAAAAGCAAAAAAAAAGGTACTTCAAGCAGAAATCCATATAATGTTCTCTGTGCCATAGAAACTAACTTTTAATAAACTGTTGCTTCAGCACCAGCAAAATACTACAAGGATTCAATCATACTGAAAAGTTGGAAATAACACCAATTAAAACAAAAGAATGGACTCAATAGTCCATAAAAGAATTAATTAGTTTAATGCAAGGGAATTTAATGTTTAATACACTGTCTGTGTACCATCTTTGGAAGTAAGCATCATCATACAGTGAGCTGGTGTACTAGTTTTAGCTGGGATAGGGTTAATTTTCTTCACAGAGGCTCATATGGTGCTATGTTTTGGATTTGTGATGAAAACAGTGTTGATAACACACTGATGTTTTACCTATTGCTGAGCAGTGCTTGCACAGCATCAAGGCCTTTTCCACTTCTCACGCTGCCCCGCCAGTGGGCAGGGTGCACGAGAAATTGGGAGGGGACACAGCTGGGACAGCTGACCCCAACAGACCAAAGGGATATTCCATAACTTATCACGTCATGCTCAGCAATAAAAGCTGGGGGAAAGAAGGAGGAGGGAGAGGGGGGCTTTCAGATCTATGGAGTCTGTCGTCCCAAGTAACCATTACACGTGATTGAGCCCTGCTTCCCTGGAGATGCCTGAACATCTGATGGGAAGTAGTGACTTAATTCCTTAGTTTGCTTTGCTTGCAAGTGCAGCTTTTGCTTTACCTATTAAATTGTCTTTATCTCAGTCCACGAGTTTTCTCACTTTTACCCTTCTGATTCTCTCCTCCATCCTGCTGTATGGGGTGTGAGCATGCAGCTGTGTGGGGCTTAGCTGCCTGCTGGGGTTAAACCACAACAGCTGGGCAAATCTGAAGCTTTCTAGCTCATAGGCATTTGCTCTGGAAATACGTTACAGAAAATGTCAACCAACAGCAACTGGAAGAAAAAGCCATCCATAAATGTAAGATACAGTCTACTCTCATACAATATAATTAATTAATAGAGGTTTCTCAGAACATGAAAATACATGATGAAAAGGCACTGCTGATGTAGCTGTTTTCTAGCATAATAGCACTTACAGAAATTAATTATTGACTTGGGGGAAAAAGGAAAAAAAAAAAGAACATTCTCATGGCATAATGCTTGGCAACATGGAAAACTCAGAAGTCCAAGTAAGGGAAGTGCAAAACCTCAACTTGTTATGATGATTCTTCTGAGTGTTTTAGCTGAAAACATTTTGAAAAACCTCCATACATACACATGTTTCAAATTTAAGTTCTGACTGTATTTTAAATATAGTGCCTACCTGCTTGTAGCTATCCTACATGCTGAAGTATACAAAACCAAGCTAGTAGCTTCAGTCTTCATCCAACCAAGTAAAATAAATTTCTAGCTTTCTGTTCCATGAAATGCCAACAGCTAAAGAAATTTAGCAACAACTATGCCATGATGTTACTTCAGCAGACAAACAGGTGGAAATCTTGCTTCTGTCACCCTTTCACAGGCTGATGTAGCAGGAAATGCATCTTAATGTTTTGAAAGAAGACATCTCCAGAGGCTGCCACAGCCAGTCCTTCACCACTTCAAGAAACTTGGTGCAATGCAGCCACGAGGGGGACCTCCATCAACTCAAATTCAAGTGTGGTAACAAGAGACTAATCAGGCATACCAAATTCTCACTGTTGTAAAATATGCGGAGAAAAGAGCCAGGCTTGAACTAAGAGATCATGGCTAGTTGGTGGAGAAGACAGAAAATATGTATGGTAAATATTGAGGTAAATTCATTCAGAGATAAATAAGACATATTAAATATGGACACAGAACCCTATATTCATGGCACTTCTTAGAGCTCTTCAGCTCACAGTATTCTAACTGCTATTCTATCATGTTGGGGTTTCAAATTCTACCCTTTGCCCAGGAGGATCTTTCCAAAAGCATGAATTGTCTATGGGTTCTTGCTTTCAGTTACAGAGATAAAGTCCAGAAATGCTCATAAGAAAATTTTCACTTAACTGCCACAAATAAACAAGCAGTTTTGTGAATATTTTTTACCCCAAAACCGGAGGTAAGTAGTTAGTCTCTTGTAACATAGATGCTTAATACATAAGACAACAGAACTGAACGCAGTTGAATACACACTGAAATGCTGAGGAGGATGAGTCAGGCTAACAGCCATTTAGCCCAGTGTCCTGGTTCAAGCAGTAGCTAATACTTAAGGACAAAGCAAAAGATGACCTTTCCACATGTAATGCATCCATATTGCTCAGCAGACTAATGTCAGAGCAGAGAAAATCCTTCTGCTCTTCTTTATAGATATCTATCACAAAAGGTTTGATTGCTAGATGCTTTTAACTAAATATTGTAAAGCAGAAAGGATGACCTACAGTTTTATTGAACTAAATTAAAAAATAGTGGGAGTCACCTTCAAATAACCATTCGTCTGACCAGCTCTCCACTGACATGAGGGGACTTGTAGAAAAAGGATCATAAACTGTGTCTCATGGAAATAATTACCTTCCTTTTAACCAAACAAAACCATTAAGTAGAAATATGAGTATTAAATTAAGACTTGTTGAAGACAAATAAGCTTATTTTATAAATCAACTTGGAGACTATAATATTAAACAGTACTAACATGCAGAGGAATCAGAATTAAAATCAATAATCAAAAAGAAGCAGCAAGCACCAGTAAATAAATATTTTGGGGAAACAAGTGAAATAGAGATAATACGCACAATTTTGTTTTCTAAGAACATGCTTTTAGACTGACGACCTATTTTCACCAATTTAGTAAAGTTAACAGAAACACGAAAGTTTTTCAATACCAAAAATATACTCCTTTCAGAAATTATTTTAAAAGACAACAAAAAACTCCACACCCAAATGCATTCTGATGCAACAGCTTTTTGAGGCACAGTTTATTATTAGTTCTCATATAACCTGAGACCACTATATTTGTATGGAAAGATTACTTAGTTACAATCAATACTGGTAATAATTTATTGAAAAGCTGAAGTCCAGTAGCTGCATACAATTTTATAATTTTTTAACCTCCTACTATATGAAATTTTTAAGACCTTCATTATAATGTAACCTGCACAGCCTTTTAAGTACTCAGAAATACCATTTGAGGAGCTATGAAAGATCAAATCTGATGCAACATTAATCTATATTTCTCTATAAAATATATGAATTAAGTATATTGTTTTGAACATTTATGAATTACAAATTATGTATTAACATTTTACTTTTTCTTGGATTATGTGTGTTTAAATACACATGTACATAGTCAAATTGCAGTATGCAGTCTTGACTAAGAGTAGACAATGGGTGGGTAGAACAGTGTTAGTCTTTTTATTCAAACTCAGGGGCAAAATATATATCTTGAGACAGAGAGGAAATTTCTTATCTCAGCAGTACAACGCACATAATCTTTTCTAATAATAAAGATGAACTATCAAAGACTGAGATGTCAAAAGACCTACTGGAACAAATTAGTAATTAAAAGAAAAAAAAAGCCAACAAAAAACAAACCACACAAAACCTATCCTGATGGTATGCATCAAAGTTTTGAAAGAACTTAGTTTCTAGCAACAACACATGATCATTTGTAAACTGTCCCCCCAACAAACAAAAAACCTACCAACAACTAACAATTTAAAAAAAATAGGTACTCCATCAGAAAGAAGAACAGAAATTGCTTATTTGCCTAGCTGTTTCTGTGGGTGTTGTAAAGCAATAGCGGAAAACCTAAGTAATTTTTTGGACCTATGGTCACAGGAAAAGAGCATGGGTTGGGGCCCCTTTAGACATACGACTCCAAGTGCGGTTAGAAGAGCTTAAGGACTGTCTGATCTCTTGCTTAAGGTGATTTTAGTACTGTAGGACAGAGGGGCAAATACAATGTCTGTTTCCAGAAAGAGTTCCAAGGGGCATCTGAAAAGTACAGAGATGTAAACCTGAGATGTAACAAGACTGTGGAAATTATAATCAAGAATAGATTCAGCTGACACATGGACAAAAATGACATCCACAAAGCAGCATGGCTTTTCTTAAGGAAAGTCCTGCATTACAAGCCTACCAGTGCTTTCCAGAGAGATTAGCGGGCACAGAGATGAGAGAAATCCAGTTTACGTAGAGTATTTGCACTTCCAAAGGGCATTTGAGGAAGGTTCTTACAGACACTAGGATCTCTGTCATAAAAAGGCAGGCTTTTGACGGATGTTTGCTTAAAAAACAGTTAACTGATGGTAAAAGTAAATGTTCAGTTCTTCCAGAGGACAGAAGTCACTAATGGACTTCTTTAGTATCTAACCTGTTTCACAATATATTTGTAGATATGCTGGAAAAGAAGGCAAGCAGTGAGATGACAAAGCGTGCTGACGATACTAGCTAACACAGAGCAGCAATGAGGACAACCACCTGTGAAGAAATAAAGAAAGGTCCTGCAAAACTGATTAAGCAGTAAAATGGGTGATTAAATACATTGTATTTTCTATGAAAAGAATGAAAAGGCATCAGACAAAGCTAGTAAAACTAAAGTGAACAAAGGAAAATACTTCTTCATTGGAACTTCCTCGCCACAAAATATTCAGAATACTACAAATGTACATGGGCTTAAGAGGAAAAATAGACAAAGTAATGGATGAAAAAAATCCGTCAAGAGTTACTCACTATAAATAGACTGGATTTAGGAAGTCTTTGTGCCATAAACTGTTAGAGTGTAGGAAAGCATTCTTAAGACGTATCACTATATTATTGCTTGCTCTCTTTTCCTTATGTGATACTCAGTTAAAAGGATCTTTATTATGATTTGTACAGCTGTTCCTATATTCTTATAATCTAGGGATTACAAACAGGAACTCTCATACCTTATGTCGAATACATTGCTTGAGAATTAGATAAAAAGATTAATAAAACATTTGGATAATACTGACAGATTAGAGTCTATTACCGAAAAACCTTGCAGTGAGTTGTGGCCAACAAAGCAGGAAGAACAAAGAGTAAAATACAGCACCAATTTTCATTTTGGCAGTAAGTTAACAAGGAAGATCTCCCAGGTTTCTGCAGTAGATGCCCTTCTGCTTAATATATTCAAGAGACATCTGAAATAGGAATGAGCTTGATTTACAAAACTTGTCAATAACACGCTTTCAGCAGAAATGGAATCAGGTACAGAGAAAATTGTGCTGTATTCATAAACTATCTATTGGTTAGTGGCGTTGCACAAAAAGAAGTGTTCTTTTTTTTATATAAATACAAAGCAGTATTTATATTTGAGAATTTGAACAAATCATGAGACTTACAAGGTTTAAAATCATTTGCATTGATTTAGCACAGGGATTTTTGCCATTAATGTGAATCTCTGCTTGTCATTCTTTCTGCAAAATGAAGTTAGGATGCACAAGGAATAGAATTGAGGGTATTAGAATCCAATTAAATAAATCATTGGCATGATCCCATCTCATTACTGCACCACAAAACACACACAAACAAAACAAACACATGATGAGAAACACAGAGGAGAGTGGGTATGAAGGCAACATAAATCATCAGAGGAGTGAAAATACAAGAGAATATAAACTGAAATGGATAAGACTGAACAGTTCAGAAAGGAGAAGTGTGATAGAGATTTAATTCCTGATTTTGAAGCACAGAAAGTACAAAAAGTTTCACTTCCCCCTTCCTCATAAGAGAAGGATTAGGTAGTATTTAACAAACAAACAGAAAAATCACCTGTCTTGTGAAAACCGAAATTACAGAATGAAACTGTCCACCATCTCACTGAGTTCAGTAATTTAAGTTTTTTAAAAATTAGTCTATAATATGAACAATAAGAATTAAAGCTATATTTTTCTTAGTAGAATGGGCATGAAGATATATGTTTCATGGATAAGGTACTCTCATAACTTGTTGAGATGAGACCTTCCTGAAGCCCGTATTATGGCAAATGTATCTTACTTTGCACATACTTCCAAAATACATGTTTCCAGACATAGTTAGAGGACTAACACTGGATTAAACTATCTACCTAATTAAGATCATTCAGTGTTCTGTCACCAACAGAAAAGCAAGTGCTGTTGAGCAGTTAGTCATGGAAAAACATCTCTGTGCCATCTGTGACGAAAAACCTCAGATGTGTCTGCAACTCAGTGCTTACTGCTAGGAAAACAGGATGAAATGCAGATCACAAACGCCAGAAGGCTACCCCAGGCTGCAATAGTACCCCAAGCACTCAGGAACACAAGTCACATTGGTTGAAGCAAGATGAAAGTTACACAGAATCACACAGAACCACACAGAATTGTATAGGTTGGAAAAGACCTTTAAGATCATTGAGTCCCACTGTAAACCTAACACTACCAAGACCACCACTACACCATGTCCCTAAGCACCTCATCCAAACGTCTTTTAAATACCTCCAGGGATGGCGACTCATCCACTTCCCTGGGCAGCCTGTTCCAAGGCTTGATAACCCTTTCAGTGAAGTAAAATTTCCTAATATCCAGTCTAAACCTCCCCTGGTGCAACTTGAGGCCATTTCCTCTCGTCCTTACGCTTTAAGCAAAAAGAAATCTTTTGAAATACTGGGTATCAGAGTGTAAATCCCATATCCTAACATTAGATCATCGATGCAGAAAATTGAATAAGCAAATCTACTTTGATTCAAATTCACTTTTTACCTATACTCTTATCTAGCTTGGCATCTTAGACAAGTCTCTTCCAAAACTTATCACCAGTCAAAGTAACCTTCTTCAACTTTATTTTCTTATGCAATTAAAATTAGAGTATGTCTGATGTATTATCATAGTTAACTAACAAAATCATACAGATTTGGTCCTGATAGGAGGCATGGCTATCAGGAAAACCTACCAATTTAAGAGGTTTTATTAGTGTGTAGCCAGTTATTTGGAGAAAAATAAAACAAAGACACAACAAAAGAAAAAATATCCCTCAGATCTGGCCACTGTCCAGAAACTGAGGGTGTGATATCAGGACCCAACAGAACTGCCATGAGGATAGTTTCCTCTGTTTCAGAGAACTCAAATCTGACCTAAACAGAAGTTCAGCTTGCCTATACTATACTAATATAGGATGGTTTTGTACTATATGTTTACATTACTAATTTCATTCCTTAAAATAATTTTTCCTATCAGTTTACACCATAATTATTTACTTTATTCTTTAACCCCACAAATTCTGTGATAAAAAGTTTATTATAAAAAATGTATAAGGCATATTTTTTATTTAATTTATACTTTCACATATATCCAAAGTTACAAAAGGAAGCTATTACATATGAAAGCTATTGCAGTTAGAGTTCTTATGTATAATTTTCCAATAACTATATTATTCCACTGCTAGATTCTCAATCAGTTTTTGCAAAATGAAATAAAGTCACAATTCTTGAATAACTTATGATCTTACAAAAATGGGTTTCTAGTCTTTGAAGGCTATGCCACAGTTTTATCAGTTTGTCTTGTATTTTGTGCAGCTGTTTTTTCCTCAATTACATATGAAGTCCATTCAGTTCCAGTGTTTAAATATGTTGGAGATTGTTTCTCCACTACTGTTGAGATAGAAACTTCTTTTCTCTTCACCATGGCTTTGGAAATAGAAGTGCTACTGTGACAATATGGCACCATTTCCTGAAATACTGAATGGTGCAAAGTATTCATGCAACTTGTCATCAGTAATAACTATTAATTTGTAGTTTCCTTTCATAGCACTGATTTGGGAAGCCTAAAAAGAATCCATTACTTATTTGTTTTATTTGGTAATTATACAAGCACCACAGCCTGATCTCATATCTAAAGGAAGGACTATGGTTTACAAATAATCCCCAAAATTATGAGTTGGAAATAATGCACTTACAATTCCAGACTGCTAAATATTCCATGTTTTCACATTAAAAAAAATCCACACATACATGTGAAACATGAAAAGAAAACAGCTTACACAACAGAGAGGTAACAGGTAAAATGTACTTCTAATGAGGCAGTGCTTGTATTTCTGTCCTGCCCATTCCTGGTATTTATTGTTCTACCTGCCTAAGTAGTTTTATTTTATGGGATACTGGAAAAGGAATTTCAAAAAAACAACAACAAATTATTTACTTTAAAATACTCTCTCCAATGTTTAAATCTCTATTTTATATTTAAATAATTATAATGGGATCTAGCTATTAAAAGCATAAAATAAATCCATATGCAACATCTTAATCTAGAGGAAGACAAAGATTTTTATTATTTTACAAAGACTTACTAGATTCTCTCAAATGGCAGATATATAAAAGAGACCTGCCAGTTCCTCTAATAACATAAATTTAAAAGAATTCTTCAGATGAAAACTTACTAAATTAGAGAATGCAGAGGTATTTAAAAAGTCACTTGTCTATTTCTATCATTACAAATGATATGGCATATTCAATTCTATTCCAGTCAGAAAGGATGTGACCTTCTATCTCACACCTTGAGCAAGTATACCATTTTGGGGGAAAATGGGTAAAGGGCACTGGATAATGACATCCCACAACCTTCTGTTCCTCCTGTCATATTCCATGTAGGACTTGGATCAATCTATATTCTTGAAATTGCCTGCCAGACTCAGACCTAAATGTCAACTAGATTGAAGAATGTCTTTATGAATTTTGATGGGACAAGGCACACACATCTCCACTACCTCTGTAGTTAGTTGAGTCTCAGGATGCATAGAAGCAGATATTTAGGCATCAAAACATTTTAGTGGGAAATTAATTTAGCTATTAGCAAGTACTGTTATCGAGTACATTATCAAATAATTAACTCTGATATAAGCAAGTCTGTAGAGTGAAATAGAAGATACAGTATCCATACTATCTATGAGAATTTCATTGCGTTTTAGTGGTTTTACTTTGGACAAGCTTTATCAGATCCTGATAAATGCCCATTAGAAGCTGGAAAATGAGGAATGCTATTCAAGTGCATCTTATGAATTAACTCAATGGAATGTAATTTGTGCCTTTCAGGATTGCTCTGTGATGAAAACTAAAGCAAGGGGAGTGGGAATGATCAGAAGAAGATTCAGTTCAAAAATCACACTGCTGGATCTAATCTAAAATGCTAATGTAGTTGCACCTTTTATGTAAGCAGAAACTTAAAAGATCTAAATATATAATATATATAAATAGATACAGTATCAGCCATAGTTAGGCATCTGAAGGGACAGTGGAAATTGTGAGGTGGAAGGGACAAGTTATAGGAATAGAATTTGATCTAGTCCATTAAAGAGAAATACAAGCAAGTTGGGCATACATTCTTAATAATTCATATAGTCAAACTAAAAAGTCCTCTGACCCTGACTCCCAGAAATCACAATTCTCTTAAGTAATTATGAACATTTTTGAGAGAAACGTCTTTGCAATTTTTTGATTCTAGTAAAGAAGTCAGTGATATGTCATAGCCCTGAACACACTGTTCTAACTCAATTACTCAGTTTACCTCATTGAACTTTCTCTCAACTTCTAATTCATAAGTTCCAAAACTTTAATTGCAAAACAGCCACTTATCCAAAATACTACCCATGTAGATGTCTCTTTTCAGAGCCTACCATCATTAACAGAAAGGACATAAACACAAAGAAAAACCAACAAAAAAAGTAGCAATCCCCCAAACCTGCCTCCCCTCCAACGAATATATCCTCTCAGGGATCAAAGCAAAGGCAACGGATATAAAAAAATTTAACCCATATTCTAGATTGGGGGAAAAAAACCAAAATAAAACAAAAAAAACCCCCACCATACAGTGCCTATCCATTGAATGCTTGATGCACTCAAATGCTATTTAATGAGCTAGTGTAAAGTATCAGTGTAGGGCAAGAGAGAAATACAGTCTCGATAACTAGGTGTGCAATCACAAAACTGATTATGTGGAGATGAGATTGTGAATGTTCACCCTTTCTGTCCCCTTCTACCTATTCGTATGCAATTAATTTTATTCTTAAAGAACTTCTAAGAATAACTGTAACTCATGAATAAAACAAGACATAGTGGTACATTGTAAGACACTAGACAATAATCCTCTGCCTTCTGCAAACTAAAATTGTTGCAAGTAAAATTAATTTTACTAGAAAAGAATCCTGTAAATAAAGGAAACAACTACTTGAGCTGTGCAAATTATTTCGAATTCTGCGAATTATTTCAAGTTCAGATCTAAAAAGCTTCCTTTTCCACTTAGCTATGGTTCAAGGTTTGCTATATTAACAAATTCTTAAACTTGTTTGTACTAATAATTTCTCTTGCCCCTTTCAACAGCTGGAATGTGGAAATCCTAGGTCTTAATAACTACCATACAACAAAGTAGTAAGATCTTTCTTAGTCCACTAGATCTGAATATCTAGACTGCACAAGCACACTCATGCCATACCACTATAGAGCTTAATACACATGAACAGCCAAAGGAAAGTTATGGACAGAAAAAAACAGCAAGTCACACTGTGCAGGTTTACTTCCAATACGCTTATTCACTCCATCTGCCCATCCTCAACAATATCAGCTCAATTTCTAATATGCACAGTTGTTGGTTTAACTTTTGCCTTTCCTCTCTCCCCTTTTGATGAATAATTTTGATGACTAATCATGCTTTCTATTATCTGGTTTTCGCGGTAGGCAGAAACCATGCAATTTAAGAATTTGTTGCAAGAAATACATGCAGCTATGTTAAAGCTAATATAAAAATAATGAATATAACTAATTCTGTAATAATACAGAAGTGCATATGTATATATATGTTATTCTTAAGTTTTTGGTTGATTCTGCTGTTCATGTTATATGAAAACTGTATGTTCTCCCAGAAGCATCAAATAGCAACAGCTGTTTTATATTATACATTATAGATCCCTCACATTTTAAGACCATAAAGAACAATATTATTAGGCAAGTTTGTCTTGGCCCCAAACTCATATGTAATTCCAATTCTTTGCTTGCAGTGGTTTTTTTTCTGTTATGGTAGGCATAATTAATTTTCAAAAGAATGTAGGAAATATTAATTTCCTTTATGCATTTAGCTTTAAATAATCATGTAATTATTTCATTTTAATATATTTCAACAGGAAATAACAGAAAATAAATGTGAAACTATATCCCAAAAATCATCTGCTGTAAGAACACACCACATAAAAAGTGTGCAGTTTCATCTGACATAAGACCTTTAAAGAGAGCAGGTTTATTTTTTGTATTTTTTTCAAGACAGCATTTTTTTTTGTTTTTAAAACTGACAGAACTTAAAATAGAATGCATCCCCCGATATGAAAGAAAAAAATTTCATTATATTGGCTTAATTTTTGGTACACCATTAAATTCACTTCCAATAACGTATTGTTACCTTTGTAGTTAACCTTGAAACCAATTGAGCCCACACTTTCATCCGTTTGAAGGTGCAACCACATCTGATTGCTCATGCTCACAATTAAGTCTGGTACAAAGCTCCCAGTTAACCTATAGATAGAAAAAAAAATCTGTAAAGCCATTAAGTATTCAGTAACTAGATATCTTTTTTTGTTTGCTTTGTAAGGAATCTAAATAACTATTAAGTATTTTTTATGGTTTTTGTTTTTGAATTCATTGTATTCAGCTCATACTGAATCAGTTATCTACTGGATGGTTAGCCAATACAGCTCTCAAGGTTCCAGCAACTGCAGATTTGATAGCGGTCTATAAATACAAACAACTTCTTCTCGTGTTGTACTGAAATATTTCATCTCACTTTCAGTTGCTGGTCCAGAAAGACATGCATCATCTCCTAATCCTCAACCTTATCTGGCAGTCCTGTGTGCCATGCGGGCCTATCAAATGGCACTAGAAGCCCATAATGAGACACTGCATTTATCCTTCTGAAAAAGTATTTCTTTGGTATACAATTACCCACTTTGGAATACACACGTTGCATATCTGAGAGGAAGTTGTTATGCTTAAATAGCAATACTATGATGAAGTTCTATGTGTTCCCTGCACTCTCTCACCTCCCCTTATTACCTTTACCACAACAAAGGAAGAATGTGCCTGACAGACTCAGCTGACATTCATTCTTTCATTAACAAAAATACCAGATGTCAGAACTTTAAAACCTCCTAATGTTACAGGATGTTGATTAATTAGAAAGGACTGAACTTGGTATTTCTTTTTTCTTTTTCTTTTACTTTTCATATTGTTTGCATGAAATAGTGTGATAGCAAAAAGGAAATGTTGTGAAAGCTGCAGTTTTATGTTATATTGCATTTTTTTTCCAAAAACTTTGTCTCAAATTTGGTAAGAGTTTATCAGCTAAAATAGAATGGTGGAAAGTACCAAAACATTTTCCATTCTTGTAAAATGGATCGCCAGCACAAGACTGTGAAAGAGTGAAAACTGTTAGTTTGTTTTTTGTAGTTCTAACCATTCTTTAAAGCTAGCTGAAACTTCTAATGGACTATTTTAAATATATTTTGCAGTTAATTTTAGTTCTCTCCTCTGGGCTTTTTTAGCTTGTTTCTGTATGAAATACTCTGCTGTGGGAGAAATTCATGTCTATGTCCCACATCTGTGTTCACAGATGGAACTACTCCAAAGACTCTTGCCAGAATTGAACAAGTAAATGCCTGGCCAAAATAATATACTAACTGCTCATTCCTGCACTAAGGGAAAGTGTCTTCAGTGAGTTCAGTCTTTGCCAAATTAATAGATTAACAGGATGTTCCTCAGAAACAACACTGATGTAATGGCTAACAGAGTTTTGTAATTGTTGCTGGTGACTGACAGTACATTTTGGAAATATTAAAGCCATTGGGAATATTAATCTCTTTGTTGTGTCAGAGAGAATAATTCCTATGATAAACAGCCATCAAAATTTTTATAATTTCTATTTTCTGAATTCAATTATAAATACTTTTTTTAAAAATATATCCAGTTTTCAGAAACAATATTTTTCAATTAAATAGTACATGGAGAAAAAATGCCATTTGAAAATGCATTTTTTAAAATAAGAATCAATCAACAGAACACAGAAATCACTTGTTGCTCTTTTTGAAGTGCTTAGGGATCCCTGTACAATATTTGGGAAGACTCTGGGGCCAGAGAGCAATAAGATCCAGAAAAAGCAGCATTATGTGAAGGAAGCTATTTAAGATAATAATGAAATTCTGCAGTTATAAATTATCCTTTCTTTCCTCCTGGGGTTTATGTGACTTCCTCTACCCTGGATTCATTACCTAGATTCCTCTCCTGGAAGCAGGTTCTTACACCTTCCCTTTCAAAAGCTGAGCAGTGAATACTGTCAACAGCAGAAATGGATGGATGTGATTATGATGCCTCCCTTTTTATTAAAGAGCTTAACAGTTACAACACTCAGCAGGGTATGTTTTCCACCTCTTCCTCTAGGGCTGCGGAACTACCCCTCCCACATACTGACATAGTGACATACATTCCCCCTGAGAGAGTACACTGAAGACTAGATTAGAGGATATTCAGAATATTGCAACACTCTCCTTCCCATCTGCTACTCTCTATTTTCCCATCTGATGATCTGTAATATGGGAGATTGGATACCTGTACACCCAACATAGCAAGCATACTAAAAGAGTAAGAATGAGCCTCGTGCACTGGATTTTCCAAATGCATGTTACAGGAACCAGTGCGCGGATGTGTATTACATTGAGTCACCTGCAGCAAGTATCAGACCAAGCTGCTGAAAGCGGACTCCCAAACATCCTGAAAAAGTGCTGTGACTGATGTATGAAGGACCCACCATTTCTTTTCCTTCTTCCCCTCTATCCCTTGGTAATAACACTGCTCCATCTTGCAAAGGTCTTAGTAACACAGGAAAGCACTAAGAATGCCTTCATCTTAGTCATCTTGTCAAACACACAAAAAATGTACTCTATTCAGATTTAAGTTCACTTAGGTGCAAGGCTCACTAGCCTGGAGCAGTCTGTCATGTTGCTGGGTGCATTTATATAGGCACAGAATTATAGGCACCCAGGGAAACTTAATAGCAAGTGCTGAAATGGCTTTGGAGTTTAGCTACTTCTGTGATTAGCACCAGCACAGCAGGAATTATCAGGACTCCAATTCTCAATTTAGGAACCATAATTCTATCTAAATGCTACTTAAATTCAGTTTTTGGTTCTGAACCTTCCTATCTAGCAGTGCC
The DNA here is from genome assembly GCF_035582795.1 of Mycteria americana. Taxonomy (NCBI): domain Eukaryota; kingdom Metazoa; phylum Chordata; class Aves; order Ciconiiformes; family Ciconiidae; genus Mycteria; species Mycteria americana. The sequence continues at coordinate 157,728,418 of NC_134366.1, forward strand.
CTGTAAAACTAGTGGATTAAACACTTGGATAGGTTTCCTGATTAACTTTGATAAATTGGAAGGTAAATGTTTTCACATCATTTACACGTAAACCAGACATATTCAAACCAATGTTCTTCAGCAATTTGTTGGAGGAAAGATAATTATTTTAAAATTTAAAATCCAAAATTAAATCATACAATAGCTGATTTATTTACTATGAATCATATCTCGGACAAATTCTGCATGGCTCACAGGAGAAAAGATTTACAAGTTTTTTACAGTACTCAATTATGTTCCATCTTCCATGTAATTTTTTTTAAACATTTTAATCCTAATGACTTCAACATTGATACTTCTGATCACAGAATAATCAGTGATCATTCCACTGGTAAACAAAAATAATATATATGTGGCTGATTATACAATGTTATTTCATATTAAACCTCCACAAATTAATTGGTGGATTTTTTGCTTTTCCAGGATCCTCACAGTAAAAATTCTTTAAAATTATTTACCTAGTTATTTACAGAACAGATTCTCTTATTATATGTTAGCACTTGACAATTCTAATTAACTCTTTTATTAAAGAAAATGACTCAGAATTCCTTTATATTCATGACAAGTTTAATCCTGTAATTTCATCATTTCTCCACAACATAGGTCTCATCATCAGACATACTTGTATAAAATACTAACATCTTTAATGAAATAAAATCTGGACAGACTGCTTTACTACATTGCTCAAAAATTTAAATATCATTGTACTGTGCCTCAATGTGTTACTGTAATTCAGGTACCAATGAAAAACAATACTTTAGTTAAATGTTAATAAGACCTGGTGAATTGGTACTTAATAAATACTCTTTCTACCTGGTGAATTGGTACTTAATAAATACTCTTTCCACATGAGAGGATAGTCGATATAGTTTAGGGATCTAAGAATATCTGAAATTGAATTCCAGCATTATCAGAAATATATTTTGAAGGCTTGGTACTGTTACTGTTTCTAAAATAGAAATTACAGTACTTCCCCACTTCTCAAAGCTATTATTAGTAACAATTAGCACATCTACAATCCATTAAAGAAACTTTGCACTATCCTAAAGTAATTGCACCTGAAATACCTGGCCATATCCTGGTCTTCTCATTGATAAGAAGGTATAGAACGATTACAAAACCAATTAAAAATAGAAGGTCAGATAGTCTATCCTCTGAAGGATAAATCTAAGGGGGAATTCATGGTGAAAATCTGCAAATCTTGAAACAACTGTATTTTCTGCTTGAAGTTTTGCAATTAATAATTTCAATGAGATGAAATTAGGAAAGAAAAAAAGGTAAACATAGGTTTTAGAGTATTCAAACCAAACAAATTCTTGATATCATCCTTATGATGAATAATGAAAAGCTACAATATATAAAAATAGTATGAATACATTTCCATTAAATAGAATGCAGGGAATATCATTCTAAGGAATCCTAATTTTGCCATTCTTTTGCATTTTGATTAAATACATTTTGTACTAAACATTTATCACATCTGCTTCAGTTCTAATCTGTGTTTTAAACTTGTAACTTATTTGAACTGATGATAACATAAGGTACTTACTGAGAGGCCAGTTAATTTTAAAATAACAGTTAAATATTCTTTGGACTTTTCCAAAACTCTTTTCTAAATAGCAGACAATCTCTTATGGGTAAAATATGGCTTCTAAGTAATAAATAATATTTTTGTTATTTTTTTCATAAAATTGAGTCAGATTTGAAAAAAATAAATAAAATGTATTTTAAGGGGCCTTCATTTCTCCCGCAAAACATTGAATTACTTACTCAGAATGGAATTGGAGCTACATAAAATAACAGACTACAAGTAATACCTAATTACAGCGTTCTGCATATTTTCAAATGACTGGGGAATAAACAGAATCATTGGATTATACTGGTATCTTTGAAATTCTACAAATTAAGGAATAAGATTCTGAATTTGTCTTTTTTAGACTGTTGTTATTATTATAAGACCAGTTATAATCACAAGTTAAGCATCTAAGAAACATGGATTCTGAAGTTAATCGATCATTGTTAGGTATATATATCTCTCTCTATATATATATATATCCGGGCTCACGCATTCCAGAAGAATGCTAATGGATGATAAAAATCTTATTTAATACTCAGTGCTGTCTGATTTGTAATCAAATACAGTTTAGGTAATATCCTACTCAGATTTTCTCTGTAGTAGTTTTCTTCACTATACTAACTCATTTTTGAGTTATCTACAATAGTCAATAAGCACTTAAACATCAAGGTCCTATAGTACATCTTTTGTCATCCTAAACTGGCTAGGGGATTGTAAAAGTTTATGCATAAGTCATCCATTTATCTATTTTCAATTATGTTCTTACACACTTTTAATTTGAGAACTCAAAGGGAGCACAATAGGCCCTAAAAATTTACATGTCTATATGTGAATGTACAGACTATGTCTTTTAAAATTTCTGATTTTAGTTTATCTTTTTCCTTTCTGCTGTCTAGCTCATCTGTTTCTGACTTCAGAACAGTAAACATATAATGATGTATTTAAACTGTCACTTTCAGTAATTTTAAAAACCCAGTAAGATTTTGTTGAGATTTACCTGATTCTAATCACTATTTACTCTCACCAAAAAACACATTAATGATATTCTGTAATGCATACAAATTTTCCATGCAAAAGCCTTACACTTGAAGCACAGTTTTAGGATCACCCACTTCTCCTCCATCACCAATTGTCAGTGTGTCATAGCCAATCTCCAGATCAAATTCTTCAAAATTTATCTGAATAACCTAGGAAATGAAATAAGTAAATATATTTTAGAAATGAAGACATGTACCTGAGAGATGAGCCTGTAAATAAGCTTTTCAGCAGTGTAAATAAAAGAGATTTTCCAATTAATAATTACATGTAATTACAATAATTTATTGTAAAATATGCTGAAGTTAACAGGTTTGGTTCATGAAATATGAATTATAATAACTTTAAGGTGTCATCACTCTGCTGACCTCCTCAAAGCACCGTCATTTCACTTATTTATGTAGCTGTTACATGTTTAATACAGTTCTGAATAATTGTGTTACATTTTGATTAAGATATATTCAAAGAGCAATATAACTAATTGCACTTCACGCAATACAAATGTCTACAAATAACAACTGAATAATTGTACTTCACTGGAGTAAATGCAGTGAAGGTGAAGAACATAATTTACTCCTGACATCTATAATCTGGCTCAAGTAGGATAAAGCTGCATAAAAGGTAAAAGTAATTTTCTTATTTCATGAACCTCAGTAAAATGCAACTATCAGAAACATGGGCATTTTTTATATTCTGTAATTTAAATCACAGTATGCATATTTAATGCTGAAGGATAAAAATTTTAGCTCCATTTTAAGAATACAATGCGTTTTTCACTTAGAGAAAAAATCAACCATATTATTAGAAAAGAAAATAAAGCATATTGTTTCTACCCATGAATTAATCATGCTAACTCTATCTTTATGAAAATAATAGAAGTTCCTCAAATTTTCATATAGATAAAAATGACAGAATACTTATGCGTAGGAATTTTTAATACTTTTGTCTGTAATAAATGTTCTTTAATTATTGCTATAATTGAGAACTGAGAGTGTTTGTGGATGCCATTCTGATGGATTAATATCATATCCTTGAAAACCCATATTAGTCTGTTACACTGCGGTTTTAGTAATTGATAGAAGAAGGACATGTTTCTATGAACAAAAGCCAGTACAGGCAAGCTGGAGAAACTTATGTATGTTTCAAGGATTGTAATTTGTTCTGAAGGGAGGAGAAACACTTTTCTTTACAGGTGTAAACGGGAACGTAAGTACACTGAGGAACAGCCTAGTTCACTGTACACTGAGAACAGTACAGAGAGAGAGAGAGATTGAGCATTATACCCCAGGGAATACAGTGAAGTACAGAGAGTTAAGAGGGCCCAGATGGAGAAGACATGGAAAATGGTGTAGGCAAGTAGCTGATTTGGTCTAATTGTCTGAGTAAGGCAGACTAAACCACACATAAATCTTCTTAATCTTCTTAGTGTAAAAAAAATTATTCTGGATAGTTTGAGTTGTTCTAGCCACAAAATTTGTAAGACTAGACATAAGAATTTAAACTGAAATCCATAACTAGATTTAAGGCTGACATACATTCCATTCACTATTTAAAAAAAAAAAAAGAAAAAAGAAAAGTGTCTTCTTTTTTGGTCCACATTTAAATTATGTGCAATTAGATGTGCAGTTACATCAGAGCAGGACAAAGGCTCCACAATAAAACATGGGAGTTTCTGGGCAAATAATACTAGTATTGAATTCAAGTTGAAAGTATATTTCACTTATTAACAGTAAAATACATTTTGCAATAATATCAACACTTAAGTGCTACAGCATCGAAAACTTAATTTTTTATTCATAATAACAAGAAATCCAAGACGTTAAGAAAAATTGCATAATTAGTTCATCCACCAAAATCCTAATCCTGTTTTCCATTAAACACAAGAAGAAATCTAATCTTATTATCATATATTTCTTGGTATGTGCAACAGTAATAATTTTTTTAAAATTAATATCCTTCCAGATATCTTATATTAATTGAGTACCCCCAAACTGATACAAAACATCTGTCTTTTTGTACTTGAAGTACTTGTCTTTATAAGCAGTGTCAGAAAGCTAAAACAGCTTTTCTTTAGCAAAATCAACAATATTCCAAACTGCATATTTCATTGCAGAGGAGAGGACAGAGGTTAAGGAAAATATAAGTTCCTTTACAAGTGTTTAAAGATACATTTTTTTTAATTAGGGGTGACCAGAAAGAAAATACATATCTTTACCCATATGATTAAGGTTCAAAATATTTCCTTAATTTCACTGGAGAAATGTAAGGTCTTTATCATTATTTTTTAACAATGCTCACAAATAAAAAAGTAAGAGAACTCCATGAAAAACATCTGACTCATTAGGGAATACCGTGGAAGATGAAAAAATAACTAAATTTAATTTTTTTGCTCAAATCATAGGCATTGGCTTGAATCCACTAGTCTCTGGTGAATCCCCAAATTATTGATGATTCTGTTGTGATCTATCAGGTTATTGGCTGCTCTGATGTAATCTCTCATTCTTCTGCAATCTGAAATTCTTTTCTGAGATAAAGAAAGTTTTTTTATTTTTAATCAAAATAGATGTACATGCAAAAAAATTTTATTATTTGGTTTTTCCGCATTAACATTTTTCAAAGAAGCATGTTTTATTAAAAGATTTCTGGCCCACTCTCTTTGTAACTCACCTAAAACTGTGATAATGGGAAAGGTATGACTTTGAAAAGTGTACTTGTATAAAGCCACAGATGCATACGTTCATCTACATCTGGCCTGTATCATATTCTGTGAAACAGTTACATTTTTAACACAAGAAGTAGCAATGAAGTCATTAATAACTTTCACAACCTAAGAATATATTAAGAAAGAAAATATTATATCATAGTAACTGGCTAAATTTGGAATGTTAATGTGATAATCTTATTCTTGCAGTTGTTATTGCCATGATTTCCTCTTAAAAGTTTCTAGATCGACTGAAAATTAGAAAATGTTGTAACTTTGTACAAAACTACCAGCAGTAAAACAAAACCAGAAACAGTAACCACCAAACAGGTTCATATTTGATGTACAGGAAAAAGTAAAATATGATTGCTTGAGCCAGTAAATCATTTTGCATACCATGCATACCTCTGCTGGAAGAGGGTTAGAAACAGCTACGAATAACTACACCAGACATGTTATAGTACAAATGAAATATTTCATAACTCCAGATTATTAAAGGGTAAACTAGCAACTGTATGTAACCTACTAATAAACAACCCATTTCAACTTAGGTTTAACATAATACACTTGAGCTGATTTACAGTACAAACTTTGGATTTGGCAATGTAAACTTGCCATTTATTTGGCAAATATGCTTGTCGACTGAAACTTGAAGACATTTAATTTTAAGGGAATTTGCACAAATGGAGCAAGAGTAACATATAGCAACAGCAGAGCTGTCAATATCCAACATGCAAGAGGCAGTTGTAACAAAAACTCATTTACTACCTATGTAGTGCACAAGCATTTATGTGTTATAACTGTGAAAAACAACTGTGTATATTTTTTGGAAATTCCTCCTCTGCTGTTTATCTTTGACATGCAAAGCACACAATGTACAATACAAAATGTACTTTAAATCTTTGCAAATATGCCTGAATGGCAAAAAAATAAGTAATCTTAGTGATAAGACATATTTTCAGACTCCTTGTTTTACAATGTCAGATTTAGTTTGATCAGAACCAAAGACGGCTGGATTTGGCAGTGCTCATTATATTAATTATTCCCTTCAGAATACTGAAAAGGTGTTTTGATGATATCAGCATTTAAAGTTGAGCATCCTGGAACCTTTCAAAATGAAAACTGAGATTTAGGTAAGAGTAAATAACTTAAAGGTTTGTAATAAACTTCCCAAAAATTCTGGTTTTACCAGTCATCTATCATTTTGACTTTTTTTGTTTTTCTGAAAAAGCTGTAAATGGCAGACCAAAGGTAGGTGGCATCCTTGAATCAGTTTAACATTAGAGTAAAACCTCAAGGTAATTCTACATTTTAGTCTGCTATTGTTTGTAAGAATAAACACTTTAGGGAAAACTGTGCTGATTTATTACTGTATTCTACATATTCTTAAACCAGATTAGCATTACTAAATTGTGCTATTAATCTGATTAGTAGATGCACAGTAATCAGAAGCACAGGGACACATATTCTTGATCTGTAAATTCAAGTAAAGTCTTTTTTCCAGTTTCCCAGAGCAAGATATAATCATCATTAATATAAATGAGATAAGATCCGTTGTTTTTACTGATCCATATAAACAGTGATCATGTTTAAAATGTATTTACGTATTTATTGTATTTATGCTCCGCCCCACAATCTCATTGGGGAAAAAAAAAAAAAGTGCGGAGGGACCACAAAATTTTTTCAAATGGTCAGGTATACTTTCAGGGAACAATACTATGAACAAAAATATTTCACCAATTATTTGCCTGAACTACAAGATTCTGGATAGGAGGATGATTGATACTATCAAAAGCGGGTTCTGGAAGGCACGCACAAGAGGGAAATTTCAAAGATACAGAATTCCAGTTGGGACAGTTTACCACCATAGTCATGATCCATCATTTCACACATTATAAGTCAACTTATGATATTAGATATGTATCTGTATGGCTTCAGAACTGAGATGAATATTTTTACTTAAAATTAAGCAATATAAAAATTACTATCCTCTTCTTTTTCAGAAACAGATATGCAGTAGTCCCTGAAATTAAGTACCTTTATAGTAGCTTTTGTGATGTATCCAGCAGGCAGCAGACTACTCTAACTATCCTGATAGAGACTAATCATATTTTGGATATTATTAAACATGTCCCTAGACACTACTGTCAGGAAAAAGGAATCTTTTCTTTCCTCTTCCTCCATATACACACATATATATAAACAACAAATGTATTTACAATGAAATATGCTGAGCTGTGCACTCTTTATTCATTCAAATAAATACGGAAGTAGCTAAAAGGAAGGCAATGGTCTTCCTACATCCTGGTCTGCTTTTGCTATTTATAAACCCAGAAGCAATAAACAATTTATAATTGCTGAATTATATTAAATTTATAAACCCAGAAACAAATAAACAAAAGAGACGGTAATACTAATGATTATTATCCAAGCTATACAGAAAAAAAAGAAGTCCTATTTGAAAAATAACTTTCTGAAAATTATGATGGTCTACTTTGGTCTCTAATAATTTTGCAAGCACTTTTCCAAAGGAAGAAATGGCAGCAGAGATCTAATTTCTAACAAATTTCAGTAGAAGTACCTCCTTCCTGTGCCTTGGAATATACCCTTTGGAACCCACTCCTTGGGCAAAACCGAGCCTGTTATCCAGCTCAGAAGTAACACAGGAGAAGACTGTATTGAAAAGTTAATGGCTAACTTGAGAACTTCCTACAACTCTTCAGAGAGAGAACACACATAGGAGGATGTGTTCCAGACAGCAATCTTTCCAGACAATAGTTTGATATGACTGTGTGTCTAATTCCTGATAGAACTAGCTCCCCAAAGATTTTCCAAGGAAAGTAGTGTTCCAGGTGAAGTACTCAACTTTTTAAAATTTCAAAACATACAAAGCAGAATAGAGTGTAACAGAAGCAAGTATATGTGCTGCAGAACTGCTTTTGAAGGGGAAATGTAAAGATTTAAAGTTGTATGTATTTCCATATGTGCATCTGTTATCCTAAGGCTTCCAATGCAAATGTAACTCTAAAAATATTTTCAGATGTAATGTTTTCACTCCATAAAATTTGACATTTTACCAGTAAAATGATGATGATGAAGTTTCTAGATGTTATGAATCTTTTCTCCTAAGAAAGAGTGCTTAAAAATTAAGCTAAGATATAGCTTAAATGAGCTATATCCTAGATAATATTAATAGTAAGGAACAAATTTGAATTAAAACATTCTGCCAAGGATAATAATGCCAAAAAATAATGCAATATTATTATGTACTATTTTGCTGCACATTGCATATAATTCAATGATTCAAAATATCCAAGAACTGCTAGCAGCTTTGTAGCATAACAATAGTTCAATTGGCTCTTTGGTAGTCACCTATTACATGGACAAAACACAACCCAAAATGAAACAGCCTAATTATGAAGAACTTCTGTCCTTTCAAATTTAATTTAATCTTTGAGTATCAGAGGCATGAGAAAAGGGGGAGAGGTGGAAGAAAAAGAGAGAGAAAACTTGGAGATTTATAGAAAAAAGCAGGTGGCACATAAAGCTATAAGACAATTGCAGACGATAAATACTCACTAGCTGGACTGGAAAGTTCCTTCTATATTGTTGAGTCCATTTGTTGGCAATAGGATTCATCACACTTAACTGTAGACATCTACAGTTCAAACATCTATATTTGATGTAGGCTTCTTCATAACCAGTGAAAAACCTGTCTAGAGTGTAATCTATTTCATCAAAAGGTGGGTAACACACTAGATCAACCACAGCTTAGGAGTACCTATTTCTCTTCCTTGACTATAAAGTGAGACTAGGCTTTTATATATGGATGTCTACACTTTGGACATCTAAAATGGAATTCACTCACATAAATATATTTAAGTAGTACCATCTGAGATGCTGTAAAGCAGCCAAAAGATCCATACAAACCTGGCAGATAGAGGATCTTCAGGAGAATTGTGCTCTATTGGGAAAGCAGCTGAAGACCAGATGAGGTTATCCTGGAGTACTATATGCCAATGGTAGTACTGGAGTACTATATGCTAATGCCAGTAATCTCAATCCTACAGATAGCAGATGCATTCTGCTTTGCAGAGTCATTGGTAAACACATCATGTAATTGTTTTCATGTGGTTCTTTAAAAGGGGCTTTTGTTTTGTTCTGGTTTGTTGGGTTTTTTTAACTCCAATACTAATGCTAAATATCAATTTTCCGTAGAGGCTAATCCTGCAATCAGTTATTTATAAAGGTCATTTAGAATGATTTACTTTGGGGCCACAATAATTGAAAACAAATGTATAGTCCTTCCCTATCCTGAGAACAAATACTATTGGAAAGTCTTAAAATGGAAGGACAGCACATTAAAATAACAGCATGAAGAGGTTATATTTTTCATGTTACTGTTTTCTGTTTGCATAGAAGTATGACCTGTATTGTGTTGGATTGCACTCACAAGAAGAGTTCCTGAGACTGATTAATCAGAGGAATACAGTCTCAACATTTAATCAACTTATGCAGCCCCAATAAAAATAAGTATTCTACAAAAAAGAAATTATCTTGTAAATAAGGCCTTCTACAAAGAAACAAAAATAAATAATAATTACACAATTTAATTCAACTATCAATATAGCATCCACAAAGGGAAATAAAGGAATGCAAATAAATCATGAATGTTTATTATAAATTAATGTTGATGATAATCATAAATGTTTATCATGTTCCCAACAATACAAATTATTATATAACTTTTATCTTGTGAACCAGTATATTGTGTTGTGGGTTTGGTTTTTTTTTTACCTCTAAGCAGTTATTTCAGATAGGATTTTGCCGTATTTTCTCAAATCAAATACCTTAACCTTTGCAAATGCTGTCTCATTATACCTCTAAAAATTACTAGTGGTTGTACATAAAATTAAGTTAATTTCACTCATTTTTATTAAGCTTCTAGAAAAGAAGATACATTTTTTGATCTAGACACTGAAGGAAATGACTGGTTAGTAACTGACTTTAACATGGTGTGGGAATGGCATTTGTACAACAAGAAAGGGAAAGGTTGGACTTGGAAATTCTGGCCACCTCTCTTAGTGCCAGAACACCTATTAGTAATCTACAAAGAAATCTATTTCTGCAAATATTATCTTGCAAAAAAACACGGTATACATGGTCCAAACATACTAGAAACAGCAAGAAATCCACCCCACTGAAACATATCCATAAGATAGCTACTTTCATCAGTTTTCACTTAACTCTAGAAAAAAAACACCTATAGGCTGCTGATAATGTCATGCCTCCCCTTTGCTCATCAATCAGAAGGAATTCTCTGTTTGCCTTCTCTGGTAGAAGTGAAACTAGGCAAGGAGAAGAAAATAAATCCTGTTTATATCTGTGTGTCCTCATATGCCCTCAGGATGGTTAATTGCTTTTGTGCTGACAATGTCTGTAGAGTAAGTAAATGATGTGCATTTATATCTGATGGTATAAGCTAATGAAATTCTGCTGTCTGATTGATAGGCTTTACCTCCATAATTTCCCACAGAATCACAGGTCCCTCCATCAAAATAATTGTGTTATTATATATTTGATTATAGAAGAACAGTTTCAGTAAGAAAATATATTGAATCCATCATTTATTATAAGACTGAGGTATAATTTTATTTAAAATATTTATACTGAGGTATAATTTTATTTAACATTAATACTACCATGGAGCAGCTAATCCTGGAAACCATTTCCAGGAACATTAAGGACAAGAAAATCATCAGGAGTAGTCAGCATGGCTTCACCAAGGGGAAGTCATGATTGATCAACTTTTATAAACTTCTGTGATGAAATGACTAGCCTGGTAGATGAGAGGAGAGCAGTGGATATTGTCTACCTTGGCTTCACGTGGGACTTTGACATTGTCTCCCATAAGATATTCATAGATGAGTTGTTGATGTATGGGCTGGGTGAACAGACAGTGAGGTTGATTGAAAACTGGATGAAAGTCTGGGCCCAGAGGGTGGTGTTTAGTAGCACAAATTCTAGTTGGAGGCCAGTAACTGGTGGGGTATCTCAGGGGTCAATACTGGGACCAGTCTTGTTCAACATCTTCAGTGGTGATCTGGATGATGGGGCAGAGTGTACCCTCTGCAAGTTTGCCACAACACCAAACCAGGAGCAGTGGCTGATATGCCAGAGGGTCATGCTGCCATCCAGAGGGACCTCAACAGGCTGGAGAAATAGAACAACAGGAACCTCATGAAGCTCAACAAGGGGAATTGCAAAGTCCAGCCCCCAGGGAGGAATAACCCCATGCACCAGGATATGCTGAGGGCCACCCAGCTGGAAAGCAGCTTTGCAGAAGTGTACCAGGGGGTCCTGGTGGACACCAGGTTGAACATGAGCCAACAATGTGGCCTTGCTACAAAGAAGGTGAATGGTATCCTCAGCTGCATTAGAAAAAGTATTGTCATCAGGTTGACGGAGCTGATCCTTACCCTTGGCTCAGCTGTGGTGAGACACATCTGGATGTGGTGTCCAGTACAAGAGAGACTTGGACATACTGGAGAGAGTCCAACAAAGGGCCGCAAAAATGATGAAGGGACTCAAGCATCTCTCCTATGAGGAAACACTGAGAGAGCTGAGACTGTTCAGCCTAGAGAACAGAAGGCTCATAGAGGATCTTATAAATGTATATAAATATCTGAAGCAAGGGTGCAAAGAGGATGAAGCCAGGCTCTTTTCACTGATGGGACAGGACCAGAGGCAATGGGCACAAACTGAAACACAAGAGGCTCTGTCTGAACATCAGGAAACAGTTTTTTACTGTGAGGGTGACCGAGCACTGGCACAGGTTGCCCAGAGCAGTTGTGGGGTCTTCCCCCTTGGAGATATTAAAAAGCCATCTGCACATAGTCCTGGGCAACTGTCTCCAGGTGGCCCATCTTGAGCAGGGGGTTGGACGAGAGGTCCCTTCTAACCTCAACCATTCTGTGATTCTGTGAAAATTGAATCAACTAAAAATTAGGCGTCTGCTCAAAAATTATAAGTTACAAGCTTCACACCTAGTGCTTTTCTACAGATAATCTATTTGGAGAGCAATTAATCTTGCCTATTTTGGACATTCCTCTTAGGATAAATAATTAATCAGTATATTAGGATTTGTACCTCTAATGAAACTAATATCTCTTCATTAACTGGAGGGAGAGTTTAAAATAAAGTCTACCACCTATGGCAACTAACCTTCTGTTGACTAAAGTTGGATGACACTGATCTACATAAAGTTTCTCTCTTCCATAAAATTGTCCCTCCACGATTTCTTTATTGCAGTTGTGAAGAAGACAGGGATGACTATTGAGAACAACATGCTAATTATTTCCTATTACATCTAGCTGAACACAATTCCCTGCCTGGGCAGCATTTGATATAGTAGCATGAGGAATAAATGAAAGGAATGGTAGATTTTAGAGTAAGGTGAGAGAAGATGCGCTACAGAAACACATGGCTATGTGGTTAAAAAGAAATGTATATCCATATTAGGAAGTTGGGCATAGCAAACCTAAGATCACTTTTGTTTTCTTAGGCTGTCAAAATTCAGAATGGCAACAAGGCCAGCTGTAAACAAAAAGGAGAAAACAGTTTTGAAATGTCTCTAAACATTAATATTCAACAAAAAGTTCTATACCAGAGACCAAAATGCCAATAAATTGAAGTTTACAAAAGTCAATAAAGCAGGTTTGGTTTGCAGGTTTTTTTTTTAAAAGACATGCATAAATATTGAATTAAGCGTAAAATCCTTAAAATGCATATACATAAGTACTTTATAAATATAAGTACTAATCATAGAATCATAGAATGGTTTGGGTTGGAAGGGACCTTTGAAGATCATCTAGTCCAGCACTCCGTGCCATGGGCAGGGACATCATTCACTAGATGATGTTTTCAAAGCCTCATCCAACCTGACCTTGAACACTTCCAGTGATGGGGCATCTACAACTTCTCTGGGCAACCTGTCCTCACCACCATCATTGTAAAAAATTTGTTCCTTATAACCAATCTAAGTCTACCCTCTTTCAGTTTAAAACCATTACCCTTTGTCCTCTTACTACAGGCCTTGGTAAAAAGTTTTTCTCCATCTTTCTTATAATCCCCCTTTACATGATGAAATGTCACAATAAGGTTTCCCTGGAGCCTTCTCTTCTCCAGGCTGAATGATCCTAACTCTCTCAGCCTTTCTTCACAGCAGAGGTGTTCCAGCACTCTGATCACTTTTGTGGCCCTCCTCTGGACCCACTCTAATAGGTCCATTGACATTTGTGGGCTTCCTCACAGAAGCATGTAAATGATTGATGAGGTTTAAGACTAGTTCCAAAACACAATATAAATGGATTTCCCAACTTTGAAACTGTGATCCATACAATCATAAGTATACACCACCTAACCCCTACGGCATTTAAACTCACAACATAGGTCTGGTTTTGACCTGTATATTCACCAGATATACCAAGGCTATGAGGCAACAAATGAGAACATTTGGAATTATTTTTCTCAGTAACATCATTTTTACAGTGGCAAAACACAGTACCTGCCCATTCAGATCAGACAACTGTTAATATTCCAAACTCTCAACTTTGGTTCCTCCTGTCTAATCTAGCCTTTTGAATATGTTTCATATATCTTAGAAAAACATTCTCCAATGTTACTTTGAGAAAATTATGGATCGATGTCACTCCCAGATAAGTGTAAGTTTGAACAGCAATAAGAGCTTCAAGTGTTCTGGTCTTTTTCTTTCTCCTAATAGAGGGATTTGTACTTTCAATTAATAGGGAGTTTTTTTCCAGAAAGATTTGTTATATTTGGAATTCATTTCCTCACTGATTTTTAGTGGTATTTGAGCACTTAATGCTATGTCTCTTTGATAACATCGATCTTAAGGTTAAAAGGTTTTTATAGCAATTTAGTTAAGCTTCTGATGTTATGAAGCAGGTGAAATATACTTAATTAATAACATCATCCCAGTAAATAATAAATAAAAAGAGATGAGACTAAAAGATCAAACAGCAGAGTTAGCAAAAGCATATTAGAGTAAGACTCAAATCTAAGAATATTTCTAAAGAAAACAAAAGTAGTCTTAAAATACTGTATTTAAATTAACTTTCAATACATAATGTTCCGTGAGTTCTATTTTCTACTTTTTCAAAGCTATTTTTGCAGGAAAACCCATCAGTCCATTTTACTACTTTCCAAGGAGATGTGTTAGGAAAATCCTGGAACTTTTTGTGCCTTTTGCCCTGAAGACTTCTTTTTTTACTTCCACAGATAGGGAGACGATGCTCCAGATAGCCTAAAAAAGTATGACTTGCCAACACCATTATGAATAAATAGTAATAGGTATAAGCAAGAAAAAAATCAACCAATCTATAAAACAACCATGAAAAAATCATGATCATCCTTCCCTCATAAAACTAAGCTCGCTGTCAGAGTTGAAAAATAAAATAATCATTGTTCTGATATAGAAAGATGAGTGCAATCATAGCAAGGGGCTGAGGACTTCTAATCAACTTGCCCCTGCTTCTGTTCTTCCATTCAGTAGTTAGCCAAAAGGGATACCCTTGCATGCAGCATAGAAGTCTGCCCTTTTTCATCATCAGTAAGCCGTCGGCTCCAAAAGAAAACACAGCGGTCACTAACTGATGTCAGCCTAACCTGATGAGCAGCTACACATCCTGAAGGGGACAGAAACACAGGAGTGCTATTAGTGACTTAAGTTTCAGCAGATGTACCTGCAAGCATCACCTTCAGTTTCATTTGTGAATATGTATTGGGTTTACATGGCAAGGTTTTGGTAGCAGGGAGGGACTGCAGGGGTGGCTTCTGTGAGAACTGATCAGGAGCTGCCCCCATGTTGGAAAGAGCCAGTTTCAGGTGGCTCCAAGATGGACCCGCCACTGGCCAAAGATGAGAAAATCAGTGATGTTGGTAGTGCCTCCGTGATAACATATTTAAGAAAGGGTAAAAAATGCTGCACAACAGCAGCTGAAGGAGAGGAGTGAGAAAATGTGAGAGAAACAACCCTGCAGACACCAAGGTCAGAGAAGAAAGAGGAGGAGGAGGTGCTCCAGGCGGCGGAGCAGAGATTCCCCTGCAGCCTGTGGAGAAGACCGTGGTGACGCAGGTTGTCCCCCTGCAGCCCATGGAGGTCTGCAGTGGAGCAGATATCCACCCTGCAGCCCATGGAGGACCCCACGCCGGAGCAGGTGGATGTGTCCTGAAGGAAGCTGTGACCCCGTAGAGAGCCCCTACTGGAGCAGGCTCCTAGTAGGGCCTCTGACCCTGTGGGGGCCCATGCTGGAGCAGTCTGCTCCTGAAGGACTGCACCACATGGGAAGGACCCACACTGGAGCAGTTCATGAAGAACTGCAGCCTGTGGGAGGGACCCAATGCTAGAGTAGGGGAAGAGCATGAAGAGGAAGGAGTGGCAGGGACATAGCGTTATGGACTGATCACAATCCCCATTCCCTGTCCTCCCCTGCTGCTTGGGGGGAGGAGATAGAGAAGTGAGGAGGAAAGTTGAGCCTGGGAAGAAGGGAGAGGTGGGGGGAAGGTGTTGTTTTAGATTTGTTCTTATTTCTCAATTTGATTGGCAATAAATTAATTTGATTTCCCCAAGTTGAGTCTGTTTTGCAAATGATGTAACTTGTGAGTGATGTCCCTGTCCTTATCTCGACCCACAAGATTTTTCATTGTATTTTCTCCCCCTGTCCTGTTGAGGAGGGGGAGTGATAGAGCAGCCTGGTGGGCACCTGGCAGCCAACCAAGGTTAACCCACCACAGAATGGTACCATGAACCTTTAAAGGAGTCACTTCATAGAAAACAAACAAACAAACAAACTACCAGCAGCTCCATTTCCCAGTCACATATCAGAAAAAGGTATATATTGAGCAGAACAATTTACTATAAAGATCACTTACAAGAGCAACCGAGTGAACTCAACTGTGGAGGGAAGTGACAAGACTGTGCCAAAAATTCACCAAACAAAAAAGACTGAAACATATCAATTGCTCACAGTGCAAGCACTGGAAACTTCCTATCAAAGTCTCTGGGTCATATCAATATGTCTTTTGAAAGTTCTAGCTTGGGTGTACATAGTCATCATAAGTACAAATAAGAAAATACGTTGGCAAAGTGTATGGGAGACAGACTGATTTTAGGAACTTACAGAAAGTCAAACAGAACTAAAACTCAGATTCGGCTTTTAATTCTATCTCAAGTTTTAATCAAAGGTGGAGTTAATACCTGAAATTCAGGTTATGGCTAGAATCCAAAATTGCCAACGTCTGAAATAGAAGTAATTACTCCTGTTGCAGTTATTGCAATAGGCACAATCTTTCACCCATTCCCTATGGGTAGATCATATTTTCAGAGTGTAAAACATTGCTCCTATAGTCACAGAAATGGCAGAAAAGTATTTAGTGAGATAAAATCTACAATAATTAATAAAATGTACCTGTCTTCTTTTCATAATGAAAGTGGAGTTATAGTAAAATTGCAGGATGGGAGGACAAGTCATTTATCCATCTGCAATTGCATTACTTTTTTTTCTCCACGTCCCTTTTATTTTACTATTTTTCTCCAACACTTAACCCAAAGCACATTCACATACCTCCTGACTCCAAATTCTCTCATTCAACACTTGATTCTATTCCCTCACTGCTGAACCTGCTAACTTCCTGTCTTAGAAACAGCTGGATTCCCTTCTATGCTCTTACTCTGCTGAGACAATCTGCCCTCCCTCCACATATATTTCTAAGATTTTTTTTTAAACTGCAGTATATATGTCCCTCAGATTTTTTTAACTGGATCAAAATGTTCATGAACAATATGGAAGAATAGTGTAGCTGACTACAAAGAAACTGAATGTGTTCTGAACAGAACTGAAATATTTTTACACTTTCCAGTTTCATATAGAATAAAAGAACATTATCTCCTATTGATAAATACAGTACCAGCTTTTTTAATCTGCATGGATGAAAAACAGGATTATGGTTAAACTATATAGTTAAGAGTGAGCTTAAATACACTCATATTTTCTAATCATTTCACTGACTGTAACACCCACAATACATCTTCACACTAGGCTTAGGAAAAGCCAAGTTTGAGATATTTGCTTGTAAAAAGAGCTGCAGTGTAGTTTGTTCCAGCAGGCCCGACCAAAACAGACTTCATGAAATGAGTGCTTGAGTTCACACTAAAGCAAGCAGCTTGCTTGAGATTTATACTGTCAACCTGAATAAATATGGATGGCAACTGGGTTTAGGCTTGACAGCAAGCTTAGGAAATGTTCCACTGACAGTTTTGACATGGTTAACGAAATAACACAGCTGTGGTAAATTAAATATAAACACTCAGCTTTTTGTTGAATTTGTTTTGCTTATTTTTGCCTTGTTCTAAAAAGCACAAAAACTCAGAAATGAAAAGATGAAATTTTTGCAGGAGGAAAACAGCAACATCATGACATAAGGATGGAGGAAGGGAAGAATGGAATGTAAGAATATTAAAAAAATTAAGAATATCTTAATATAGAGTGATTAAATGAGAACCATATTTAATATCAATTCAGTAGTTATTCTGTTGCAAGTTATTCCCTCAGTAAACTTCTTCAGACTTGCAGAAAATATCATGTGGGGAGTTTCCCAGATATTTTGAACCATTTCAACAGTTTCTCCGAAAGTAAAGGACTACAGCAGTTAGAAAGAGACGTCATAAATTTTCAGTAGGCTCTGCCTACTGAATTAAGACAAAATTCAGATTATAGATTTCCTATTGGATGTTTTGACATCCACAAAAAAACCTAGCAAAAGTAGTAATTAAAAAAAAACAAACCTGAAAGCAAAACAAAACCCAACTATCTCCTAACTCTCAGACAGAAATCATTATTGATTTCAAAATTATTTAAAAACGCAATAGATAAAAAGATGAGAGTGTGAACACTGGCAAACTTTTGAAACCTATATTCTAAAGAATACATTTGGAACTTACATTCTAAAGAATACATTCTAAAGAATACTTTTATGCAGGTAGTAAGAATACTTTTATGCTTGAAATACACTGAATGGAAAATTTAGAATATGATGGTGGCAAACAAAAAGTAACATGTAATCGTGTAAAATTTATTTTTTTAAAATTCCTGCCATGTAAAATTAACAGAACCAGGACCTAGTTTTGTGATCCATCTAAATTTAACAATGAGCTTATATATTTAATTTCTCGTTACAATTTTGGAAAAAAGCTTGGTCTTTTTTTTAAAGGAACCCTTTTGCTTATTTTTCTCCTTCTTGATGCATAGTGGTGAACAATATGTGGTGTGAATATGGCTGAGATCTATCAGAAAGGCTGTCATTCTAGCACTGATGTTTTCCACAGTGTTTCTGTCACTGTGGATTAGGAAAAAATCAGCAAGTATAATTCATAAGACTTGAACTCTGGTTAACTTTAGCCCTAATTCAGATTTCACTGATATTTTAGCCTGTTGTTAAATTTAAACTGATCATTTTGTAGCCCATCCTTTTAAAGGGCAAAACCAAGAGTCACAATTGCAATTTTCTTATCCCACATGCTATTTAAGCAAAAAACATGAACTAGGTTTTAATGTAGCCCAGCAAATAGTATTTTTGCCATTACTAGTAAAAAAATCACAGGATATGAACTGACCTGATAATGAGCATCTCAGCACTATTTGGCTTTCTCTTGGCCTAAACTGGTTTTAGCATGCTTACACTATGACAACAATTATCTAGCAATTACTGCCTAACAGGTCTGGTTTAGCTCTGTGAATACTATATATGGCAAAAAAACCTAACAAACCAGGACATTCACTGTCTAACAAACAACAGCCCTTTATATTAAGTGAAGCTGAGGAAATTGTGCAACTTTCACATTTTACCCTTTAACAAATGAAAAGGAAGCAGGTGAAGATACAAAAAAAATAATTGTGCTTTGGTACAGTGCTGGAAACAGTCTTCTTACTTAATTAGCAATGAGACCAATTTATTTTGTTAAGCTAAAGCAGAGGGATACAGCAAACTAATACTATTGTATACAGTACAGAATATTTTAAATGTTTTAGGTATTAGCTAAGAATGAAAGAATTAAATTCACCATTCTTATATTGGTAAAATACCTAGAGCATTTGAAGCACCATAATTTAAGAATGCCTATAATGAAGAATTGCCATATGATTTCACTCTACCTGTCAAACAAGTAATTTGCAGATTTATAATCTACAAATCTACATATGTCTTTTATTTTATTTGTTTTTTCTATGATATGCATATTAATAGCAGATAACAGCTTTATTTCCCTTACTGTCTGGAATTTTATCATTTGTATCATTCATTTTGTGTTTTAAAATTAATAACAAAGATTTTCTGAAAAAAGTCAAGGAACAGCTGCAGAATTTGTGTCACTACAAGCAGCAGTAGATACATGAGCTAGGGAAGCAATAAAACATACAAAATGAGGTTTTGTCATTCAGAAAACACAATACAGAAAATCTCGCAAAGTTTATAACAATATGAAAATGCTTTCATGATGATAATTCTTTAAGTTCAAGAAATGACATTTAATGTTTTAGAATATCAAATTGTGATGGTTGCCAGCTTTAGCAAAAAATGCTAAATCAATCCATCCAGTGTT
This sequence comes from Mycteria americana, assembly GCF_035582795.1. Lineage (NCBI taxonomy): Eukaryota > Metazoa > Chordata > Aves > Ciconiiformes > Ciconiidae > Mycteria > Mycteria americana. The sequence goes on from NC_134366.1 coordinate 157,748,446, forward strand.
TATTCTGGTAAAATGAGACATTGTAGGTATTTAGTGCAGGGAAATTTAAAGACACCTTCTTTTTTTAAAAACAAGTAGATAAAATTATCATGGTTTGTGTTGAAGCAGCTTTCACAGAAAATGCTTTTCTCTATTTTCTATCTAGTTGATATTAACTGAATCAGTCTTCCAGTGTGAAAAAAACTTTTTTATGTTGCTTAAATATATGTGTGTGTATATATATATTTATAAAAATATCACTCTTTTGGTTAAGCCCATCAGAAATCATTAGCTTCCTCTACCTATGGTTTTCCTACACAAATCTCTAAATAAAATAAGTCTTCTGCTCTGGGCTTCTCTTTTCAGCCTGAGAGGCTGCAAATTCCAGAGACCTAGTTGATATTCAGGGATCACTGCCTCCAAGCTCAATAATGGTTCATCCCAATGAACAGAAAAACAAGCAAAGGTACTAGTAAGCCTGCATGAATGAACAAGGAGCTCCTGACTAATCTCAAACATAAAATGGAAGCATAAGAGAGATGGAATCAGGACCAGAACACCCAGGAGTATAGAGACACTCCTTTGAACATGCAGGGATATTTCTAGGAAAGCCAAAGCCCATCTGGGGTTAAGTCTAGCAAGGGACATGAATGGAACCAGTCTGATTGAGGGGAGGAAGGCTTTACAGAGGGATCTGGACAGGCTGGATTGATGGGCTGGGGCCAATTGTATGAGGTTCAACAAGGCTAAGTGCAAGGTCCTGCACTTGGGCCACAGCAACCCCATGCAGCGCTACAGGCTTGGGGAAGAGTGGCTGGAAAGCTGCCAGGCAGAAAAGGACCTGGGCGTGTTGGTTGACAGCCACCTGAACATGAGCCAGCAGTGTGCCCAGGCGGCCAAGAAAGCCAATGGCATCCTGGCTTGTATCAAAAACAGTGTGGCCAGCAGGACTAGGGAAGTGATCGTGTCCCTGTACTCGGCACTGGTGAGGCCGCACCTCGAATACTGTGTTCAGTTTTGGGCCCCTCACTACAAGAGAGACATTGAGGTGCTGGAGCATGTCCAGAGAAGGGCAATGAAGCTGGTGAAGGGTCTAGAGCAGAAGTCTTATGAGGAGCGGCTGAGGGAACTGGGGTTGTTTAGCCTGGAGAAAAGGAGGCTGAGGGGAGACCTTATTGCTCTCTACAACTACCTGAAAGGAGGTTGTAGAGAGGTGGGGCTCAGTCTCTTCTCCCAGGTAACAAGGATAGGATGAGAGGAAATGGCCTCAAGTTGCACCAGGGGAGGTTTAGACTGGATATTAGGAAATTTTTCTTCACTGAAAGGGTTATCAAGCACTGGAACAGGCTGCCCAGGGAAGTGGTTGAGTCGCCATCCCTGGAGGTATTTAAAAGACGCTTGGATGACGTGCTTAGAGATATGGTATAGTGGTGGTCTTGGTACTGTTAGGTTTACGGTTGGACTCGATGATCTTAAAGGTCTTTTCCAACCTATATGATTCTGTGATTCTGTGATTCTGTGAACAAGAAGGGCTTCTACAGGTATGTCAGCAGCAAAAGGTAGATGACAGAAAGCAGGGGCTGTCCACTGAATGGGGCAGGTTGCATGGTGACAAAGGACATGGAAAAGACCAATGAAGATGAATACCTTCTTCACGTCTGTCCTCACTGATAAGACTTGCTTTCAGGAATCCCAGGCCCCTGAGATCAGAGGGAAAGTCTGGAGCAAGGAAGAATTATTCTTGCTGGAGGAGGATCAGGTTAGGGAACATTTAATCAAATCCGATATACACAAGTCCGTGGGGCCTGAAGGGTTGTACATATGGGTGCTTAGGGAGCTGGCCAATGTCATTGTGAAGCCACCCTCAATCATCTTTGAAAGGTCATGGTGATCAGGAAATGATTCCTGAGGACTGGAAGATCATTCCATTAACATTCCTATCTTCAAGAAGGGCAAGAAAGAGTATCTGGGAAAGACAGGTCAGTCAGCCTCACCTTGATTTGTGGGAAGGTGATGAAGCAAATCCTCCTGGACACCATTTCCAAACATATTAAGGACAGGAGGATGCCTGAATGTAGCAAGCATGGATTTATGAAGGGGAAATCATATCTGATCAACTTGATAGCCTTCTACAATGAGATGACTGGCTTGGTGGATGAGTGGAGAGCAGTGGGTGATGATCTTGAATTTCAGTAAGGTTTTCAAAACTGTCTTCCATAACATTCTTATGGACAAACTGATGAAGTACAGGTAGATGAATGTACAGTGAGGTAAGAAACCCAGCTGGAGGCCCATCACTCTTGATGTACTCCAGGGGTCAATACTGGGTCCAAACCTGTTCCACATTCTCATTAATGACCTGGATGATGGTACTGAGTGCATCTTTAAGCAAGTTTTAAGTTGATACAGAACTGTGAGGAGTGGCTGATACACCAGAGGGTTGTGCTGCCATTCAGAGGCTGGAGAAATGGGCTGACAGGAACCTCACAAAGTTCTACAAAGCAAATGGAAGTTTCTTCTTCTGTGGAGTAACAACCCTATGGCACCAGTACACACTCAGGGCCAACTGGCTGGAAAGAAGCTTTGCAGAAAAGGCAGTGGGGCTCCTCATGGACAGCAAGTTGAACATAAGCCATCAATGTACCCTTTAGGCTAGGCTAACTCATGGTTTGCTCTTTGATTTTCCACAACCACAGTAAAATAAATGTCAGTATTACTTCAGTATTTAGTGGTTTTTTTTAAATATTTGGGTAAAACATTCTCACAAAGTTAACTTTTTATAAATTGATTGTAAATTTCCTATATGAAAGTTGTTCAACTGTCTTGAAATATTTCAAATTTAAGCAGAATGTAAGACTATGCCTTTCAATAAGCAGCAGTTGAAAAAGTTCAGAAGACTTTTCTTTTACAGAATGATACAAGCATTTTTATCTGAGTATGATACCATACAGGCAACCATAGATATTTCGCTGTTACAAAGTTATATACAAATTGCCCATATTTCTTTTTCCACTGGATCACTATTCAGAGCTTTGGCACATCATAGATTTCTTTCTAATGATAATTATTATCTCTTGAAGAGATCAGCTCCACAGAACAGGATCCTGATAAGAATAAGCATGCAAAAAACATGCACATGAACAATAAAAATATGCAGATCTCACTGATATCAGATGTGTTGGGGCACATTCATCAATGAGTTTTATGATTGACTCCCATCCACATGACCCTCCTTTCACAACTGATTTTTATTTAGTTTCTCTACTTTTCAATAGTCATGGTTCTACTCCACTGCCAGCAAGGCTTGGGGATGAATAGCATGTCTGGTTAACTGTATGAGGCAAGAGACCAACTGTAATGCAGTACAAAGCTAAGGAGGCAGATGATTCCCTGGGACAATATTTCTTTCATCTATATTGTACTGGTATCAAACTTATTTCTGAAACCAGTCAGGGAAGAAAATTAGCCAGATTCAGTCCTGGAATAGGCATGTAGACATGGGAGGAATGTCCATTTACAGCAGAGTTAAAGTTCCTTTCAGGGTCTTTCATCTAGTGCTTTCTCTCTTAGAAGATTCTCAGTTTCTGAGCTATTTTGTTGCGAATGATGCAACAGAAGAAGCTGTGAAATACCAGATCAATAAGTCCTGAAATACCAGGATCAATAAGTTCTCATGGTTCTCACGGCTGCAGTATAAAATATTGTAAATATTATCACATTATAATGAACACCATGATATTATTTGTCGTAGTCATTATAAATAACTCTTAATGGCTAATCTTCATTATACATCAATGACATTTTTGACTTCCAGGCAAACATCAAAAGTTATGCCTTTTAGCAGTCATGCAAGGCAAGCGCTATTGTGTTCAGAACAATAAGGCAATGTTAGCATGAATCAAATCTGAACACATTAAACCACTGATTATGTAAGCAAAAACTTTATAAATGCATTTCCTCAATATATGCTAAAAAGAAGTTGATCTAACTTGTAAAATGATCTCATTTTCTTTTAACCTCAACAAGTTTAGGTTCTTCTAATAAGTGCTAGACACCTTTTCTATTTATACTGAAAACTATAAACATATCTGAATGTTGTTTCAGATAACATTGTAAACCTTTTATCTACCCACTATTTTAGAAACCCCATAATTATCTGTGAGTCTGCATTCCACTGAAGTATCAAAGAGGTATAATTATGTCCAACCAATAACATGCAAAGAATAGTATTTTCTGGGTAATGCTGAAGCTATTATAAACATATCTACAATAAACAGGATAACTCTTTGCACTACGATCTGCCCATGATGAATCTAAGACTTCTCAGAGTCTACTAATTTCAGTGGTACATCACAGAAGTGAAGGAACAGTCTCCAACATTCATGTTTTGAAATAAAATATCTTGCTTAGTCTAGCGTTTCTTCTTTGCATTATTATTACTGACATAACTCTCTGATGTACCATCCACTAACAGGTATTCTTGATTATGGCTTTATTTAAAAGTTCATACTTAATTTTAAATAAGTGACCTGTTCTTAACTATCATGTTCACTCTTTTACTATATCTTCAACACTTTCACAGTATTTAAATATATGACGAGACAGAGAAATATGTAAGTTGTGGTCATTTAACTTTGGTTGGCTGCCAGGTGCCCACCAAGCCACTCTATCACTCCTTCTCAGCAGGACAGGAGGAGAAAATGGGAAGAAAAAGCTCGTGGGTTGAGATAAGGACAGGGAAATTACTCACTAGTTACCGTCATGGGCAAAACAGACTCGATCTGGGGAAGATTAATTTAATTTACTGCCAATTAAAAATAGAGTAGGAAAGTGAGAAATAAGAACAAAACTAAAACCACTTTCCCCCCACCCCCCTCCTTCCCAGATCAACTTCACTTCTGTGTTCCTGACTCTCTTGCCTCCTCCTCTCCCCCAGCGGCACAGGGAGACGGGGAATGGGGGTTGCAGTCAGTTTGTAACACTTCCTCTCTGCCACACCTTCCTCCTCATGCTCTTCTCCTGCTCCAGCATCGGGTCCCTCCCATGGGAGATAGTCATTCACGACCTTCTCCAAAGTGGGTCCCTACCACAGGCTGCAGTTCTTCACAAACTGCTCCAGCATGGGTCCTTTCCACAGGGTACAGTCCTTCAGGAACAGACTGCTCCAGCGTGGGTCCCTTCCACGGTGTCACAGGTCCTGCCAGCAAACCTGCTCCAGCATAGGCTCCTCTCTCCACAGGTCCGCAGGTCCTGCCAGGAGCCTGCTCCAGCACAGGCTTCCCACAGGGTCACAGCCTCCTTCAGGCATCCACCTGCTCCCGCGTGGGGTCCTCCATGGGCTGCAGGGTGGATATCTGCTCCACCGTTAACCTCCATGGGCTGCAGGGGCACAACCTGTGTCACTGTGGTCTTCTCCATAGGCTGCAGGGGAATCTCTGCTCTGGTGCCTGGAACATGTCCTCCCCCTCCTTCTTCTCTGACCTGGGTGTCTGCAGACTTGTTTCTCTCACATTTTCTCACTCCTCTCCTTCAGCTGCTGTTGTGCAGCATTTTTTTTTTTTACCCTTTCTTAAATATGTTATCACAGATGTGCCACCAGCTTGCCTGATTTGCTCAGCTGTGTCCTGTAGTGGTTCCGTTTTGAAGCCAGCTAGAACTGGCTCTTTCCAACATGGGGGCAGCTCCTGATCAGAATTCACAGAATTCACTCCTGCAGCCCCCTGCTACCAAAACCTTACCATGTAAATGCAATACATAAGTACTAATCAAATCAAACTGAGTCATGCATGCACTGAAATATTTTACTGAACCATGAGAGGTTCAACCTATGAATTCTGGTTCATCCCTGAATATTAAAATTAGGTGTATGCTTATATATTTTATCAGGGCCTGGTACATAGTTTTCATGCTATGCTAATATGCCATTTTGTAGTATTTACAGTTTCAGAAAAAAATTCCAATATAAAATAACCTTGTAAAAACCTTTTATTTGAACTATTGCAGGCATGAAAACTGACTAAAGAGGGGGTTTATTTTGTTTTCATTAGAACTGAAATTTATACACATGGAATAACTTGATCTCTTACGTGTTCTGAGAGAAAGGAAAACAGGCCTAACAGCTGCACCTCGCCCGTACAAGAGATATGCAGCTACTGGAAAGAGTCCAGTAAAGGGACACTAAGATTATTAAGGGACCAGAGCACCTCTCATATAAGGAAAGGTTGACACAGCTGGACTTGCTTAGCCTAGAGAAGAGAAGGCTCAGGTGGATCTTAATGCATATAAACACCTGAAGGGAGGAAGTAAAGATGGAACCAAACTCTTTCCAGTGGTGCCCAGGGACAGGACCAGAGGCAATGGGCGCAAACTGAAACACAGGAGATTCCGTCTGAACATCAGGAAACAATTTATCACTTTGAGGATGACTGAGCACTAGCACTGGTTGCCCACAGAGGTTGTGGAGTCACCATCCTTGGAGATATTCAAAGACCGTCTGGGCAACTGCCTCTAGGTGGCCCTGCTTGAGCAGGGGAGTTCAACTAGACAATCTCCAGAAGCTCGTTCCAACCTCAATCATTCTGTAACTCTGTGAACCACACTGACAACCAGAGACAAAGCATTTGTTTACTTCTTAATTTTTTGCACTCAGCTTTAAATTCAAAGTTCCTTAAAGGCAGAAACTGGAAATTTGTAAAGAAAATAATACTGAAGAATAATGTTTGTGAATGTCCCATGAAAAATACTTTTGGTCAAAACAAAGTTCTGAGGTTTGAAGATAACACTGGATCTCCATGTTGTGAATTGGCCAGGAGGGAGGAGGAAGGCAGCATTAAGACATGAATACCTCTGCCCAAGTGTAATCCTTAACACTCTTCAAGTCATTAATATCTTAACCCTGCAGTCACCTGTGATTTACCAGTAGGTACATACCAGTTTGTGAGCTTAAAGTTTTGCTTCTACCGTTGGTAGAATGTATAAAATCTTATTTAGGTTTTTTGTTATGTAGACATGCCCTTGCTGCATTTAAGAAAGGAAACCATTTTATGCAAAATATGGCCAAAAAGGTCTTAAATTCATTCTATACAACAGATCAGTGGTGGTTTTCAAGCCATTTAAAGCACTTGTTCAAAGTGTAAAAGCTGTGTTTCATTTCCTCAAACAATATGATATTAAATTCTATCCACTGCCACATTTGACGGAACTTTCAGAAATTCTAGATGTGCCCAGATTTCATCTTGCTCACTAACAGTTTTTCATTAAAGAACTAAAAATATGAAGCTTCTTTGGACCAGAGAAATGGATCTTAACTATTACTTTTGAACTTTGTGCCCATCTGTGGGACAGAGACTGCATCATCTTTCAAGGACTCTTGACACATTTTTGATGATCTATAAATTGGATAAATTGGATTAGCAGTCCTCAGAACAAGGATAAAACAAAGAAACAAGCCTTCCCCCCCCCCCCCCCCATCACATCTACAGTCTTCATTATGAATATTCTAATCACTTGATTAAATATCCTTTTTTCTTCTTCCAAAGTGGAACATAAGGATGGCTTCCACAGAGGACTTTGTAAGACTAGAGAGAGAAATGCACCAGTGTAGCTAAATGGCTTCTGAAATGTAATCAGGTTTTCACTGAGTCCTCTGGCTTCCTGCTTAATAAACTCAGGTGTAAAGGGGTAGGCATTCTAGGCCTCTCTGATCAATTAAGGGAGTGTGATGCAGATGGCAATATAAGAGAGAAATTAGCATGTAGAATATACCCCTGTAGCAGCAAACACAGATGTTGATAGTCCTTTATAAAACATTCCTGAGCTGTACAGCTAATTTTTGTTTTATTGCATCTAAACAAGTCCATTTCACTCAGTTCAGATAAAATGATACACCTGGAAATAGAATATAGCCATTGCTACCAGGTGCCTAGCTCTTGAATTTAAAGACAACTGGTGTCATAACTTAGCTTTATTGCTCTACTTTGACTCATCTGGCATTATCAGAACTCCTAGTACTTTTGGTTTAAAGCGTATTTTAAAGGGATTTTAATACAGTGGTTCAGACAATGAAATAAATTACACAACTTTAACACAGTCCTTCATGAAGTGAAAGTGAATTCATTAACTTCAGTGGTTTCTCACATAGTCTAAGGCCAAAGTTGATATAAACAGTCTTATACACAAAACAGCTCTACTGATTATAACACAGTATTAGTGGACCCACGACATTGCTTCAGACCCTTTGGTAGTTGCTTCTGGGAATTCATTTAGAGAATCACATAAAAACATGATGGCATCTACTTGGCATACAAAAAGCAAGACACTCTTAGGGGAAACAACAGGTTTTAACATCTGTCCACACCCATCTAATATCAGCCATGTCTTAGAAATGTCTGCAATGCACCAAGTACAGCAGCTAGACTGTAGAAATAAATCATATTAGTGAAAAATGTCATAGCCTACATATGCTTTTTTTTTTTTTTTAAAGTAAAGCCAGAATTTTAAACTTACCTTATTAGTATTGATAGCTGTGATGACCCACACACATTGAGCATTGCTGTCATACTGGAATGGAAAATTGGGTGATGTGAAAGTGCCTCCAGGTCCCTGAAGATTGGATCCGCAAGTCTTGACTACAAAAAGAAAGTTTACCTTTTAATTCACATACAAAATACATGTAGCAGATTCATAAACCAAGCTCTAACTTATATTAATCAAGATGTGAAGGATCAAAGTACCGTTGACCAAAAATAGAACCACCTCATACAAGATAATAGAATATTCATGTTTAGTTATTCTGACAAAGTAAAATAGACTTTCTCTTGTGTCCAAGCTTAAAAACTTTTTAAAAAAATGTATTTGGAGTAAAAAGAGTAACTACAGTAAGAGAAACCGCTCTATTTAACTCTATATAAGAGTTTATATAGTAGAACACAAAGATCACTTTTATCACTGTGCATTTTTTTGTGCATACATATTGGTGTGTGGCATGTCAGAATTTTTTCTGCTGTAACCACTGTCCAACCCATTGAACCAATGGCTGAAGCACTGAAAACTTTAAAGGAAACTTGTAAAAGTTAGACTTTCACAAAAACTGATATCCTTATTTACTGTAGGTTGCATCTCACATCACAACACAAAGGACATAAACTGTGTCCTTTCTGCTTGAGAATGACATTTTTAAGGCACTAAATTCATAGTCTGCTAAAGTCAATAAATGTTTTATTGTTGGTTCCTTGATATTCAGATCTTTGCTGAATGCACTATTGGTTAACTTTTCCTGTATGAAGCTGTAGAACTGACAAGCAACCTCAGCTAAACATGAGCTTATCCTATTTCTCCAGTGGTTATTATGATACCACAAATAACCTGCAGAAGCTAAAAAATTATTGCTTCCTCTGTATTCTGACAGACCGTCTTGCTTAACTGAATAAAAAAATTCACACTAAGATATGTGAAATTACCATACAGTTGTATTGCACTTTCACAAAGCGTGTTTATTTGATCAATACTGAACACAGGAGGATTCAGCTGCTACTGGATGAAGAGTCGTTCCTTCCCTCCCATTAGCCTCTAGAAAGAATGTCACTATTTCCACCCAACCTGCACCACTTTTACCCCTCAGAGAAGCAATACTCTGGTGTAGAGTCTGTTCAAAGCCACACCAGAAGCCTGAAAACAAGGAGAGAGGAGGGAGATGAGAGGAAGGCTCCTCATTTATGATCAGTAACTGAAGCCATTGAGGTCATGAATGAGACTAATGCTGAGCACAGCTTTTCGTCTATGTTTTTAATAAGAAACTGTATGATTCTTGCATGACACAGCTCATATCTGCATGTGGGAAGAAAGTCAGGAGGGGGAAACCAGTGAGTGTTCTAGACACAATCTGCTGCTCCATCTGAACGTGTGAGTCCATCCTTTGGGACAGAGTTGGGATGTAAAGCACATCTTTGTGTGTATGCTGCGTAGAGTTATGAGTTGTGGTTGCTGCCTTTTCTCAGGGTAGCCTCGTAGTAGAGGTCTCGAAGGAAAGCCATGTCATTCTATGGTCCTGATAAAAGCTAAGTCTTTGACTCCTAATTTCTATAATTCATACTCATTGGAAATATTCCTAACAGACATTTGCTTTCAGTACCATAGTCTGAAATCCAGAAGAAAAAAAATATCACAAATTAAACTCATCACTTGGTTTTGTAAAGTCTGGTTAAGGAGGAAAAAAGGAGTGATTAAAATATGAATCTTCATTCATTTGAAAATACAAATATAAGAAGCTGCACAGATGAAGCTATTAGCTATATTTACAGTTTAGGAAGGCTTCTGATACAGCAACATAAAATACGGACATGTTATGGGTTAATACTGAATTTCTTTGGAGATAAAGGGAGAAAAATATACTCCTTTAGGGTTTTAATGGCTATATATGATTGATCTCACTGCATTTGTCAAGTGACTGATGAACAAAACACATCTGTGTTTTTTGGTGAATATCAGAGTACTTTTTGTTCAGCAATAACTGTAGTGAAAGCAATGTTCTACTATAATATGACAATATAATATAATATGTTAATATTTTATGTTCAAGTCTATAATCCACCATTTGCCAATAAGACACAATCAAAAAAATTCTTACGTGATTTCTTTACCCAGTAATTTATATCTACCTCTGAACCTCAATACTGTACTTTCTCCTTTAATATCCCCATTTTTGCTTTTATCCCATTACCTGTTGTCTTTATCTCAATAAGTATCACAAGATCCCTGCCTCTGCCTCTGATTTTGTGTGAATCACATGAAGATTTGTTCTCGATCACTGCAACCTTTAAAGTGCTGCAGGTTACAGGCAGTGTAGTATATACTTGAAAAACTAAGATGAAATTCTGTTTACCTTTTATTGATTATTAGAAAAATCTCTCAGAGACATAACAAGCGGTCTGCATAAACTTTTTGCTTTATTTATTGAAAATTATAAATACATCCTATATCTTTTAAGACATACTTTGACAACCCTTCTGAATTCAAGTAGTTGCTCACAAGACAGTTCACCTAAGTGTGCACTGCCTCTCATGGCTCTGTGCTGACTCTTAGAACACTGCAAAGACTCAGTAAAGTAGATGAAAAAAATGAACTTTTTCCACTGGATTTTGGAAGTACTGCCTCAGATGAATGATTTACACAGCTTTTCACATGAGTAAGTCTATTTAACATGAGAACAGTTTACAGATAAGCCGAAAGTTGCAACATTGTAAAAAAAAATATAAAGGTAAGTTAACATCACATAACACCTTTTCCTGAACTTCTTGATTCTGTCCCTATTTATTTTAAGGATTTGAGAACCCTGCCATACAATCTTGGTATTGGTGAGTTGTCACCTGCATGGGTGACTGGCTACCTTTTCCAAAATACAGCGAAGAATAGAAGTTCCACAGGCATTCAGATCATTCAGAATCATTCACCATGAATAGATCCTTCTGACTTAAGAAGCCTCTTTGCATATAGACATATTTGATGCCCAAGTCTATAAAAATTCATTGGTTACTACTTTAAGTCAAGATTGTGACAATACAAGCTAGCCTCAAATCATTAGTCAAAATCTGAGCTGCTGTGTTTTGAAGAAATTGAAATATTAAAAGTGTGAATATCAGGAAAGTAGTCATTATTATCATTAAGAAACAGATCCATTTCTCCCAGCTTACTCTTGTGTCTCCAGAGGTTTCTGTCCTGGCTTTGGTTCATTATTATTCAGCAAGAATATGCTTTCTTTTTTGGAACTGATGTAAAGGCATAACTTAGATTACTATTCCTATGCAGATAATTCATGTGTTTGAAGATTAGTTCTGATTGTGCTTCTGAATATTTTATACAGTATTTAGAAATACATAAGCATAGATGCATGGATGTCTAATATCTTCAAAAACAAACATTACATTTATACTAACAACTTATGGTCACAGACGTATATTGAACCCACTCAATAACTTTACTTACTCAGTGACAGTAGTAACAATTCCGTAAAACACAAACATGAGACTGACAAAAGCAGACCCTTAATATTTTTCATAAAATAGGGATTTTACTACACCTCTCTAGAAGCAAATTACAACACACCGATGTGTATGGTCTACCATTTAGAGTTAATAAGTTTTTTATATTTCTAAGTCACTTCCTATATTTGAAGAGAAAATTTAAATTTTCTTACAGTACCAGATCTGATTTCAGACACATTGTAAACACAGAAAAAAGATCATTAATTCATTTTACATGTAACAGACAAAAACACCTCATAAGACCTCACTGTCCTCTAAGCATGGAATCAGCTCTTGGTGGGAGACAGAAATCAGTAAATTGGTGGAAAGCTTTTGCCATTCCAGTACTCCAATCTACTCTTCAGAAATTATTATGAGTTTTGCTATTAACTTCAGAGATTCACATTAATTTTATATTTGAGATTAGCATGAAAAAAAGAAAAAAACATGAACAGTATGGCAAATAATTTAGCTAAGCAAAGATGATACATACAGAGATGCAATTATGAAGCACAAAAATGTCTAGGATAGCAACTGTAGTCATAACTGATGAGTATCGGAAAACTAATATGATCAAAGGTGGGAAGGGAGAAATATTCCTAATGGAGTATGATTTCTTTTCTGACCTATATAATATATTTTGAATAGCTGAAATTTAATATCTCTCTATATATTTAATTTATTTAAAATAAATAGAGAACCATGGTAGTTAATGGAGCTTTACAGATCCATAGGAGACAAAAATCTGATGTATCAGTTTAAATACAAGTATAATTTTTTAAATTAAAAAGTCTCTGGTGTCAGTAAAGATTTTTCCTTTGTAAAATACATATCCTTGCCTCACACTTCCTGAGGAGTCTACTTCTCTATCTCCCTTGTAATTACAAAAGACTTTCTGAAAGATAGGAACTTGTCCTACAAATGCCTACATGTGCTTTCTAACTGCCAGAGAAAATAGGAAAAGCACAGAGTTAACGCAAGCCTACATTGAGAAATCACGTATGACAATTATGCATATGGAAGTACGTCATATAAAGTCTAAAGGAGACTAAAATTTATTGAAAACAATTAACTATGATCACATATAAAAGTCAAGAGAGAGAAAATATTAAAGAAGATATTTTTCTTTTTGCAGTCCTTAATACTGAAGGTAGTACAGCTAACACTAAAATAAACAGTTTGTTTGTTGTATAAATATGTATTAACCTCCATCAAAAAAATCTACCATCACCACCAAACCTGTGAAAGCATAAGAAGCAATGCATTATCCTGAGAACAAAGATAAACAAGAGACACCTTGAGTATGGGCAAGCTGATTAAAGATAAACAGTCTATTAAAAAATATAATCACTCTCTGAGTGTGTGCAAAAGGCTCAGCTTTATGTGTAAAACAAGAAAGTTCAGCTTGTTAGAATTTCATGGAAAATTTTCTGAATTAAAAGATAAAGTCAGAATTTAATTGGATTTTCAGAAAGCTATTAGCAAGGCCACTCACTCAGAAGAGTCTAAATAGGAAAAAGAAAAACAGTTAAGCAACTGGAAAAAGATAAAATAATGAACTTACTTAGTAACAGAATATTTTACACTGAATTGATATAAAGGCATTTTCATCACAGTTCTTATATATAGAATATATATATATATTTATATACAGAATATAAAAAAACCATAAATATATGTGTGTATATATATGCATAGATGTAGACAATGAATTTGTATATTAATTGCAGAAAAGTGCAAATTTAGCATACCACATAATATACTAAAGTCTTACCAGCTAGCCAGTAGTCAAAACTTTTTCCATTTTTCTTTAAAGATTCAAATAAAGAAAGAAAAGTGATCTTAAAACTTTTTTTTTTTTTAAATGAACCACTTGCTTTACTGAACTTTTCTGGTCACTAACATTTGCAAAATTTAGCCTTTAAAAGTTTCAAAAAAAGCCTTCCTGTTCCTGATGACTCCTACCTGTAAATATGTGTTCATTGTGAAAATAATTAGCAGATAATAGTAAAATTTTTATAAAAGCTTCACCTTTTGTAGATTTAACTAGGTTGTGAAAACTAGAAGCTCACTATTAGCAAAATAATGAGTGTATTTTGGCTATACCTTACTTCAAAGGAGTAAAAGGAGGTATTTTAGAAGTTTAGCCTTATCCATTTTGAATTGCAAAGAAAAAGAAAAGTTCTTTAAAAAAAATAATCTGTTTACATCTGACAGCTGCTGCTTGTCAGAAATGATTTCTGGATACAACATGAGGTTATTGAGGTGGCATGTCTCACAATAAATTTTGTCATTGCTATTTCCTCACACTGTATAGCAATGACACATTTCAGAATAATAAAAAGAATACAGTATAGAATTAAAAAAATTAGATCTAAATAGTGTATTAAGAGCATATGGAACAGTAAACAAATCCCAGTATTGCCAAAAAAAACCTCACCAAAATTTTCGAGATTAAGAAGGTCTTTCATTTTTTCATTTGCTTAGGTGGAGCTGGGCAGCACCAGGAAGGGCTGTCGAAAGAGGCCTGAGAAAATCTCTTAGTTAACAGTTGTATCACACTAGGTTTCAGCAAACATCATCTATGTGTCACTGCCTGCCCAGAACACCTTTCAAAGTGATAATTAAAGAGGAAAGGATTTCTTTTAATGATCCAATTTGGGATAGTGAACAAAGCTATTTGTCTTTTTTTTTTTTTTTTCCTTTTCTTTTCTTATTTTTCCCACTATGCTTAAGTGAACAAGAATCTGAATCTAAAAAATGTGATGATCTGGCTCAGAATATCATCACTTTTGATGACAGACATTTTCTAGAGATCCAGAACATACATTTCAAGATAGACACAGTTCTCTTAGAAGACATTTCTGTGGCTCTGAAGGAAAGTTTCAAAATGTGAACTAAACCAGTGGTCCCCAAAGTGGGGTGTTTACACCCCAGGGGCTGTGCAAGATAACCCACTGCGGTGCAGGAATAAAATACTAGAATTTCCATAGTACATGTATATAACTTATAAATAAATAAGCATATACTGGGGAGGTGTGCTCAGAAATTTTTTACTGATATGGGTGCTCAATCAAAAAAGTTTGGGGACCACTGAACTAAACATATGATAATGAAGTTCTGTCCCATTCTACAGAATGTATAAAAAAGATGTCATGAACATAGACACTTTTAATGTAGTATTTAACAAGGCATGGAAACTTTTAATAAAATGTTACACCTGAAGTCTAATGGTAGAAATTTAACTGTTAATATTTTAAAAATATTGTTAACTATTGTACTAGCAATTCTTTACTGGCAATGTTTTATGTAAGAAGCAGAGTTAACAGCACCTGTGATTACTATACAATTAGTCAAAGCTACTGTAAACTTGGCTCACTGCCTGACTAATCATCATCAAGATGATGGCAACTTACAATCAGACCAGTAAAGTGTCCAGATACCAGAAGTGCAAGTTTAGAGAGAAATTCACTGCTAAGGTGCCTGTGAGTTCACTGGTAGCCATATATTTCCCAGAAACACTAAAACTTGGTTTTACTATATATTTTCCAATGCTATCATGACTGAGATGAACATCTTTGTAGAAATCTTATATCAAAACTTTTTTTAGAATTTGGAAACTGCAAATCTCCTGACAGAACAAATTCAGTAGTTGGGTTCAGAGCACATTTAACACACTAAAAGCACTTTCATTTAAAGGCTGGTCACAGTGGGAAAAGAAAGAGCTGATTTTGCTAGAACTCTATCTTAAAAGTTTATAACGTAAGAAAAAAATTACAAGGACTTCACCCCTAAAAACTCTGCTTTTAGGTACTACTTAATAGAAAAAGGACACTGAAAGATATCAAGTTTGTATTAGTAGAATATGATAGAAAAGGAAGATTCTTTTGGTAGAATATTATTTTTCTAGGGTAGCTTCTTTTAGGAGCAAATCTGAATTAATTCCATCAGTAACTCCCATATTTATCTTGAGATTTCTGGGCATTTGTTTTGGTCCATAGGACACACAAGAACACTGCAGGAAGACCTGTTCATTTAGTGCCTCCAAATTGTAAGTCCTCCTGCAGTGTGCCCTCCTTACAAAAGGCAAAGCTCTGCCCATCTGAAAAAGAAAGGGATGATTAGCTATGAACGCACAATTGACTATTACTCTTCAGAAGAAAAACCTACAATTTGTGAAGAGATACTAACTGAGTTACCTGAAATAAAATCTTGAGATGTAGGCCGCAATAGATTAAATGGCATTCAACTGGTAGAATTTATTCAATACTGTGCAAGTTATGCACAGACTAAACAAACTGAACAGAAATACTAACTGTATGCAAGTAATTCTCTTGCTTTATTAATATGTTAAACCCAAGAGCTTAATGCCAATATAATGTTTTTTCTTCTCACTAGTATCAAGTAATTATGAATTTTAGCTAAGAGTCATTGAAGAATGAACAGAATGAAGCTCATTTTTATAAGACTGGAAAACATCAGAGTGCCAATATATAATTCTAATTTGAAAATAAATGATTAAAATACATATTTCAGAAAATTCTTTCTCTGGAAATTTTTACAATCTCTGCTACTTTCTTAAGTGCTGGACAGAAACAGGCTTTGGGTAAGTTTTTTGGAGAGTTTTTTGGTTTGTTTCTTTCAAAGTTGTATCATTTATATTTCCTGTGAATTTTTGAGATGAAAATTTGAAGACAAAGAACTGTAGAAAAGCAGACATAAACCCTCTTGACTACAAGGGATGAGCCCTTTCTCTAACTACCTATCTATTTGAACAGCTCTTCACTGCTTGTCTCAGTACTTTACATTAGAAGGATGGAATTTTTATTGCAATGAAATCAGATACAATCAGAAATCAGATACAAAATGCTGCAGGTGTGATATTTTCACCTAACTATGTCACATTATACTGTCAGTCAAAGATAAGGGGAAATAGAAAAAGAAGGAAAAAACAGGACATCAAAGGACTTAATAAGGTTAAAAAAAATACAGCAGATTTTGAACAAGCTTCCCACGTTTTTCTTTTAGGAAAAAAACCCATTTTTGTTAACATAAATTGGGTTAGAAATCTGAGATATCACCTCACAGTTAGTACTTAGCATCGACCTTTTCGAAAAATAATTATGGCAATCAAATCTTATTGTTTTGCAAAGCAGGAGGAAAAGATTTTTGGAGAAGAAAAGATCTAGTTAAGTTTTATACTTTGCCCAAGAAATTCCAAGTAAATTTAGACAAATTTTCTAGTTCTGTGGAAAGATAAGTACAGAAAAATCTTTCAGCTTTACTGAGGAGAAACAACTATCACTGTTAATGCTGGTACAGACAGAGGACAACTTGCAACTTTCTCATGGAATTGCACCTGTAAGTATTGAACTTCCTTAAACTACAGTACCCTCTTTAAAGATGTTCTACATTTCAGCTTAGAAAAATTCTACGCAAGTTACCGGAGTGTATGTCATTCTCTCTATACAAGGATAGGATTCCTTAGAATTCCTCCTTTATGGGTTAAAAAAAAGTAATGTTTGTTACCTTAACTAGGAAGGTGAGCAGTCAGACAGCTGTACCCGTCATATATTTTTCCAAGGCAAGGGATACTCCTGTCAACTTGGTATCGTGTCTGTGCAGGTTTTTGGAGTAACATTTTTCTCTCAGCTCTCTTGTTTCCCCTATATTCTCAGTTCTCCAGCTTTCAGATCCAGTTCTTTGTTCTCCTTTTTATTATTTTCTCTAGACAATACCCTGATTCACGAGACTTTTTTTCATAAGTTATTAGTTCTGATTATCGGTTTGCAAAATTTCTTTTGGTAATTATAGGTGCTCAGGTCTTTTGGACATGAGGCCATGTATTTATATTCAGAATAGTTTGCTACGTCTATCTAAAAAAAACAATAAAATACCAATATTTATATATTTTAATGAATGCAGAAGCTGTCACAGTATGCTGGGTTTTAATCTTATTTACAAAGACTGGAATACATTTAATTGTAAACCTGTAATTTTTTCCATAAGTTTTTTAGATAGTGTCTCTTTAGGTGATGCTCTGGAAACTAGAATAATTAATAAGCAGGACTGAAATAAGTAATGATAAGATCTGGATCTTCACATATGGGAATGTACATACAGGCAAAACTTAACATACATTACTAGGCATATAAAGGTAGACAGCAGATAGAAAACAGGATTTTATTACATTTACAAGCCCAACTGAGCAATCAGGAATATATTATATTGCCTTTATGAAGAACTACAGTTAACGTATATTCTAGATATTACTAACTTACAATATGTCACAAAACCACAAACACATTTGAGTAAAACACACATTTGAGTAAAAAATGTTTTCAAATCTACCAAGACTTCTACTTAAAGATTTAAAAATAATTTATAAAGATTATTTCAGTTTCATAATACCTCTGTGAGATGGAAAGGCACGTAACTTTTGCAGAAAGAATATCCCCACTTAAAAAATTAACTGTTTTCAGATTATCTGAATTTTGGTTGAGTTCCTTAATCCTTGTTTACTCTTTACTAAGCACCTCTATAAGCCTACCACTAGACAATAGAAAACACCAGCACAGGTGCACTTTAAGACATCTCATAATGGATGCAGGTCACACAATAATTCAATTACAAGCCCAGAATTCCTCATTCCAGGCTCTTGCTTTAATTATTAGGTCACCCATCTTTTGGCACTGCTTGGGGATACTATATTCCCAGGACAATCTTTGTTTAAAGTTTCTCTGTGTCTCTATTTAAATAATCTCTAGAGTTATTGAAATTATACATTAAATATCAAGTTCCTATCCTAACCCTTATCCAAATCCAGATTATTTCCTACAGTATATCGCTTGTATTTTGCCTAGACTACTTTAAGTCTTTAAAGATAATTACTTTAGCTTTCCTTCAAGGAGAAAGTATCCTCTTCCTCACATACACAGACATAACTTTGCCATACTGAGGCATATCATATAATGGGATGTAGTTCCTGGAAGAACTTGTTAAAATATTTTGAAGAACACCAACAAACTAACAATGACCAGCAGGGAAAACAAATTACTGGCATTTACCATGCCAAATATTAAATCTTCTTTTTTTTTTTTTTCACTAGATTTTACAGAGGCGAGAGTGTCTCGTGTGAAGCCAATCTCCCAGCAGAGCGGAACATATTAATCTCTCTTTATGAGAAATCCAGACTCCTAATTCTGAATTTTTAAATTCTGTCCTGTTCATTATTTCCTGTGGCATTATTCTTTTTCAATTATAATCTTCTTCCTAAAAAAATATTTGTTACAAACCAATTACATCACTTGCATATGTCACCGTATGCGTACATGTGGAATGACAAACCTGTTTAAAACAGTCATATGTCCACCCCAGAACCAGATATACTTTCGAACTTTGGAACAACCTTCCTGTATCTCCATTTATTCTCTCTCTGCCACAGTTGCTTATACCTTAAATGGCGATGATAATAATTTATTGTTTCTTGATAAGAGCATAAACATTTCTTGACTTTGTTAGCCATGCTTGAGTCCTAAGAAGCACTTAAACTCCCTCTCCAAATTAAAAAAAAAAAAGGGCAATTTAAATAATAGATTATATTTGGATAAAACTATGTTAATTTTACCACTCAGTGTTGACTATTGAATAGTGAAAGATTTATGTGGACATCATGTAATAATATAATACATAGCCATAGCCTCCGATTCATAATGATATTTTGAGGTTTCCTGTAATGTGATAACATTAACTATCTAGCCCTGTGTTAATACCTAGTTCTTAAACGGGACTTTTCAGATCTTATAGGCATTTGTAAAGAATTTTAACAACTCAGTTCTCATTTTTCTCATTGCCCAGCTACGCAAAGGGGAGTTAGGGATAGAAACCAGGCCTCCTAGATAATGAGTATGGTAATAGTCCATACTGTTTAGTAAAAACCTTGTTCCTGTCTGGCTGCAGAAGTCAATAAACTTAATTGGACATATTTTAAAGTTTTACAACCACATAGGTATAGAAGTTATATTTTCACTGACTCATGGGTTTTTACTTTGACAGCTATGTCTTCACAGAAGTATTACAAAACTGTTTAAATTATATTTTATACATTTCCATTTAAAATATATTCTTCAAGTGATGGTACAATACCAGAATGATTCAGTCTTTGAATTTAGGACATCATTTATATGTTTAACCTCTCTGAGCTGTTACTTAAATCTATGTTTGCCTAACATTACACTGCAATATGGCATTTATGTCAATATGCAGGAAGCAGCGGATACAGATTTTTTACAGATAGTTTTCTCCAGTCTTGTTTAAGTTAGTCACTCACAATGTACAAACCATAAACTAACAGTAATGAGGTTTTGGTGACCATTGCTTTAAAATAAATTCAAAATATGGAGGTTTTGATGAGTCTTCCCAAATTTTCCCTATAAGCAGCTATTACATCTATTCACAATTACTCATCATTCCAATTAAAAAAGGGAATATTTTTCATGTTGCATCCCATTAGTTAAGACACTGGATGATATTTAAGCTACTTGAATGTAATCCTTTCTTCTAAGTTCTTTTGCAGTACAACATAGCAGATTTCTGTAACTTCAGAAATCTGCAATGCATAACAGTAGGAATATTCAAGGGCAATAGTCATACGCATGTTTAAAAGCTTGAAGACAGCAATTTTTGGTGAGTTAATTTTAAATAAAACTATATTCTTATGCTTGAAGAGTTCAATTTCTCTGCCAATATAAACGGTAGTATGTTTGGCTTGCTAATGGTGTTTCAGTTAGTTCTGCATTAATAAGACCTTCACCACATAGTATGCACTGCAGTTTCAATTATCAACATGACTAAACAAACTTAAAATCATAAATAATCAGGAAGTGCAGGCTTTTATCATTTAAGATTTAAGCATACACTTTATTCTTCATTCTTTATTCAGGAAAAATACAACTCTTCTGTACTTGTGTATTGCAGTACAGCTTATTTAATTTTGGTTTTGTTTCTGAAAGAGAATGTAGGACTGCATGTCCTAACGTTTATTTCGTGTGAACTATACCTATGACTTTAATGTGCACATAAAACAAATGGTAAAGAAAAAATAAAAAAATGGAAAAAAGAAAAAATGCTCAAAGGAAGACAACTTTTTACTTCTGAAGAGGCTAAAATTGTCTAAGCAACTTGTCATAGCCAATAATATGAAAATCAATTGTGTTGAAAACCTAGTATAGAATTATTTAATTTGTAGTCATTGCCAACAGACAGAAAATAGCCAGTACAATCAATACTGTTTTGGTACTTGATCAGGCTTGGAGGGAAATGGTAAAGCCTTGGTGTTCTAACTGGGGAAAAAAATCATCTCTCTCATTTTTTCTGCGGATCTTTAGTGAGGATGGAAGATGTTATAGCAGAGTTTTCCCTATGTTAACAGCCTTCTGAGAATTGTAAGAGGATCAGCTAATATCAGAGAATTTATCAATCTTTCAGTTCCTTTGTAATTCTTCTGCCAGATAACCAGTCATACAGTATGGTAATCAAAACAATATATGGGCCCATAATGGAATTTTTTCCCCTTTAGCAAATGGCAAAATGTTGTCTTGTAGCCTCTCTTCATCCTTTGTTAGAAGTTTTTCTCACATTACCTTGGAGAATTAATAAATGCAAATGAGTAGGGTAAAATAAAAATGCCAGCAAGTTGTGCCTGTGAACTGAGGACTGAATCATGAGATGAAGGGATCGGATGCAGGGCCTGTGAAGTCAAATGTCTGTCACTGCTTCTAGAATATGAGGCAATACATCTCTTCACTAGATCTAATGAGTCTGTTAGTTTAAAGATATTTTTCTTCTTCTCACTACATGTCAAATTTTAAAAAGTTAGAAGAAAGTTCTTCACAAATAACCTAACACACAAAATGAAATTATTCTACATCTATAATTCTTCAGAAGAATTTCCTTAAACATCTTAATGTGATTCACTGATAATTGCCTGTACTTGGGAAGATGTAATCATTCCACATGTGCAAAAGTGAATTAATACTGAATAAATACTGAATTAATACTAAAAGTATATTGAATTTGTTAAAATGACAATAGCAACTGCATATTTTATATCAATAAGCACCATTGACTTGCCTAAGAATAACAACATAATTGATGACTGTAAGATAATGTGATGAATACAAGGAATAGTCTCCTTAAGAAAGTGGCTAGATTTCACACCATAATCAAAGTTTTACAATGATAGATTTTCTCTCAATTTTACACAACTAACAGAAAACATCACTGCATTTTTCTTTCAGCTTTGAAAGCACTTACAATAGTCTGTAACATTAAAATTTGCTGTCCACTATTGGGACCCTGCATATGCCTTCTTTTCACACTCCTAGGGGCTCAACTGACTTTACTTAAAGGCAGCTCTGATGTGGTGCACTGTAAAGTGGGATCAGCCTGCTGGAAAGTGTGTGTGACAAAGAGCTATGGTAAACCCTGTTAGTCCTCACTCCGCTCAGGAACTCCATTTGACAGCTCAGACACATGGTCCTTGCCTGAGCTACTTTGCAGTGTGCCGATGCATCCAGTCTGAGAAACAAGCAAGACCAGGACTCCATGGTTAGTCAGTTATGATCTCATTGGAATTACGGAAATGCAGTGTGATAGCTCACGTGACTGGAGTACTGCAGTGGCTGGTTACAAGCTGTTCAGGAAACACAGAAAGGATAGAAGAGGAGTAGTTGGCCTTTATGTAAAAGAGAGGCTTGAGTGCATGGAGTTTATCAATGACAAGAGGACAGTTCTCTAGAGAGCCTTTGTTTCAAAATCAGTGAGATCTCCATCAGAGGAGATGTCATGGTAGATGTCTGCTACAGACCACCTGATCAGGACAAAGCCTTCCCCAAATAACTCGCAGAAGCCTTGGGTCTGAAGGCCCTAGTTCTCCTAGGGGACTTAACTACCCTGATATTCACTAGGAAAGCAACACTGTGGTGCAAAAGCAATCTGGGATATTTCTGTAGTGAACTTTGGACAACTTCCTAACAACGCAGTTGCAGAATGTGCCACAGGAGTGCTGCCTTCTTAGACCTACTGTTCAAAAATAAGAACGATTTGTTTGGAGTCATGACCCTCAACATTAGCCTTTGCTGCAATGACCATAGCATCATAGAGTTTATGATCCTAAAGGGCATGAGAAAGACAAGTAGCAGAAGAAAGACTAGACTTCAGAAATCCAGTCCAACTGGACCAACCTGGTTGCCTCCTATGATGAAAAAACACTCAGTGGATGAGAGGAGAGCTATAGTCATAATTTACCTTGAATATAGGAAGATGTCTGACAGCGTCCTTCAACACCTTATTCACAAATTTGTAAAGCATGTTTGGGACATACAGACCACAAGATATTTGGAAAACTAGCTATACTGCAGAGTTCAAAGGATCGTGGTTAAAGGCTCAAAGTCAAACTGGCAGACAGTTATGAGTGGAGTTCCTCATGGGTCAGTAATGAGTCTGATAGTATTCAATATCTTTAAAACTGATTCGAATTATGGGATTGGATGCACACTCACCAAGTTTGCAGTGAGGAATGGTAGTTGCACCAGAAGAAAGAGCCACCACAGAGAGACACCTCAGTGGGCTGGAAGGCTACGCCAACAAGAATTACATGAGTTTTAGCAAGGATAAATGTAAAGTCCTACATATGGGGTAAAATAAGTCCAAGAAATAGTGCAGATGAGGGCTGGCTGACTGGGGACCAGTTCTGTTGAAAGGAACCTGGGGGCCTTTGTGGACAGGAAGCTGAACAAAACCCAGCAATGTGCCTTGGCAACAAAGCAAACAAACTGTCCTGGGCTGTATCAGCAAGAACAGAGCCAGCAGATGAAGGGGTGTGATTACTCAGCCCTATTTGGTACTTGTTAGGCCACATATGGAATGCTGTCCATTTGTGGTTCCTCCAGGTTGAGACATGGAAAAATTGGAAAGGCTCCAGTGGAAGACCACCAAGAAGACTGGAGAACTTGACAGATGAAGAAAGATTGAAGGAACTGGGTTTGTTCAACCTGGAGATCAGAACCCTCAAGGAGGAATCTAATCACAGTCCTTTGCTATGTAAAAGGTAGTTATAGAAAACATAGAGATACTCTCTTCACAGGGTGCATGGAGACAGAATAAAAGGTAACAGGCACAAGTTTCTTCAGGACAAATTCCATCTGGGTGTAAGAAAAAAATTCTCCCTTGTAAGAACTATTAAACATTGCAATAGGTTGCCAAGAGAAGTGGTAGAATCTCCCTCATTGGAAGCAGTGAAGACTTGGCTTGAGACAGCCATGGATTACCTAATCTAAGGCCCTGCTTGCAACAGGAGATCAGATGATTTCCTGATGTCCTTTCCAGCCTAGACTTCTCTGATTCTTGATCACTGTCTCAGTGTTGAAAGGAAAGAATAACTGAGTGGGGTTTCACAGAGGTTTGTCCTGGGTCAGGTTCTTTCAGTATTTTCATTAACACCTTGGATAGCAGAATGAAGTGCATACTTATTAAATCTGCATTTAACAAAGAGCTGGGAAGGACTGTGAATATATTAGCAAACAGAATTAAAAATGAGAAATTGAAGAAATGACATTAAAATAGGATGCAATTCAGTAGAGACAAGTATAGGACAAAGCAGAAAAGAAGGAATAATAAATTCAAAAATACAGTATAAGGGGTGAGTCATTTGGCAGCAAGTCTTCAGGGGTTACAGTAGCTCAGAAATATAACCTGAGTAAAAAATATCCTACGGTTATGAAAAGACAATGAAACTGGAAGATATGCACATAGTTATAGGTAGAAAAATGTGTGAAAATGCAAGAAATAGTTCCTCCTATCCACTGAGCACTGGGAAAGCCCCTTCTAAAATACTAAGCCCATTTTTAGAAACTATATTTTAAGAAAGACATGGACCTATTGGAAAAATGATGAAAAAGGCTGGATGTCTATAAATATGACCCGTGAGGAAGGACTGACTGAACTGCTGTAGGGTAGTTTAAAGAAGAGCAGGTATTCTTGAAGTATATAATAAGCCATTGAAAAGATGAATTAAATAACCTGCTCTTTGTATAGAAGCACCTATTGAAATAAGTTGTTTAAGTACAGGAACAAGGGTTCACATTTGAATTAGAAAAATTCTTCTACTTGCAAGGCTAATGAAGGACTGGAGTGCTTGAGTAGGATCTAAGAGCACTTTCCTTGGAAATAAAGAATGTTAGACAAACATCTTCTGGGAATAAATACAGCTGGAGTAAGGAAGTAGTGCTGACCTGTTAGGACCACTTTTAGCCTTATTTATCTGTGATGCATTACCTGTACATATGGGGGTTTGTCTACATATACACATACACTGTTAGTCAGCATCACATTTAAGAAGTCCAGAAGTCTGCATTTCAGAGAGAAGTGAGGCAAAGGTGGATTTTTCAAAAATGTACTATAGGTAAGTAAAGGTATTTATAAAGGCAAGATCTAAAATTCATAATGTACATTCTGCTTGCATATCCATGTTAA
Source organism: Mycteria americana (assembly GCF_035582795.1). Taxonomy (NCBI): domain Eukaryota; kingdom Metazoa; phylum Chordata; class Aves; order Ciconiiformes; family Ciconiidae; genus Mycteria; species Mycteria americana. The sequence continues at coordinate 157,773,975 of NC_134366.1, forward strand.
TCAAACTGATGTTTACAATCTATTGAATGAAATATACTGAGTCCATGAATTCATTGTTGTTTTAAAAATCACTTTAGTCAGTGAAATGAACTCACCAAAATAGCAATACGAAGCAAAAAAACTGTTCTAAATTTATCAGAACCCAATTAAAATACATAGTATCAGTTGTTCCTTTTTCTACTAATAATCCAAATTACTTTGTAGCTTGCCTATTATTTGGATGATCATGATTTAAACCATAAATCTTGTCTCTCCTTTAGTTTTCTCAGATACAAAGAATTATTTCAAAAACACTTTTTCTTTCTACAGATTAGATGAGCTTTTCCAAAATACTGTACTTGTTGCAGAACTTGTTGCTGACTTGCCAGCAGACTTATAAAAGGCAGCATTCATAAATGTTTCGCAGGGTCTGAGAAACAAGCAAGCAGAAAACAGGAGCGGCAGGCATGAAAATAAAAAGGCTAATCGACCAACTGTGAATAGATCTATCCGTTTCATTTCCGGAAACGTAAATGAGAGGAAGAGATTTATCAACTGGCAAATTGTTTCATAAAGTAGATAATTGTCTCTGCTTAAGGAAGTTGGCTTTGTAATAATGGCATTGCCCTGTAGGGGAACACTGAATCCCATGGCAGATAAATAAGTAGGGTCTCAATCCTGAAGTGTTTAAACTTTATCTCTTGAAGGAAGTCACAGAGAAGTGGATGTAACCAGTCATGTTATTACAGCCACATGTATTAAGCATTTCTTGACATACGAAATAATTAACAACTGCTGAAATTTTCATCTTCCAAATAAGAGACTTCAACTGTAACTCAATGTGCAGTAAATGCCTGGGCAAAGATTCTCATGTCATTTTTTGAACATTATTTTTCTTTCTCAGGAAGGATGGGAAGACATTGTTTGTTCTGCTGTCCTGTAACAATGGTATGCTACAAGATTTGCATGAGGCCAATTAAATTGGAACAAATTTAAAAATTCCCAGCAAGAATTTTACTCTTGCATGATGCATTGATCTTGAAAAGTCCAGCTAAAAACAAGTGTCTGAGAGGATGAATCCACTTTAAAATTTCAATAAAATGCAGAAAGTGACCAGTTAATTTTCAGCTGCTGCTTATGTTAATTTATCTGCTTGCCTACAACATAGAGCCATACTTTCCTCATAGCTCCAAATTCTAACTCCTTTTCAATATACCTTGTCCATAAATCACAATGAGGCAAATGCCTTGATTTTCTGCCATATTTCTTCACCTGGTCCATCTACCCAAGTAACTGCTATTGTGCTAGGGTGATGGGAGACATAAATTATAAAAAAGATTTAAAAATTAAAAAAAGAAAAAGAAAAAGAAGGGATAAGTGTTGGTAAACTACAAGATAATCCAACTGCAATTAAATCTAGTCAGGATATCAGATATAACTTTACAATTTTCTCATACTCTCTTCTAGAAGTCAAAAGGTTCAAAAATCAGCCAAACCTCCAGAGTAGCATTTTCCTGGAAACTAGTCTTAATGTCTAAAAGATGTCGATAATCTACAATATTTGCTTATATTTCGGAAGTGATGTATCAGTTCTCCTTCTCAAAGTCCTACTATATTTCTCCTATAGAAATGCTTCAGACTTATTCCAGATTCACTTTCATGAATATGATTTTATGCCAGTTCCAGCTGGTATATGATAACTCCTAAAGAGAGTTAATCTTTAATTTTTGGCAAGCAGTTATACTCAGCCACTCATATGCCCTATGAGAACAAGTCCTGAGGATTTATAATGTCAAATCAAATGCATCTAACAGAATTAGAAAGTTCCTGTTTAGAACTCTGCTGAATTGCAGTATATTAATGTAACTAATTATTGATATTCACATGCCATTTTTGAAAAATTACTGTGGGATTTTTGGTTTGTGCACAATATAATTTATATAAATGAATGAAAACAATTGCAAGCTGTATTGTTCAAATAGGAAACACCACATGATAAAAAGCAGCATTTTAAGTGACATTTCAGAGAACAACAAGTGAAGTATCTAATATACCACCTGTGCCCTTCTTATGTGAAAAGCTACATCAGTTCACAAGAAAATATTAATTTATTGCATAAAATAACATTTATGCATGATTGCCTAATTTGTTTGCCCAAATGGTTTGTATACAAACATGCAAGTTCAACAAGCAGATGCACACATATTCTTGCAGCTACTCTCTTCATGTTACTACGTGATATTTACGCTACTTATGCAAAATTCTTTTAAAATGTTTATTGTATGTTCTGTGCATGAAACTTAGAGAAGACATAATTATTAGTCTAGAAGAAATGTTTATATTCCAGCTTTAGTATCTCTAAGAGTCTAATTGAAACATCTTGTTAATCAAAAGAACCAAAATCATAGCACACCAAAGGTACTTAAATCAGTAATTTTAATGCAACTAATGACACTCTAAAGCATTTCATATTTGACAAACTATAATATCTGTACCATCTGTCTGGCTTTTCACCATATGGCATTGTATCAATTCCTAATAACTTTCTTAATATTGGTCCTCTGATTTTTAAGGTGGAATTAGCTAGTTCTATGAAGTTGGTGAGTGTAAAGAAGTGAAACACTGTCCTTTCGTTTGTGAATTACACATTCTACCTATGAATAATGGTGGTTTTGGATATTTAGTTAACACACATTCTGCAGTTTCACATTTAGATAGAAGTTTATCAGAACTGCTAGCTTCCAGTGGATTTATTGCTTTCTTTTTCTTTCTAGTTCCGTATTAATGCACATTTTATAGTTAGACCCATGTTTACAGATGTGATTTGTAAATCATTATACCATGTTAGTTCTGAATACAGTCATACTGGGGAAAAATAAAAAATGGACTGAAGAATGTGGTTACCCTTTTATACTTAAGTACTTTGATACCTGCTGCTATTCAGAATTCAAAACTTACACAAGACTGAAAAGCAATATATTTAACAACCATTTATGCTTGAAGGCCATAGTCCCCAAAAGCTACTGAGCTGCCTTTCTAAACTTACAAGTAGCTATGCATACATCTCAGTCTTATCACAATACTGTTGATAACACTATTGTCTGTTAGGAGAGATACTTTTTAAAAAAAACCTGACAGTGTGCAACTGTATTTTGGTATTGACAAATGAAATGCTAATTGCAGTATGCTTTCCTTTTAAAGTGCCTTTTCAATGACAGATTACTAAATTGTATTATCAGATACATAATACACAGAGGATAGCAAGATTTGCAGTACAGTTACCACTTATGTTACCATTCATGTGGGATATGAAAGCCAAGAATCTTTAGAATGTCATTTTATCATGGTTATCATACAAGAAATACATAAATCCTGTCATGCAGCCAGACTTACATGTGATCTTAACGATGATTTTTTTTTCATGAATTAGTTTTGAAATCTGGGTATTCTTTCATTTATAAAACATAGAAAATAGGGATTGGAAGAACTTTGAAAAGATATTTAGTCCATTACCCCAGCTCAAGATGAGACTACATGTACTGAAACTTTCCTGGATACATATGTATATCTCAGTTGTTTTTGAAAACTTCTACTCACATACCTAAATATTTTTTACTTCAGAATTTTTGCTAGCGTCCAACCATAAACTTTCCTTTGCACAATTGTAGCTCATTATATTTTATGGTTTCTCTCTTCTTTCTCTGGATTCTTTTTGCTCTGGATCAAAGCAGCCTAGTTCTTTCCCACTTGTTTATATTAAATTATATTTTAGAGAATTTTGATCCTTTTTAATATTTTCTTCTGTCCTATTTTCACTGGTCCACACCTTTCTTGAAACTTCATTTCCATAGCAGAGAAAATCAGGGTTACCCACATTGCATAGCTTTAGGGACCTAAGGTGGGAAATGGGATCCTTGATTTAATCAGCTGTGTCTGACAACCTCCTCCAGCGAGCAATCCACAGACAAGACTAATAGATGCTGTCACACTGTTTAACAGTGCGTGTGAACACCCTTATACAAGTATACAACACCCAGCTGGTTGCACTGGAAGATTAGGAGACTACCATCCTAAAATAGGTATCTAATTTAGGATATGTGAATACACTGAGAAACTCTACTAGATAAAGCCTTACTAGTTTTACTATAAATAAAGGTTTCATTTATGTGCATTACATGATTAATTCTGCTATGCATGCATGTCTCTGTGTGTGTGTATCTCTTTAGCAATTTCTAGTAATTATACATACATATAGTACACAGTAGTAGGATATAAAATGTTGATATTATATATATTTATATGTATACAACTAAACTTTTTACTCGATTATGTGATATGCTATTAGTGAAGCATATACTACCATGACCCATTGTAAACCTATTTCTGCAGCTGTAACACCTATTAGGTTTTTCTTCATCTCAGATTTGGGTAGCTGATTATTCAAACCTACACCTACCACTTCATTCTTATCCATAGTGAGTCCCATTTAGACTGTCCTGGTATTTTATTAGCCAAAAAAAAAAAAAAAATCACACATGTAATTTTCCAGCTTTTGTGGATTTCTACTATACAACATCTGGATTCCACCCTCAGATTTTTTACCCTCTTCCCCTGTTCAGAAACATCTGGACATTACTGTAAGTATCCATAGCCTTGAATTACAAGATATGTGTCCCTTCTGTTTCCCATATCCGAGTGTTGTTTGTGAACAAACTACTCTTCAATATTAGGCTTTACTGTTATGCCAATTTACACACTAATATTTTCATTATATATATAATATATATTTACACTAATACTTTTATTCCTTGATTCAGGTATTCATCATACTTCTTGCCATAGTATTTGGACATCAAATATATTCAGCAGAATGACTTTGTGCTTTTCTTCTCTTACATTTTGCTGTATTTTTTGCCCTTTATCCATTTGGTCAGGGTCGAAACCAGGTATAGACTTACTTCTCCAGTCCTTATCAATCCTAAATTCAAGTCTTTCTCACCTGCTTAGCAAATATGTAATGAAGGTGCTTCACGAACTACTGATTGTATATTGAATCACTGCAATTTTGAAATCCATCTTGGTGAGTCTTAATATTTAGCATGCGATAGATTTCATCAGCTCATTATGAAGCCAACTTCATAATGTAAATTCCCAAGTAAAATAAGCATACTGAAATACAGACAAAGTTCATATCAAACAAAACTGTATAGGTGGGACCTTTTTTATTAAGAAAGTGGGGACACTAGGATTAGAACTTCAGGTACTTACAAAATATTAATTTAATAGGATTGGCTATCAAACAATATATAGATGTGAAATTAACAAATCACTATAAGGGTAAGAATTCCTCTTTACCTTTACACACAGGTCTATGATCACTCCATGCAGCAAAAACTTCAGCTATCCTCTGACAGGTGATACTTTTTGAACCTTGTAGCACATAATCTTCATCGCAGGAGAACTGTACTGTTGCTCCCAAGCTAAAATCAAACAATGACACAAAAAGAAGAAGCATATTTTTACAAATAGCTATCAGTCAATTTTTCCATTCTTTTAGCTATGGCAGTCCTGACAAACAATACAAACATGTAATCCAGTAAATATGATTTTTTGCTCTTAGTAGTAAAAGGCTGCAGGCTATGTACTAGCCTGACAGTGCACAGCGTTCAGCCCTCTCTGGGCTCGCTTTGGCCAGCTGGTTTACCTCTTTTTAACAGTCATCTGGAGGTCAAGTGGCTATTTTCTGACCTAACTTCTGACTGTGATATAGTAAAGGTTTGACAAGCCTAAGCACTGTGTAACAAACAGTAGCTATTTATGTTAACTGAAGCTAGGAAACAACGAGAAAGAGATACAAGGAAATCACCTAGAAGAAGAGCCAAAAGGTCACCCACAAGCCTCAGGAAGAAAACCCCACTATAAACACTGTATTCCTCCCAGTGAAGACCTCAGCATACAGATGACTTGCTGTAAATGTCCCCCACTCCTGATTCTTCTTGAGGAAGTCTGGTGCTTTTAACTTTAGAACCAGAGGGTCGTTGGAAGGGGCAGCTCAATACCAGAGAAACTGATTAGATATTAATAAGGCTTCTTGTATTAAAAAAATGTTATATTTTTAACAAGACTTTCCTGTATTAATTTGGACTAGGAATGCATTATTGTAAATAGACTAGTAATAGCTGTTTTTTATATTTTTATTAGTAGGTTAAGATAGTAATTAGGCTAGCAGTAAAGTCTTGACTCCATATAAGTGGTGTGTTTTCTCTTGCCAGTAACAACATTCTGAATGTAACAACTACTAGACAATGAAAGTTACAAGGTGAATATTTATTAACATTTGCTCCTTTAACTGGCGTATGTTTCTCAAATTAATGGAAGAAAACAAAAGAATTCTAAAAACATCTTTCTAGGTATTTAGCTGTGATTACCTATTAAGTGATAAAGCTGGCTTCAAAAGATTTTGTACTTTTCCATATGGAGCTGACATTTGGTGTTGCAAACTTGGCACAGAACGAAAGAGGAAATAAGCCCAGAAAAACTTGTTTTGTTTGGTTGGTTTGTTTTGTTACGTTATGTTTTTCTGAGGGGAGGATTGAGGGGTTTTTTTCAGTTTGGAAAAGTTAAAAAAAATCAAAACATAAATGTGTATTATTGAGATAATTCTTCTTCTCCTTTAATATCATTATTGTTTCAAGTCCTGATTACAGTTAAAAATAGTCAATATATCAGGCCTTTCTCTGACATCAGTATCTTACACTCCATAATTTCAGCTTGCTGTTTTTAAAGACTTGTCTGTCACAGTTGCAAAGTATTTCTATAAAATGTGACTGTGGACAACCTATAGTGTCACAAAGGTCTTCAGAGAGCACCTTTTACCTTATCAGTTGCTAAATGATCATCATTATGTTTTTTAATTAAAAGGTGGTGTTATTATTTATCCTATTCCTTACATAAGACTGATGAGGAAGAATCATAAATCTGCGATTTAGAGTGTTACCTCATGCTTGTGCCAAAAATGAATTACATTTGGGAAATACTCTTCTTTTCCCCTCCAATTACGAAGGAATAAACCCAAAAGACTAAAGTAAAGATGTTATTGAAGAAATTTTGAGAAGAGTCAAGTGAACTAAAAATTAAAAACTTGAAAATTTGAAAATCTTGAAACTTGAAAATCTTGAAAATCTTAACTTGAAAATCTCATGTATGGTGATAGTGCATTTTGTAGTGAAGGCTATTTTCTAAGTGGAATTTGGAGGAGTATCATCACTTTTATCACATTTATAGTGCGTACTAATAAAGCTTTATGTTTTGGTATCAAAAATATGGATGAAACCTTGCAGAAAAAATCATACAGCATTTTACAATCTTACAAAAATCAAACTCCACAGTGATTGCGTAAAGATACTTGCATGCGCATGACCAAGACTAGCATTTTACAATAAGAAATACAACAAAACACAGTATTTTGAAAAGGCTTCCAAAAAAAAAGTCATAAAAATAGAAAAGCACAAATTCCTTTTCCTTCATTATCCTTATGGCCTAATATTAAGCAATTTTTCCTTTATATGTAACAGCTAACAAAAATTACATGGCCAATGGTATTCCCTAGTCTAGGCACAGCTAATACTATGGATGTTAGTAAGTGTAAAGCAGTAGAACACAAAGACCCACTCATAACCTAACTAAACATAGGTGTGCTGATATTCTGTGAAAACAGAAGAGCAGTCCTTAGTCATGGGGGAATAAGGGAAGTGCTGATATAAAAGCAAACAGCATGGTGAAGTAAATTATTTTTTAATGGCATTTGTCATTGTACTTTTGTTATCATTCCCAATGATTTCATGTACATACATATCTGTATATGAGGCTTGTAAAAATCAGTTTGGAAATCTGAATACCTCAAAACTACGTAAGGTTTTACTTTCTCTATTCATTCTACTATAACCGAAAAGAAGAAGATAGTTTCTTTATTTAACTACCTGTGCAGAAAAGGAATTAATTTTATTTATTTATTTATTTTGGTACAGTTCCTTGAAAAATCTTGCCTCCTAATTTGGTCATTGGGAAATTAGTATATCATCAATATTGAATAGTAGCAGGGCATTTCATTCTAACTCAAACATATCAAAATATCAGATCACAGACTCATTGATTTCGAAGAATTCTGCATAGATTTACATTTAGATTCAATCAGGACCTGAATTAACTCTTTTTATGGGATAATGCTCACAGTAAGTGCTTTTCAGATCTATTCTAGTCAAAATACAAGTTGACTTTCGTTTCATAACACACTTTTTGTATAGAATATTAGCTACCAGATCTTAGCATCCGGTCTTTATTTAAACTTTTTCTTAATGTATAACCCCTCAAAGGATCTCAGAGGCTTTCCTAACTACATTTGCCTTGATAAATTATTTTATATGTACACATGGCTTACAAGACTTTGGCCACACTGTGCATGCAATTCTCTGGGTATTTTAAGATTAAACATGGACTAACTCCCCAAAAGTCTATGTTATAACAGCTTTCATGTGTGACCTTGTAAGTTATGGAATTATCTGACCCTCCTCAGATGGATGCCATAGGTCTCTATCCCATTTTCCAGCCTTTGCTATGTTACCTATTTTAAAAATGTTGGTTTGTAAATCTCTGTAAGCAAAGCCTCTGAACTGGCATAGTTCTTCATCTATCTAAATAAATTATTTAAGGCTCCTTTACATCTCTCTACTGGCACTTTTGCAAAGAGGTTGGAAGAGGTCTGAGGATATGACTCAATAATGATACGATATCACTATTGATTTGGCTGGGATCTTCAAATCTGGGTTTGATCCTACAAGGCGTAGCATTCCTTTTTGCTTAAACACATACTAAAATTCCCTGCAGGGTTTGGCTTGTAAAGAATGAGCTCTGTTTTTCTTTCCTTATAGCTGGGGATTTTAGTGCTGTAATAGTAATTTCAGTTTCAGTTCAATTTACAAAGGCAGACAAAAAATTAAAAAGACGGAGCACACATTCCAGAGATTAACTTTTGTTAGGTAATCAGTTCAAATCGTCTATGATGAAAATAGCTACTAAAGAAGATTGATACTAAACAGAACAAGAATTTAAATTTAAGGGAGTTAGAAATGTTAGATGCTTGAAAAGGAATGGTGTCAGCACAATACAGCTGATGAAATCTGGGGAGTACCTGGGCTTTACAGAGACATAGATAATAAGTAATGAGGACATGAAAGATGATACAGTCACCTGAACAGAACTGATACAGTCACCTGAACACATCTCAGAAAAGGAGGATTTGACAGCGGATAACAGCTCTATAAACTATTCCAAAAACAGTTCCTATTTGTATAAGAATAAGAATGTTTGTGAAAGAAGGGGATAAAGAAGAGCTGCAGAGTCCAGGAAAACAGAGGAAGATATAAAAGTGAAAAACTGAGAAAAATAAAAAAGTAAGCATAATGTACAGGCCCTTCCAAGGTAAGGCTGAAAAGCTTCTACATGAGACTGAGGAAAAAGAGACACATAGCAGATCACAGAGTTGGAGGAAATTTCAAAATCATGAAGTAGAAAGGTGATCTTATCTTTAAGGTTAAAAATTCTACTCAGCTACTCCAGGGACTATACGGTTAGGAAGGTTCAAAAGGTAGCAATTGGGAAGACAAGAATAACTTTCTCAAGATTAGATTTTCACAGGAATCTATCTGCTGTAGAAAGTCATGTTGAGAAAATCTGAACCCCTTTGATTATTCAAAAAAAAAGGAGCACCTGAAAAAAAATAACATGGAAATGTATTTGCTTTAACTAACCATTGACTGATTTAAAGAGGAAACACTGAGCAGGAAGTACACCATTTACTAAAAAAATTGAACTGATAGTATCAAAACTGTAACTGGCAAAAATTCCAGAGGGTTGAAATGATTATGAAGACTTTACAAGCCTGATAATTATTTTTATCACCTCCAAAAGTATAAATAACACTCACATTACCAAGTCCACTTGTCCAAATCAGTTTTGATATTAAACTGATATTTGATAGTATATGACTGTAATCATACTGGACTCACAAATACAGTGAGAGTGGAAAATTTACAAAATCTGTAATGTGTGCCATATGAGTGAGATCTAATAAGGGCAGTTAGATAAGTAGATGATAAAACACCAGTCTAAGAAAGAAAATGGAAGAGCCAGAGATCAGTTCCTATGACAGATCAACTAAAAAAGACAATAATATCAAAAATCAAACAAGCACTTCCTGTCTGAAAGGTCAAAAAAAGGATCAAAAAAAAAAAAGAAAATCCTGCAGGAAATCTGTAAAATCTTTCTGGACTTGCAGTGTAAGAATGGCATCCATAGAGGCCAGCATATTGACTATCATGAGCTTGTCAAGAAAATGTTAAGAAAATGGGTCTTTCAGGAACTTAAAAGCCTAGTCGAGATTAACATCTTTTGATGTTTTCCTGTCATTATCTACCTATACACTCTTTCAAAAATGGAAAAGCATTAATTCTTTCACAGTTGTCTAGTAGGAGAGATACTTCTTGTTGTTTCTGCTGATGATATTTTTTCTCCAATACATTTTACATATGATACACAAGAATTCAGTTCAAAATCCATCTTCCTCTAAAAAAAGTTTAGTAACTAGTACAGGAGGGTAAAGTGTCACTTCCTCCCCAGGTACAGTACATGAGGTAAATATGATGAACGTTCATAAAGGACATGTAGATTACCAGGAAATAATTATTAGCTATAAAACAAAATGAAAAAGTTAAGTTTACATCTACACTCCTTAGACTTAGCTTTCTGTAGAGCACTTGGCCATGGGTTTGATGTGGGTCTGGTGTGGTGTGGTGAGATACCAGCAATTTCAGTAGAGTTTTTTTCTTTTTCTGTTTTTCTTTTTCTTTCTCTTTTTTTCTTTTTCTTTTTCTTTTTCTCTTTCTTTTTCTTTTTCTTTTTCTTTTTCTTTTTCTTTTTCTTTTTCTCTTTCTTTTTCTTTTTCTTTTTCTTTTTCTTTTTCTTTTTCTTTTTCTTTTTCTTTTTCTTTTTCTTCTTTTTAGCTGACAGAATCTCAAATAATTTGAGGACTGTGTTATAGGCCAAAGAGGGATTCCTGATAGGATGAAACTGATGATATCTATTGCATGTCCAAAGGTACTGCATGAGGACATGTGGGAGGTCTGATCAAAGCCTGCTGGTGTGTTAGAGAACTACAAATTGTGGAGCGAGAAAATCAGATCATGGAAGCCAGTTTTGGGGGACTTGCCCCCAGAGTAATCTACCTCCAAATTGTGGGCAGGTATTATTTTAGAGAAAGCTGGCAGAGTAGTCCAAAACAGACTGTGGGAACAAATGACCAAAAACTAGTGTGGACAATTAAGGGCAGTTTGATTCCCTGACTTACATTTGATCCAAACTGCTTACCAGATAAAGCCCCTTCAAAGTGTGTGTAGACTATACCTGTTTGTAAATCTCAAGAGAACTGAAGCATGATATAGCTATGGAGTTGTTCATTATTATATACAATATAGACATGCATCACCAAGAAAGAAAAATCTAAAGGACAGCAGGAAAATCTCCAACAAGTTTCAAAAGCAGAATATATTCGGCAAAACAGTTCTGTCTGTGGATGCAGCCAAAGGCCAGACTGGGTTCATTTAGTCCAGTACGCTAACACTGAGCATGATGAAAAGTGAATGCTTAGAGAAAAACTTTAGAATATGGCAAACATCTATAGTTCATCTTCTGCTCATTACTATATTTCAATCATTTATGGTTAAGGAACTTTCTGAACTGGAGCTGCTAACTTAGTAGTCCCTGGGTGACTAAATTAAACTCCCTGGGCCAGCTCCCAGCTAGAGCTAAGACTGGTAAGGCACACTAGTAAGAAAAAGAGCTCCTGTGGGTATATTAATCACAAAAGGAAGTTCATATACAATGTGGGTCCATTAATAAATGGGTGAGGCAACCTTGTGGTGCTGAAATCCAATATGGAAAAGGCAGAAGTACTCAGTGCCTTTTCTGCATCAATTTCTACAGCACATCTGCTCCTAGACATCTACATGTACCAGCATGATTTGGGAAGAAGAGGGACAGCCAATACTGGGGAGCAACAGGTGAAAGAAAATGGCTGTATTCAAAGGCAGGGGGCCAGATAGCTTTCAGCAAAGGGTGCTGAAAAATCTGGCTGATTCTATGCAAGGCTCGTATCATCTATGAAATATTGCAGTGATGAGGAGAAGTTCCTACTGACTGTAGAAAGGCTAACATTACATGAATTTTTAAGAAAGCCAAGGAGAAGCTAAGAACCTCATATCAATCCCTGGAAAGAATATGTCCTCTAGGAAAGCACAAACAGGGAATCAGGAGCACTTACACACATTTACCAAAGGTGAATGATATGTGATCAACCTGATTGTCTTCTATGACAAAATGACTGGCTACATGGAGCAGTGGTAGATGTAATAGAGCTCGATGTAACAGTGCTTAACATCAGCAAAGTTTTTGACACTTGTCTCTTGCAGCAGTGTCTTTTGGGAGCTGACACAACATACACTGAATACATAGATTCAAAATTGGCCTGGCAGCTGTACTCAAAGGGAAGGAATCAATGGCTTCATATTTAGCTAGTAGCCAGTAATAAGCTGAGCACTAGAAAGTCAATATGGGGTCTTACGCTGTTTAATATTTTCATCCTCAACCTTGATGGTGAGACAGAATGAACTTCCAGCTAATTTATGGATCATACTAAGCTAGGAAAAGTAGCTGACACACTGAATAGCAGAGCTTCAATCCAGACACTTGACAAAGTTGAACACTAGGCCAACAGAAACCTTATGAAACTCAACAAGCAGAGGTACAAATTTCTGCACTACTGATCAGTCATGTGTTCTCATCCGGAATAAAACAAACTGTATACTCAACTACATTAGAAATTGTGGCAGCAGATCAAGTGATATTATTACTCAGCTGGTGAGGCTGTATCTGCAATATTAAGCCTAGTGTTTGGTCTTGCACTTCAAGAGAGATATTGTTAAAAACTCTAGAGGGTTTGGAGGTTAGTCAGAGGCTTAGAGCACATGACCTGCAGTACAAAGTTGAGGCAGGTAGGCTTAATTAGTCTGACAAAGAGGAAGCTAAGGTACTATCTAATAGCAGACCATAACTACTTCAAGAACCAGTACAAACATAATGAAGCTAAACTTTTCTTAATGTGGCAGACAATATACAAGGGGCAGTTTAGGAGATTCAGGTTTTACATTACAAGAAACTTCTTCCAAGAAAGGCAGGGCAGAACTGGAACAGCATATCCAGACTGTTGTGAAATCTCCATTCTTGGGAGTTTTCAGGATTGGCTAAACAAAACCACAGCTGATCTGATTTAGTGTTGCCATTAGTCCTGCTTTGAGAAGGAGGTTGGAGTTGATGCCCTCTCCAGTACCCTTCCAATCAATATTTCTATGACTCACTCAAGCTGTTCAGTTTATTTTGAACTCATATAAAGCTTTTGCATCTACAACATACTGTGCTAAAGCAGTTCACAGCTTCAAAAATGCAGGAAAAAACCCAAACTTTGGATATATTTTCATTAGAAAAAAGGTATGAGTAAATATTAAATAAGACAGTTATACAAATCTGAGAAAACACTTTAATCTCATATATCTTTTTAAAGCCTCCATCATCTGCCCCAAATTTGGGATCCCTCTTTAAAGAACACAAACTAAAAGCAGTAAGAAGGAGACTAAAATAAAGCTATAGAATCTCTAAAGGATGCAAAAGAGCAAGTTTAAAATTTTGAACTTCACATGAAGTTTATATTGAATCATATTATTTTAACAGTTGGCATAAGTGTAGCAAAGTAACGCATTTTAGATTCTTTTCCTCCATTATTTGGTAAGTTCTTTAAATTATTATTGAGCAAGAATCAGTTATGCAACGAATCAAAACCTCAAGCTCATTTGTAAAAATAAATTTTATTATTCTGCATTTTGAACTTACATTTCTCTTGTAAATTCTGTGATGGATAAGTGAGACAGACTAGAAGAAGGAGATAGTGCTGGTTTTGGCTGGGATAGTTAATTTTCTTCATAGTAGCTAGTATGGAGCTATGTTTTGGATTTGTGCTGAAAACAGTGATGATAATACAGGGATGTTTTAGTTACTGCTGAGCAGTGCTTACACAGAGTCAAGGCCTCTTCTGCTTCTCACCCCACCCCACAAGAAAGTAGGCTGGGGGTGCACAAGAAGTTGGGAGGGGACACAGCTGGGACAGCTGATCCAAACTGACCAAAGGGATATCCCATACCATATGATGTCATGCTCAGCATATAAAGCTGGGGAAGAAGAAGGAAAGGGGGGACATTTGGAGTGATGGCATTTGTCTTCCCAAGTGACCATTAGGAAAGATGGAGCTCTGCTTTCCTGGAGATGGCTGAACACCTGCCTGCCCATGGGAAGTAGTGAGTGAACTCCTTGTTCTGCTTTGCTTGAGCGCATGGCTTTTGCTTTACCTATTAAAACTCTCTTTATCTCAACCCACGAGTTGTCTCACTTTTACCCTTCCAATTCTCCTCCCCATCCCACCAGTGGGGGAGTGAGCGAGTGGCTGTGTGGTGCTTAGTTACCAGCTGGGGTTAAACCACGACAGAGATAATGCAGTTTGGATTTTTGCACTGATGTGCAAGGAATACATCTGAGGAATTAGCTGAAAAGTCATATATACATTAAAGTATAGAAAACAGTATTGTCCAAGATTCACATCTTTCTGCCATATTAACCTATTCTGTCCACACCTGCAACCGAACAAGTTTGAGAGTACACCATTTTTTGCCATAGAAAAAAAAAACCACAACCAGAAATACCTAAACATCAGCTCTTAAAGTCTGTGCATATCAAAGAATTAATTTAATATGATATATTTTAATGCAAGTGTAAATAAAAAAATCAGTATTGCAGCTCATATTATTTTCTCCATCTGCAGTAAAAGAAGCTAAAGCTATATGTAAGCATGCAAGAGTATGCACAGTGAATAAAATTTTCTTAACCTAGCAACTTTCTACACACCACTGATCCATAATTATTTATGTGCAAGCTACAGATAGAATCTAACGTAGTCTCTTTGAGCCATAGCTCACAGCATCTGTCCCAAGTCAAGAGCATGCACAGGAACATTTTTGTAGATCAGCTGATACAGTACTTGGAAATATTACTGCAAGATGTTAGGATTCCAAGATATAATGTTAGAATATCTAAATCTTTAAAACTTCTGGTCAAGAAAAATCCTTACCATTTGCTGAACAAACTAAAGTGATTACTAAATTTCAGTTGCAGAGGATTTCCCATCACTCTGGAGATCATTGGTAATTCTGCTTAAACAGTTCTTAAGGTGTCACCTTTTCCCACAGAGGTTGTACTGTCAGAGGCTTCTACTTGACAAAGGAACCAATTAACTGCTGACAAATAAAACATTAACTATTCCCGCTTAAACTAGCCTCACATCTCATGCTGCAAATGGTCTGAGTTTTGTTCAGTTTTCAGGATGTTTGGCTTGAAGTTTCAGAGTGTAGAAGCCCACCTTGCATATCTGCAGAGAAGGGTATGTGATTCAGAGAAGGTTTAAGGAAAATTAAATGTGAAACTTCCAGTCAATCAATGTGGTTACATTTCAAAGTCATTCTTCCAAAGAAAATAACTATAAATTAATTTATAATGTAAAATGAAAAAAGAAATTATCATTAGGTATACTTTAACTCAACTCATTGGTATAATAAATTGTCTTTAATACAAACTTCATATGCTTCCTTCTCTGAGTAGAATCTGTATTTTTAAGACCACACTAGCATCTTTGTGGCTGTCCAACAGCATTCACTGCTTTGTTGTCATCCAAGTTTGAGCTGAATCTCATCTTTAAATACCTAGTTGGACTACACTACAGAGGTAGAGGGATAGACATAGGCTCATTCATTCATTTAATGAAGCCAGAACTTTAGGATGGTGGTGGAGGAACATGTTTGCTTCATAATAAAATACTTGTCCAAGTATTTGTTTGGCTATGTTTATTCCACTATAAACAACAAAGATAAAAAGACTCCAAAACCCAACAATTAAAAAAAGCAACAAGACCACATGAAAACTTTTTCTCTTTATCTATTACATCTTTCTTATATTTTCCATAGTGACATCGATTCTAAAATTGAACACTCATGTGGAAAAGATGTGTATTTTATTGTATGACAGGTAATGTAAAATAAGCTGTTGGAAATTCCAGCAGAATGAACACTAGTATATCTAAAAGTTTAAGAAACTTCTAGGGAAGGGAAGTTTTCTTTCTGAGGTAAAATATCTTTTTCAGCACAGGAAAAGCTGGCAGCTATTAGTAAGTCTTCTTGACTTTATTTCAACCTGCAAATGCCTGTTATGCTCAAAGAGGCATCTAGCATAAGAAACAAAGCCTTTAGAACTTCAAAATACAGCCATAGGGAATTTTCACATTAAAAAAATATCCAAAAGGGTGAACATGGTGTCTCAGGTCCCAAAGTATGTCATGAAATGCTGCAGCTTGTCTTAGAGCTTTCATTACAGATTTTCTAAGTCTGTGGAAGAACCATGTAAGAACACATGAATGTGCTAAGAGACCAGGTAGTGTTTATAATCAGAACAGGAGTGAAATTGCAATAAAATGCTTCGAAACCTATACTTTCACATTTGAAGAAAGCTAAAGAGAAGTGACAAGAGCATTGTCTTCTCTAAAATAGATTATATCATACTGAAATTACATTTTGATTGGTCTTGATAAAGATAGATCTAACCCCTCCTTCAAAATACAGTATTTTAAAATTAAGGTATTGTAATTGGGATTTTCACTTCCTTATCAGAAGGGGAAAAAAAAGACAAGCTCAAGGTAAAGCTATTTCCTACATTATAGAGAGAGTGACTTCAAGAAGGGAAAAGGAAAACTGTGCTATTTTCCTCTCTGTCAGGTATAAGACAACCTGGAAAAGATTTTCCATAGTATTGTACATTTTTAACTAAATGTAAGAATTTTCTTTCAATGTCTTATTTATTTGTCTTAAAGAATTAGTAGCATTCTTACTTTGGAAGCTTATAAAGCAACTGAGCAACAATTACGATAATGGCAAGAATTGAAACCAGGTTAATTTAAAAAGGAATTTTATTCAGTCTGCTGAAAATTTTTAGTTTTCTTTTGTTCCTTGTAAGACCTCTTTTCAATGTATCAAGTGTTCAACATGAGATAAATGACATATGTATTACTAACATTCACCAGTCCTGTTCTTTACAAGTACAAGTCTCACCATTCACATTCATAAGACCTTTAACAAGCCTTTGATAGGAAACCACCTTATCTATCCCTAATATGTGTAAGGTGAATACAACCAGAAGTGTAATTATTCCCTTTTTCAAGGCCTGTCAATAAAGTGGCTAGAAATTGTACATGTGTGTATATATGTCCTCCCACTGTTTCTAAATATAATGTTTTTGCATTATAAAGAGAGGCTACCACAAAATAGTGGAAAGACTCAATCTTTTGAAAGGAAGCTAGTCCTTTCTGGGCTGTTTCTGAGAGCTACACTCAGAACAGACCTGCCTATTAAGGAGATGTTGTACTAGATGGGATTTATTTAGAGAAAATTATCCAGACCAGATTGGTTTTATCTTGAAAGAAACTGAACCATGAAAATTCAAATATTTAGTTGAAAGGAATCAGTTCAAGGACAGCTTTCGAGCATAAATTTGAGGTGGCAGTGAAGTCATTGAGAAGCCTGTGATTTCACAAACTACTACTGCTCTGCAATCTAACCTGTTAGAGAAACCAGGAAGCAAGTAGGCTGCCCTTAAAATCAGCAGGATTTTAGACTGTTCCTAGAATCTGCCCTCAACAGAAAGAGGACCAGTTAAGTACTAGTTTGTTGGGGTTTTGTGGTTTTTTTTTTTTTCATTTTTTCTTACTTTGTAAAAAGATTGATTCCATCCCAATATCAAGAAGTGGTCAAAATAAGGATAAATACAAAAAATTGAGCTAAGTTTGATCTGAAAACACATTATTTGGTGGAAGGTGAAAAATACTTCCTCACCAAAATAAACATCCTTGCCCCCCAAAATTACAACCCATAAGACCAAGAGCATAATAATGTATCTGTTACATCTTCTGTTTATTTTGTTTTGAATAAATGCTTATTTACCTTTTTGGTTCACCAAAAATGTCATTAAACTGAACACATCTTTTCACTTTCACTTTTTTCACTTCCAGTGGATACTGTATGTGTAAGCCATGTTCTTTCACTTACATACATTTGAAATGTCCCAGTTATTTATTCTTTTCCATTATGATGGGATTGGATTTATCATTATGTTATACACATAACCATTAAATAGCAAATTCATGGGAGTTCCTAGAAAAGCTGATCTTCCCCCACAGATAATTTGGGGATTTTTTCAAAAAGAAAAAAACATTCACTGAGTTCGTTGAGAAATTAGGGAAAAAATCCACTTAAAAAGAAAACACATTGATTTTGATATCTTGTGTATCTTGTATTCTATTGTTCAGTAATTTGAATGCCTTCTCCTTTCATTTTCTCATAAATTCATTTGAAATAGGAAAGCTTGACAGTCACATCATGACAGTGTATAATGAAAAATAATGTTAAATTATATCCTAATAGTTTGGCCTAAAAAGAAAGATGAGGGCATGATCGTTATCATATCTCCTTCGAGGTACTGCTCCTCACGTAAGTTTAACTAGAATGATCTTGCAGGTAGGTCTTTCAGTGGTCACTTGCAGAGACAACACTAGAAAAGGACTTGCAGATTCTGTCAAAGGCTTTCACCACCAAGCCATGTTTCTGAGGTTAAAGTATGAAACAGTGGCCTAAGTAATGATTCTAGAAAGCATGACAGTTATGAAATACAGTTCATTTATTTCTATTTCTCTGAAAATCTCGAGAAATCATTTTTTGTCAGGTAATGTCAAAAATGACATTCCATATAAAATTAGTAACAAAGCTTTCTCTGATGCACATCATTGAACTTTTTCTTTTCTCAAAACTAGAGAAATAGAGAGACTATAATAACTAACTGAGAAATTATAACAACTAGCTGACTGCCAGCTAGCACATTTACTTGGTATGTCATTGTCAATTCTATGTTCTGCTTGATTACGGGGACAAAAGACAAAACAAAACAAAAGTAGAAGAAGTTATGTAAAAGAATGAAGTAACATAATTTCATAAAATCTTTGCTTGTCTCCCAGATTACTCTAACACTTAATATATTCAAATGTTAGGAAGTGTTCTGTGTGATATGTAAAATACATCTTTTGAACAAAACCGAATGTAATAAAACCAATTAATTTAAAATTTATCAATCTGCCTCCTACTTATTTCTTCTTTTTCTCTTTCTTCACTTAGGTGTTTTGAAGGGATTTGTAAATATGATGACAATGTGAAATTAGCAAATGATGTAAAACAAGAACATAGCTTTAGATTTATTCTTTTAATAGTCTAAAATTTGTCTATGTATCAAATATATAATAATGTGTATGTTTAATCCTTTTTAGTATGTAACGAAACGAATGTTCAACAATTGAAAAGGAAACAATTCAGAAACTGAGATAGGTGAGAGTTTAAAATTAATTCAAAACATTTTCAAGAAGTGATTATATATGTGTCTCTACTCATACAATACATCAACCACTGCTGTTACTGACAGTAGGAGTCATATATGTTCACTGAGAAAAAAAATATAGAATGTTTTGAAAGAGTATTGCAAACTTTTTTTTCTTACAAGATAAGGAATTTGAAAGATAGCTGAGGATGGAGGGGGAAAGTGGGCTAAAATTTGAGTTTAGGTTAAATAAAACAAAGGTGGAACAGATCACTGGCAGCATATAATTCTTTGATTCTTTGGAGTCTTCCTAGAAACATTCAAAAAAGCCAGCAAGGAATAAAATGTAAGAATTTGCTAGAAACGAAGTACAACCCTTTAGTTCTGATTTTTTTTTTTTTAATACAGTAATACTATACACTACCAATTTGGTATGTATCAAAATTAATAAAAAGAAATAGTCTGTATTAAGAGTGCTAAACCACTCTGAGCACTACTAGGGAAGTACAGCAGCATGTATCAAATTTCTAGGTTCCTGAAAAACATACTGTAGAAAATACAATATTCTCTATTAGATTCCAATGAATATTTCTATGATAACATGTGAAACCTCTTCTGTGAGGTTTTATTGTTCTTTTTGTGTTGCATTCAATTTTGCTTTGTCCTTCACAAAAACCTTCGTTACCACATGTATGCTCAATATTCGTAAATCTAATACAGTATTTACATGAGAAAATTATTTTAACTTACCTTCAATCCAATTTTTGCCAGATTATCAGAGATATATACTCTCTTCTAAGTAGGTATTTTACCTTCTTTGCATACTAAGTACGAGCTATATTGCACTACACAATTTCGTACAGAATTCCATTTCATTTTTTTCTGAGAAGTTCAGTTTTGAAAGAGTAGCTCAACAACAGCAATAAATTTTTAACATGTAAATTTTCCAAGTTCAGTATTAGAGAAATGATACAATGGCAGGGTTTATATTTTACCTAAAATCTGAGCCTATCCGTTTTCCATTTTCTGGTTCTCCAGGATCTGGACACAAATTGGATGCCTGTTTAATACCTCCCTCATTTACTGCAAAAAAAACAAAACAAAACAAAAACAAAATAAACAAACAAAAAGATAAAATAACACAGTTTTTAGGAAATACAGAGTTAAGCAATTAACAAATATGAAGAAGTACATTATCTGCATTTTAGGTCCTTTAAAACAGATTTTCTACAGAATATGATCACCCATAAAATCTCTAGTTTCAATACATAAGTTTCCCCTCCCTATAATAAGCAAAGCATGTATTTTCTGGTTTGGGGTGTTTTTTTTTCTTTTTTAAAAAAATAACACAAGTTTTTTATAGTTGTACTTATCAGCTATTTTGTTTGCTTGTAATATTATTGAACCCATATGGAAATGTTATTACTATTCCTTTACAAACATTAACATTTAAAGAAGTGTTCATCAAGTTTAGGGCTGTAAGATTTTACTCTGAACATAATCTAATAAATGTCATCTCCACTGAGAGCTGACCTTTTCTCCTTGAATTATAATAAAACTTCAATGCATAGGCTCATGCTGAGAGAATTGTCCTTAATCAGTATTGAAAATGCAGATATCCCCAAAATATGGTGATCTGAAGGTAAACTCAAAATGCCAGTTTTATTTACATGTATTTATCTTACAATAAACTAAAATGGATCTTCAGAGAGAAACTTCCTGTGAACTTTTCAGTGTGTTTTTCCAGAAATTTGTACCTAGCGATCTAGCCCTCAGCATATTCAACTACTTCTTCACGCATTATATAATTTCTCATAATTTTTACACCTTGCAAAAGTATACCTTACAAAAATAATTTTAGACTAAAATAATTCTATTAATTTTGCATTTAATTTTTGAAGTTCATTGAACCAGGAGGTAGCAGTTCCTAAAAAAAAAAACATTAGAAAAGAAGGTTGGTTTGCTATTACTTGGTAAATTCATGGCCCAATAGAAGAATATTTTTTTCAAAAATACAAGTTGATATGAAATTAAGAGATTTATACTAAGCAGAAAGAGATTTTCAGGTTTATTAATCTTTATTTCTGAGGAACTAGACCAATGGATTTATGGTATTAGATTTTAACTTCCTTTAAAGAAAAAGTTTGCATATAATTAGGCTAATCATATTATGTTACAAATTGAATGTACCCAAATAAAAAAATGTAGTTTCTAACTATACTTCTAAAGGGTGTTCATTAAATTTCAGCTGTTAATGAAGGACAATAACATTCAGAATACTTGGGGGTTCTCCCTTCCTTGAAATTTGTCTTCTTACACATACAGAAAGGGAAGAGTTGGTTTGGTACCCCTGAGGAAGTCAAAGGCCAAATGAAAATGTTGCAGAGGCTTAAAAGGAAAACAAGTCAACTTAGCATGCTGCTCAAAAAACCTATCAAGCTCAGCCCTTGTCAACTGGAACCACAGTATTTATCCTCCTCTGCCCCAAAAGTGCTGTACCATGTCCAAGGTTGTTCTAATAGCAAACAAAAGCAATCTCTGTTCATCTGTATCTCTATGCTCAGGGGACTTTTGAGCCAGGACGGCTCTCCTTAGAAGAGTAAGAAGTAATCCATATTACCGTGTTTCAGTCTTTGCCTCTCCCAATACTTGTAGGTGTGATGAAAGCATATTAGCTATAGAAACCCAAGTTCCTGCTAGTGTTGGAAGATACATATCTCTGACAATTCCAATTCCATAAACGGCATTTCACAAGGCCATCTAGCAGGAACTTGTTCCATGAGCATTTACAATGAACTCTCTCTTTGAAATATCTGGGTGCTTTTATATAAATTCAAAGCCTATATCAAGACATGATAAATTCCGAATCATCATAAGTACCTGTATATATAGAAAAGACCTTAAAACTTTGGGTAGAAAGGATTCACTGAGCAATGCAAGAAGGGAAAGGAAGTATACTTGAGAATGAGTCAGGAAAAAGACATCTTCTCGTTTTTGTGACAGTTTGTTAAATTTTCTGACATTAAACATATGTTAAAACTATAGCTAGAAACTTATTCATGATGTCTGATAATAATATTAAAGAAATTAAAAGAAAATGGTGCCATTTTGGGGCTGTACCATATATCTATGCATAGAGAAGAAATACTTTACTATAAACAAAATAAAGTAAAAATATTATTTAAACAGAACTATTTCTATTTATTGTAATCATGTTTTAATATTTCAAATAATTATTTTATTTCTGTACACTATATTTCCCCATACACAGGTAATAGAGTGAATATTCATATAGAAAAGAATATCCGACTGGATTTCAAAGCACAAGTACTATTATATACTTCAATTTTTACCAAAAATGGAAGCTTAAAAATCCTATTGGTTTTTGACATCTTCTGCATAAAGTTCCACTCTTGAAAATACTCTATGAAATGGATTTCTAAATTATAAATTATGGACTTATTAATATTCATAAATAAACATACATAGAGGCTTATGTTAAAGAAAATCAATAAAATAATTACAGTGACAAAATTAAAATAAGACATATACCACAGTAAAAATTCAGAAGAAAAATTTATAAGTAGACATTATACTGATTTCTGATTTTATCCCAAATCAGATTTGATCCAAATTTGATCCAAATTTCTGATTTGATCCAAATCAGAAATGCAGTTAAGCACAAACTTAAATCCATTCTGATTTCTGTTAAGTAGTCTATGAAAAATAAATGCACATTTTATCATTTTTGTATTGACATTACTTTTCCAGACATAATGCTTGATTTTTCAGTCTACTGAAATACAGCTCTATATAGTTCCCCAGATATCTATCTATCTATCTATCTATCTATCTATCTATCTATCATCTATCTATCTATCTATCTATCTTTGTTTGTCTGTTTTACACCCCAGATAGTCATATGACAATAAGCAATGGAAGGGTTTCCTGTAGTAAATTAAAGGCTCCTCTCAGAAAAGCGTTCATTCATGGTCTGGTCATGAAACCAGGAGCAATAAATTCTGGAGTTCTAATCCAGATTTTTTTATTAATCTCAACACTTGCAAAATGAAGTTGATGCATACTTGTTTCAAAGTATATCATCATATCAAATATTATCATTCTGGCTTTGCTATGTGCAAATCACCTATGCATTAGTACTGAATGCTATATACCTGATACATTCAAAAAAAGTAAAAAAGGGAAAAGACATACACATGAGAAATATTAGATAATAATTTCTAAAGACATTGCTAATACAAGGTATATTGTAAAATAGGTATTCACTTATCCTTATCTTATTTCCACTAACAGTTGAATGATGGTCATCCTTTTTCTTTAAAGGACCCTATCTGTCATTGTAATGCAAGTACAGATCCAGCTGAGGCCACATTGGGAATTTTATCTAAAGTCAACAGCTAAATACGTAGGCTTTTCATGAAATACTGCCTCTTCAATTTCCTCAGATACCAAAGTGAATAGTTAACCAAATGCTAAATTACAATATAAAATCTTAGCTATCTATTTATGACAAGATTATGATCACTAAAGGTACAAATCATCAAGGTTTTCACCTCCACTTATTGACTCATATAGGTAATCTACTCTCCATAACCAATAAAACAAGATACAGAAGTTCTCAGCTTTACATAGAATATCATAACATATGAAATTATATAGTCTTTCAAAAATATATTGATAAATTTCATCACTAATTTCATAACAGTCACCTTTAGATATCACAAGTGTCTGGTACTTCCTTATAAAAATGCAATTCCTATTAATGTTTTTATAGTAGAATATTTAATAATTTGTGCAAAATAAATTTATAGACAAACAACCTGTTTTATCAGCCATTGTACTATTCTCATTTGTAACTATAAAAGCACAGATGGACCGTCAGACAGAGACCTCAGTGATGTACCTTATAATCTTACCGTTATTTCTTGTTGTATAATCACTCTACTTTCTAGTCACCCAATATGCCTAAAAAGAATACTTGTTTTTAAATATCTTGATACAAAGCTTTCAAATAAACCAGAAATGCCTTACAGAACTATTTAGGTGATGCAGTTTACAGAGAAGTTGAATATGGCAATACGCTTCATTATAAAAACTGAACAGAAGTGTGTTTTGCTTTATTTTTCTTACTTGGTAAACGTTAAAGGGTCTTGCTGCTTGAAGACACCTTTTTATAAAAAAAATCACATCTAATATGTTGACAGTTTAAAATCTAAAACTCAAAAATGCATTAAAAGTTATGCTAATGTGGCCTGCTAAATCCTGGAAACAGAATCCATCACTGACACTTTAAACAAAAAATTAGTGCAAATGTGTCCAACTTAAGGAGCTCTGAAAGCAAGTCCTTTCACTCCTGTGAAGAATAATGAAATGTAGTATAAGCAGACATAGGCTAAGCAGTTAGTCCATCTTTATTTTAACAAATTACTTCTAAATATTTAAAATGTGGTTCTAGTCCAAAAAGGAACTCTATAAAAATAGCACGTTGTTTTGCAAAAGATATCCTCTTTAATGTATTTAGAGTCATATCTGTTAAATTTATGTTAGAAGTTGCCTGACTCCTCTTTATGGGTCTAATCAGGACTCAGTCCTATAAGATGCCGAGCACTTTCAGTTTCTATTTTCTATAATTAAAATTGAAGGCACTAAGCATCTCCAGAATTATTAGAACTACAGTTAGTTAATCAGTTCAAAATGTCAAAGTTAATGAAGAAAAAAAATTTCAGAAAGTGACCTCATGTGTGTCACTTGAAAAAAATATGTGGTTGCACATTTGTAAATGAGGACAGGCTTTGGTTTGTATAGCCTTTTGCTGCCAGTACTAATTTTCAATTAAAATAATGTATCTCCTGTTCACAGCTAAGATTTCAGCTGGCACCTGGAAGGCTGAATATTTATTTCTTTGTAAATACTGCAAATTTAATGTGAAATTACTGACAAAATAACATGTCATTCTACAATGCCAGATTTATAGAAAGCCTACCTTTAGAGTAGAACCATATTTAAAAATTCACCATGCAGACTGGAGAAACAGATTTAAGTCAGTTATATTATCAGAAATACATAAACAATTTTGAAAACACACAAACAACACAGACAGCACAAACTTCACTCTTGCACTAGAAAAAAGTAACAAAAAAGGAGTACACTCACAGATAGAAAACTTGTTGCTGTTGTCTTTCCCTGGAAACAATTTAAATCCTCTAGATTTAAAATCTATGGCCTTTTTCACTAGTTAAAAAAAAAACAAACAAAAACAAGTATCAGGCAATACAGTCTAAAATATTTCATTTCATTTGACAAATCTTATCATGGAAGTACATACAAGTTAAGAGTACCAGCTACCTAATAAGCTCATATTGTGTATCTTTGGTGGAAAATAATTTACAAAAACAGGTATTGAGACTAATTCGTGCATCTGACAAAGGAAAGAAGTAAGATTTGAAACTTAATTTTTCTCCTGCATAACCAAGAAAAAAAATTATGGCCAAAAGTGTTTATTTCCATGTGCCATATAGTTGTGTAAAACATTGTCACACATTTATGGAACCTGGAAAATGAAAAGAATGATAGATATGTTTGCTCTAAAACAGTTGAACAGCTGAATCTTATCTGGTGCTTCTTCTGTATTAAGAAACAGTAGAACAGCAGTGCTTATCCCCTGCTACCTCCATTAAAAAAAAATAAAAGAAAAAGATAAAAAGTACAGAATACTATCATATCTGCCAACTGAAAAGTCAGCAACCTTTCAAAAAAAGATACTATGACATTTTTTAAACAGCTGATTTTTTGTGAAATTTTAATTCACTTATTCTTCCCAGTGGTAGAGAATTTAAAAGGAAAAAAAAGAGTCATCCATGACATGTTATTGAAAGCACACTAAAATCCAATATATATGCTCAGATCTGAATTCCATAAGCATTCAAGCAATACAGGACATATATTAATCCACATATATTCTGAAAAGGTTTAATCAGCAGTAGAAATGCCAACATATTTTCTGTCAACATATTTTGCCTGCTACTTCAGATTTTAAAATTTACATTAAAAGTCAGTACTACATTTGGAAAAAGGAGGAAACAGAGGCAACAGCTAAAAAATTACAATGTTTTAGTAGACAAAAAGTCCTTCTAAAAGTAACACATTGGAATACATTCTCAAGGTCTATAGGCACCAGATTACCTCCCCATTCTGAAAGTATCTCCACTAGTTGTTTTCAAAATCTACCTCAGCTATGTTCCTAGCTTTAGTTCAGAATAATATTTTTTATTCAGGAAATACTGAGATTTTATTATCTTTGTTTAGATTACACAGACAAACCAGAAATACTTTGATCGTAGAAAAAACACTGCATTATTAAATTAAGCATATGAGGCTAATTTTCTGTTTTAACTACAGAGATTTGGATACAAAAAAAAAAAAAAAGAAATACAGTCTACTGTTCTGCTGTTGGTTCTGCAGCTGGTTCTCTTTCTAGCTTGAAAATTGTTATTTGCGAAGTGTGATATGGAAGGCAGTTGGCTCCCACCTCACCCCTAAGCCAACTACTGAACTATTTCTGTAAAAGCCCTTATTTTTGGCTGACTTTGTGATAAAGGCAGTTAATCCAGGCAAACCATGTGGCCTTAACATATATTTGAAACAAAACAACTAATAAAAAGAGAGTAAACCCACAACTTAACACAGATCAAAAGGTAAGAGAGAATAAAGCAAAAACAGCACCAAATTTTTTTCTTTCAATCATTAAACTAAGTGCCTGTCTTCTCCAATACACACTGCCAGTGAGCAATGAACCATACATAAAAATGGACCTTCTAAAAAAAATTAAATTTTAAGTATAGGTTAATTTATGTTCATTATACTCAAGTGACTTTATAGATTAGAAATATTTAAAAACTATATGGAAGAAGATGTATGTTGGCTACAAGCAAATACTGCTGATGAAGACAGCAGAGATTAAAGGAACTAGGTCTAAGAGAAGCAACCTGAGAAGATAGACAGTACATCAAAGAATTCATCGAGAAATTTTCAGCACCTGTTAACTTCTTATACAAAATCAATGAATAATCAAAGAAACCCTTACATGAGGCATGAATAACAAAGTAGCAAAATACTATTGATGTTATTAAATAAAAGTAATCATTACCACGCACAAGAGCAGAACAAGATTCAGGAGAAAACAGCATACTACTAAGACAGACAATTTATAGCATAGATATAGGACGTGATGATAAATATTTTTACACTTCTGCTGGAAGAGACCATGCTTTCTTCTAAATACATAGAGGCTTTATCTCAAGAGGCAAAATGTAACCTATAAACATTGCTAATGCTTCTGGGAAATATATTATTTGCAGGAGCATAATGTATCTGTTGCCACAAAATACTATATTTTTTAAATTTTTTTTTTAATCCTTAATACCAGAAGCTCCCCCCCCCCCAAATTAATTGAAGTCCATAAGCGATTCTATGCTCAGTGGAAGTCACGGACCCAAGAACTGTACCTTCACACAGTAGAGCCATACTGGAATAACAGTAATGCTCTCTCATAATTGTGTGAGATTTCTAAGATTCTATTTCTACATAAATATGAATGTAGGAGTATAGCTGTAAGCTTCTTTTGGCCTCCTCTGAGCATTAGTGTAAAATAACTCCTCATGAATCAGAAGACAGGCCTAGCTATTCTTCCAACACCTAAGTAAAATGGGAGTGGGCTTGAATACATGATCTCAGGTGCTGGGATGGGTTTAAATATTTGCATTATGGAGATGTTTGTCTTTTATTTTCAGGAATCATCATAACAACACATTAAAGAACGAAGACTGGCTTTGGGTTTTCATTTGTTTCTAGTCATCCTCAAACATCTGAATGCCATATCCATAGTTTATGTACACAAGAAACAGGGTTCACAAGATCTAAGGTGGAACTGAAAATAGTTACAAGAGGGTCTTGGTGAACACGTTATTTAAAACAATCAGAGATTTTTATAACTATTTGCATCACTTTGCCAAGGCTATTAAATACTACTAGGAAAGCAAGCAACTCAAGATCTCTGAAGCATCTTTATACTACAAGAAGAGAATTTTATTTTTAACTGTGTCTTGTATGTTGATTTATTGAACAGTAGTTTCTGAATACACTGTGAAGGAGTAGTTATAGAAATTTATTTGGTCCAAACATGCCATTACTAAACTACGTGTCAGGCTGCATATGCATGTACATACATAAAAACAACCCCATCATCACCAAAAAATCCCATACCCAAAACACAATAAATACATCTTTTAATACTTGGCAAACTAGCCATTATTTTCCACATGCCAATGTGGAAACCAGTGAAGAAAATGGTAACTGTCCAAAAACAGTTTTAGCATCCCGAGAGCTACACAAGTCATAAATTTCAAGATGGAAAACTTGCTTCTACAATATGGAAGCATCAGGGTATATAGCCATGTGAAGATTATCTATTTAAAACACTGACAACCCACAAATTCATGTCTTTATTTTAGTTATGCAACAGCATTTATGTAAAGAAATTGTCCAGCTTGTCTTGTCTACATTTTGTAAACTTTTAAACCAAGTATAAAGTAAATTTAAAATGCTGATGACTAAAACACCACCATTCTACACAAAACAGGCATTCAGGTTGCATTACTACAAGTAACTATACAGAATACTAACCCTGGAAACTTAGGCCTCTTCTGACCTTATATACTTCTTTCCTTGGGTGCAGCTCAAAGTAGTTCAAACAGTGAAACAGCCCCTCCCCTCTCCTGAACCTTTCTTACATTATATTCACTACCACTCAGCTAATTTTTAAAGTAATGTATAATTGCACAAATGATAAATTGTTTTTTATATTCTAACTACAATGTATTTGATTTACACCAACATATTGTTGTCAAAATAAGAAAACCTGAATTACTGAGGGAAAATAATGACACAACACGTCAGAAGACAAACATCAATTATAGAAGTAAACATGTATAATATAATGAAGAACACTTAAGAACTGCAGGAACTGCCAGAAAAATAAATAGAAGGAACAAGTTAGGAGAATGAAATTGACAGGCAAGTATAAGGAGCAATAATTCAATTAAAACAACACAACTAATTTCTTGAAATCAGTATGACTGATTTTCTTTTTCCTTTTCTTCCTTCTAATCATGCCGGAATTGACTATTGGATGAAAACGGATCTCCTTTCCTATGACTTCACTGAAGTGGGAAGATGTCAAGAAGCTTAGGTCATTATTATCAGATATCATATCTGATATATCATATCAGAGATATCATATATATCTCTAATAAAAATCTTTAATCTAACAGACCATAGGTTACAGAGTTCATCCACCAAAAAGGACATACCTATGTGACTCGTTGCACATATTAAACAGGTATTTCCAAAAGTATTATGAAATATTAAACAAATGTAGTTCAGTGATTAAATACCTGAGTGCTAAATTGCATCTGTGTTATGCTAATAAGCATTTCGTGTAACTTTAAAAATTATTCTAAAAAATAACTTTTAAAAATACACAAAACTTCTTATATACAAATATTCTTATCTACATATAAGAACATAAGAATCTTACTGCAAAATATATTGACTTTCTTCAGACTCCCATCTTTGTAATTCTGGGTTTCATTCGTAACAAAAAAAGCCCCCAACAAAAGAACCTGAGAACATATGCACATTGATTTCCTACTTGACTCTTAAAAACCTTTAACAGCTCTTCAGAAAACCTCTCCTTCCCTGCTCTTCCTTTCCTCTTCCTGCTTCTAAGTAAACCTCATAAAAATTAGAATATATGAATATGTTTTCTAACAAATCCTTAAAAGGTTTACATCAAATAATCCCAAAGCAGTGCTCTATCATTCACTGAATCTTTCAAAAAAACCCCAAGAGAATTAAATAACTTTCTCTTAAATCCTTTAGTTTTCAGAAGTTTCATTAGCTTCTGGTTTAATTCCTCATAACAAAACTTAAAAATCTTTAAAAATCTTAAAAAAAAATATTCTTGCCTCCTACCATCATAAATTATCCTGTAACACATAGCAAAAAGAAATGCTGGTTTAATGGTGAAAAACCAGTAGTAATTTCTTTTCTCCTTGATTCATTTTTTCCTGGCTATTACTAAGATACTACATAAAGTGAGATATCAAAAAACATAAGGCAAGGTGTGACAGATGAATGTTCTTAAAGAATAAAGGGGAAAGGATAGATAAAGGCTTTATAAGAAAGTCAGAGAAAAAATAGAGCTGAAAACATAAGAGAAAGAGAATTGAGATATCAGTAAAATGAGTAAGATTTTGAAACCAAATAGCTAAGTACAATCATCAAAACATATATATGTACTTTAATCCTCAAACTGAGCAGATATGGTTAAAACTTTGCAAATGCTTGGTGACATTTCTGCTTTTTAGAAGAAGAATACAAGTTCAGAGTAGTGAAATGTGTTGGAATCTAAAGTTCTCTTGAAAATAAATGGTATTTAAGATCCTAAGGAAAGCATTGAGTCAGTTTTTGAACTGCTACATGATGACTAGTGTCATCCATTAAGATTTCCTGGTACTATTTGAGTTTGAGTTTGATAAGCAATTTTTTTTCTCCAACCTTTATATGTCTGTTTCAGAATGATTTTTTTCTATATTTCATTTATGAATTATGAACTGTACCAGTGGTCTTGTTACATTGCTTGCACCTTATACTCATTTGTGTCTATAGTACAGAAGTCTTACTTTAGAAATTCCTTTGGGATGGATATTGTCTTAGAATGCAGGACTTCTTAATGGTATACTAAAATCAATTAAGTCTTAAAAATAATTTCAGTCTTTTCATCTTTGTGACCTTCTTTGTGTATATAGTTTTTTCCTCTTTGTGACTTTCTTGGTGCATATAGTTATATACCTGCCAATACTCTAAATATTCTTTGCAAATATTCAGTTCATTGGAAAAAAAGCACAATACTTGATTTCTTCATTTTTCAATGTAAGAAATTAAACCACTGTTCAATTGCCTCCACTGATCATGATCGCTCAATAAAAAGATATAGCCAAACTTTATGGCTCTTCCTTGAAAAAGAAAAAAAGGATGGCTACTATAAATTGTTTATACTGAGTTTGTTTATGTGATAGGAGTTCTTAGTTATTTCTGGGGTAGAAGTCCAGGTTCATTACAACAATGAACAAAACTTCAGTGACTTGATTGGAGATACTTTATTTTCAATCCACTTTGACTCCTTCAGTAGAATTAAGGAGTCTTTAAAAACTTTTTACACTCACTTCGTAAAATCATTTAAACTCACTTTGTGGTCCTTTTAAAACCCCCAGAAGAGTAATATTATTTCAGCAAAAGTGAGAATCAGACTTGATTATGTTTGGCACTGATAGATCAAGGATTCTTCTAAATTAAATGAGAGAATAGAAACCTCTGTGCTATCAACATCATCAGCTTTCACATTTATTTTATTCTTTCCTTGCTTCTATCTTAAGATTTATTTAGAAATCCTTGTACTCCTTGTTGTCTATTGCCACTGAAACCAGCAGTAAGATCCCCGTTATTCTCAGGGGTATTTAATTAGGATGCATGTGTACTTCCATATTAAAATGAACATGAATAGGATAGAACAGAACAGAACAGAACAGAATAGAATAGAATAAATAGAATAGAATAGAATAGAATAGAATAGAATAGAATAGAATAGAATAGAATAGTTCAGTTGGAAGGGAACTGTAATGATCATCTAGTCCAACTGCCTGACCACTTCAGGACTGACCAAAAGTTAAAGCATGTTATTAAGGGCACTGTCCAAATGCCTGTTGGCTTTTGGACATATGCCTCTGAGCACATATTTAGACAGTACAAGTATGCTATAAAGCACTCACAAGGGAAAGTTCTAAAATATCTCATGATGTTTGCATATACTGAAATAAAAATTCTACAGCTTTAAGAAAGGATACAGTTGATATGAATTATAAAACAATTCAATAGCACTAACAGCATTACTAAACTCTAAATTCCTAGTGTATGAAAGACAGAGAGTAGAAAAGACCAAAAACGTCAGATTATCCTCTACTAATATAGTTATGATCAAGCTAACAGTACTTATATACTTAAACAGATAATAAACAAGGGAAAAAACATTTAATTTCCTTCCTGATTTCGCATCTGAAGAAGACAGATCATACTAGAAACTGTGATTGTAGTATCCACATGAATTGCTACTGAATGCTTGGCATTTGAAGCTTCTAGTTTTAACTGAATGAAAGTGGTTAGGGACCTCCCTTTTTTCCCCTACTTCTGAATAGAGGAAGAGATACATTTTCCTGAGTTTGAGCGCTCGGTTTCATTAGAACTCAGGACCCAAAAGATGCTGTTTCTCCTCCAGCTATCATATCTAAATATATTTTTCATTAGTCTATCAAGCTGCATCTTGAAAGTAAGCTTTTCACCCTTCATCTACTCCCTCCTTCTACCAGAAGGCTTCATCATTCCAATAACAAGAACTCTTCTCACTCCTCTTCCTAATGTATCTATTTATATATTATATACTCATTTGTCCTTATTTAAGTTCTCCACATACTGGTATTCACTTCCTAAAGCATTTATCCTTTCATCCTGTCTTACATTTTCTTTTCTAAGCTGGGATGATCAGAACAATGTAATACCATTATAGTTCTTTTATTCATCTGATTCAGTGTGCATTCTTTTTGATGAAGGAACTATAATTATGTATAGTATCCCTCATGAGATCTCACTGTTGTCTTATAAAATGATACTTGTACTTCCCTACCTCTAATGGAAGTATTTCACCAAATGCATCTAGAGTTCCTTTTTCCTCTCTTAAACAGTCAGAACACAAAGTCTTATCCTCTTCTGTGATTTCCAACTAATAAGCTTAGAGAAGAAATTCTTCAGCCAGCCTTTGACACAATCTACAATTATTGTTGAAGTCCAGATAGTAAGTGTGGTAGACTAATTTACATCTAGCTGTTTAATTTTAGATAGATAGAGACCTCTAGTTCTCTCTATACATCTATTTCATACACACACTTAAACAAATATCAGTTTAGCGAATCAACACAGTATTGTTATTGTATACTCATTCTTAAAGATCTTATTCACAGAGCAATCCTATGGAAGCCAACAGTACAACTCTTATTCTACAGTTATCATTTTGCATCAATGCTAACATATCATAAAACAGCCCTATTCTGATCTCACCAGCAACATTCTCAAAAAAGCCTACAGTGAAGACTACATGTACAGGACATTTTTACCATTTAAATATACACATATGATATAGTTAAGTTTTAGTAAATTATATTTAGTATACTAAATTTTATCCTTTTCAAGTATTAATTAATTTGCATAGATTTGGGAGCATAATTCTTAAATTATGATCAAAAGCACAAGAAAATATATTTCAAAAGTAAAAAAATAATTTTTAATATCTATTAAATAGAGAAAGAATTAAAAAAGGAATTTACATAAATTTCTTAAGTAGCTCTTACATAGAGCTCCATGGTAATTTAATATGCAAGGCAAGACAAGTAGTTTTTATACTTTTGTGCATATTTCATTGTCAAAGAGAGGCTAAAATATTTCAATAGAAACCTACAGGAAACTCCATAGAAATACCTGTGGAATATCTCCCCATAATGGAAATTTCTTCAAGTCAATTAACAATATATAGTCTCACATTCACAAACATTCCTTCAAAATATGTCTGTGTCTTTGTAATGAGGAATATTTTATGGAAGACCATTACAGGTTATTTAATGAGGGCTAATTTTATTTGTTTTCATGGCTATTATAAGTATATAATCAAATATTGGTTTTTGCCAAGCAAAAATGGTATTTTTTTACTCAGTATATGAATACCCCCTCTAATAGCACACACACATATACTGTTCTGTGGGTATGATACACTAAAAAAATATTTAAAAGATTTTGTATAAAGAATGCTAGCAAAATCAAGACGTTAAATGTGGCATGAGGGAACAAACTGCACACAGAACTAGGTATGGGCTTTGTTCTCCAGTAAGGTCTATACAAGACTGATTTCATCTGTATGAGGGCTGTGATACCTTTTAGTACCTGTGACAAATATGTGACAAATAAGCACCATAACATTATTTTAGCAGTATCTTGGTCTCTAACATTTCTTTTTTTTCATAATGTAAGGTTTAGCACTTTAATATGACTAAGTAATTCAGAAGTATGTGCCTTACATATATCTTATATTAAAGGATAGGTCAGAGAAGAAAAGGACAGTGAAAAAACAGTGGAGAGGATATTGTACTGTAATGATTACAAACAGGAGATGGAAGAAACTGTATCACAATTACTGCCAAATTTAACTGCCAAATTAGTACACTCTCACATCTTTAAATTAGAAGATATTATTACAGGCCCTCAGATACTCCCTCATAACTGAAAATAAGCCTGGTTTTTTTTACTTGACCAAAGATGTTCTGAAGTGAATGCATAGCCACACAACCAGTACAAACCAAACCCTATTAATTAATCTATACCAGTTGATAGCCATGAAAATACTTCAGATTTGTACTAAAATTAATACAAATGAAACATAAATAGCTGTTTAATGATTTCTGTTTCATATGCAAACCAAATACAGTACTTGTTTTTCAGTTATCCTACTTAAATTACATGTTTTAAAATTCTGTAGAGCTGCAGCTCTGCTGTTTCAACAGGTGTTAGTAAATGAAGCTACAATAACTTATACTAGGTGACTATCTGATCCAGTAGAACGGATTCCAATCTAAAGTTTTCTTTACAAAATATCAACCATAAAATGAGACTTCTACAAATTGCTTGTGCTATAAAAGATGTTCCTCCCCCCTATATTTGTGTTTATAAATTCTTCGTGCACAATAGATTAACATGAAACAATGGATTAGCACACAATAAAAATTAAAAACGTATAATAAATAGTACTCAACAACATTAACCTGCAAAATTAAGCTGCTTCTTCCCTGGACTTGTGTATGTGTAAAAACATACCACATGCAATTTGTTTCTGAATGTCTATGCTGGTTAAATTAAGACATTCCAGCACTGCTGTTTCTCAGCCTCCTGTTTCACATATCGTCATTTATCTTTTAACACAAGAAATAATGCTTTGTTTATACTCCAAATGTTGTTCATTATTAGTACTTTAGCATGTGGATTAAATCTTCTGAATATAGGTACATATCAAATGGTATTTAGCTTTACTACTTTAATACTTGCAACTGAATTCCCTAGTGCTCTAAACTTTGCTTAATTCATTGATTTCGTGTTTGATAGAATAAAAATGTACAGATGTTTTAAAAAGCCAAAATTTTGCTGAAAATTTAAGAAGGGAGATGATTACAACTGCATCATAAATTAGTTTAGAACAAAGCAACTATTTATAAAGTACATTTTTTATGCTGTACTTGATTATGTCTAAACACATATGCAGAATAGATTAATATTTTAATCTCAATTCTCTAAACATTCATCAGATCTCACACTAAGCTTGACAGTGAAATATACAAGTGGCATCAAAAGAAAATTCCTTATTTTTCTCCTTTGTCTTTTTATAAATCAAATTAATTTAAACTACTACGACAGTATGATAATTAGTTTCATTTTTCCATCTGGCTACCCCACTAGAACTGAGTTTTAAGCAGATTTAATCCCTTTCCCATTTGGTTCAATTACATTTCCTGAATGGATACTTGACCCTTCACTTTTAATTTACTTGACCCTTCACTTTTAATTTATACAAAATATTTTTCCATAACTACATGGGCACAAGTAAAATAATATCCAATACCTCTATGAGTAACAACTGCAAGTTCTTTAGTTCTTTCTATCTGCTCAGCGTTTCTTGGTCGTCTTCTCGTGCTTTGTAAATTTGCTTGATGAAGGGAGAGTGTTTCCTTGGAAGTGGCCGACTCCAGAATTGATTTTCTTATATTCATAGCTTGCACTTGTTGCTCTTCAGAAGGTTGTCTATAGGTGGTCACTGCACTGGATACAGCAACATCAGCAGATGTGCTAGCAACAGTAATAGCACCAGTAGTGGCCGCAATACGCTCCTCTAACTCACCAGTGGAGGCAGTTTTGATCAAAGTGGAAGAACCTGTGGGACACACAGTAGCACTGGATGCTAACTTTTTCTTTTGAATTGTGTTTTCTGATCAGCCTAAGAGATTAAATTTCCCTCTGTTTAACATAGTAAGGACAACTGACATGAAAAGAGGAAAGTTGATATGCTTTATTTAAAAATTTGAAGTAATCAGAACATTTTTTAATACTAGTGAACATTTTGTAACTATAGTGATATTACACTTTTAGTTTTAAATGTCCTCAAAAACTTATAGTATAAACTTTTGTACCAGTCAGAATGACAGCACATAATTTCCACCCCTGCAAATTCAGTCTTGAAATCAGCATGGCTAGAGCAAAATATACAGCTATATCATTAAAAGGGACTCCACGTATAGAAAAGTGATAACCACCCTATCGAGGAGAGAAACAGCAGCATTATATAGTAACCTAGGTAGTAGGCGAAGTTTCCATACGCCAACTGCTAATAAGGCTGCCAAATACATTCATACATTTGATTCTTTTCATCAAAGCTTGACAGGGCTCTAAAAGCTCATTTAGACTCGATACAAGGCCAAGGGTACATGGATAGTAAAAGGTACACATTTAAACAAAACATCTAAGTATAATTATCTATACTTGATATTGCACGAAGGCTGCATCTGTAATTCTCTTTTTGCTTGCTGATTCCTGCAATAGGCCAGATTATTTTACTCAAAAAACCCACCCACAAAATGTTTGATGAGTTAAAAAACTGTCCATGCACTGTTTGTAAAAATATTAAGTTAATACTTCTAACTTGTCTAGTAGCTAAAATATATAACCCATGTAGGAATTTTTAATATTTTATTAACCTTTTCATCCTTCCTCATTCCCCAGATTTGGCTGCAAATGTTTGGAAGCCAAGTCTCTCACCTGTGAGCATTTAGAACATCTAACACAGTAGCAACTCCGTCTTGACTGGAACGAATAAATGACTGAGCAATGCATACTAAAATTCATAATAACAAATTAGCATAAACAAAGCTGATGTAGTAAACTGTACTATGTTACACTAGTATCTTTAAAACATGGCTTTTTTATTCCACAATAATGATTAAGGGGCTCTTGAACAGTCATTCAAACAATAATATTCCACACTTCTCTTTTTACTTCTGATCTGTCCTCTCACACTGACTTTGAGACTTGTCCTTTAAGTATAGTGAGTGATGACAGGATGGAAACAAACCAGAGTTTTTGCACTGTTAGAAGAACCTATACACTAGAAAATGGATATAAGAGTCCCAGAGGAACTGAGCAGTATATAGCATTTTTCATGCGCAAGGTATATCATATCTCTTGACAGAATTATCAAATGTACTATATAAATAAATGGAACAGAACCTAATGTCACAAATACTCAGTCTTGCTAATAAAGTCTTCTTTGGTTACTGCAGAAATTTTAAGCTAAAAATGTTTTATTTTCACATATTATTTTTGCTATCTTACATTTAATGTCTTAATATCTGTTCTGCAGTACAGCTACTTCTAAATCATACAGTGGTGGTCCCCCCTGCAAAACTAAACAACCTTAAAAGCACCAGGTAAGACTCCAGGTTTATGTGTCAGGGACCGAACCAAAAACTACTTACTGTCCTATGATGACAGCGGTATATGTAACTAAAATAGACCTAGATATGTTTTATTCTTTATTTCAGAATAAAACAATAGAATTGTCACAACAATTAATAATATCAAAAGACTAGACTAGTTATGATTCAGGATACAATAAATTTTGACAGACTGGTATCAAGATTAAAACATAGAAAATACAAGTGTATAGTCAAGAGATATTTTGGAACAGGATAATGTTAATTAAAACAAAGAAAACTTATTGCATGTTACATAACCATTACTGTTAAAGAAAAATCTATGTGGACGCATCTTTATCATGCAAGCAAATGTACAAGAACAGGCAGTCACCTGCTCCCAATATCAAGCTCAAAGCAAAATTATATTCAGAATCTCAGTCAAATGATGTTATGTTCTAGTGCTTTAAAGAGGCACAGCACTTTAAGTGAAAACAAGTTAAGAGAAAGTTCATCTCAAAAGAAAAAAACAGGAAAAATTATGCTTACTTAAAGCTTCAAAGCTTATACATTGAAAAGTACTGTACTACTTTGATACAGAAGCAACTTTCAAGCCAAAAACCTAACTTGTTAGGCTTCCACATCCACTTACACTGCAAAAAAGAACTCATGCAGAAGATCAGTAAAGTTAAACAGCGTGTTGTGATTTACATGGAAGATTTTAAGACAAAATTAATGTTATGTATAAACAATCTGGTAAGTATCAGCTACTGCTTAGAAGAGATGCATTCACGTTTGCCTAAATTTCATCTGTAATCTGTAAAAGCATGAACTTTGGTGTCTTAGTATTATATGAAAACAGGTTTAGACCAACTGAAACACCTATGTTGTATGGGCAATGTAGCATACTCTCCACTTCAGTCATCTGCAGTCAAATCTGACATTTCAGTTTGTCCTAGACACTATTTTAAAAATTATAATTTCCTATATGATACAACACCCCCCCCATATTATTTTCCCTTAATATTCTGGTTAAAAAATAAAAAAAGACAAACTTGCAATGAAAAATGATACAAGCAGGAAGAAAAGAAGACTGATTTCTGCTTTTTGGATAAAGTTTAAACCAACAATTTTCAGTCAGCTGAACTCAACTCAGAGGTAGGTCATCACTTTGAATTTACAATCAGCAACTGAGAAAATTTGAGGCTTGAGGAACTGCCAGGCTGCACCACGGGAGGAAGCAATAAGGATGTGGAGGCAAGAAAGAGTAATTGTTCCTTGGGACATGGGTTCACAAAGAAAGGGAACCTGACCAGCCTAGACTAAAGCAGTCTGAGACCTACTAGACTGGACTACCATTTCTCTAAGTGAGTCCCTGTGGATGGAGAACAGATTAAAATCAGTAAAACTGAGGACCTTTGATATGTCAGATTAGACTGCTTAGGTGAGGAAAGATTTGAAGTGGTATTTACACATAAAACTTCGCAACTATATAGAAGTGGAAGGAGATCAAGCTGGTTATCTACAGAGCAATTCAGTTCAGAAAACTAGTCTGAATGAAACACTACTCAAAAGTGTTGTAATTGCTAAAACTTTTGATAATGCAAACATATGGAAGACCCATAAGCCTTTCTATTTATATAGGAGTGGAGGTTGCTCCTGATTCCAGGATCATTTTTAGTAAAGGAAAGAGGCAAGAGCCTTTGACATTTGCCTGAGACAAAGCTCCAAAAATAGATTATGAATCTGTGCTAGATGCACACACTTCGCATATGCAATATGCTACAAGTATACACAGGGTTCCTGTTGTAAACATGATAGCAAAGGAAATTTACCCCAGATAAACTCGTAGTGGAAGTTCTCATTTAAATTAATCTAATGGACTAACTTTTTACAAGTAATCCCTGAGGGAATAAAATAATCTAGGGAGATAATTAATACCGTTGCCCACTCTGCAGAAGCATTCACCAGCAAAAAAATTAAGGCAGAAAATTATATGTAATACAGTGAAAATGTTTTTATTGAAAAAGATTTTTTTCCTTCCCTTTTAGAAGACTATGACTTGGGAAAGCTTCCCTTTAAAACGAGGAATGCTAGAACAATGTATCTTCCCTCTCTAATCAGTACAGATATTTAAAATGTATTCATGTCAGTTGTAAGTAATGTGCCAATACTAAATTAAAATTTAACAACTTTTAGAAACTAGGCCTGAAAAAAAAGCAATCACAATCGTTCATATGTGTTGGAAAGCAGAATCAGACAAATGCAATTCTTTTTATAGATCTTAATTTGAATCTCTATACCCTTTAGAAATAAGCTGTTTTCTTAACCAAAATCAATTAATTTCAGACAAGACAACCTGAGTTTTATGCTCATTTTAGAAGCTTGAGCTCTATACCATGTTAACATGTTGTGTTCAATCCCAGATTAAAATGTAGATTTCAGCTGTGGCTGTTGTCTCTTATTAAACCAGAATTGTTTTTCTCTTCCAGTTCCACACACTTCTACAAGGTAAAGTACCAGTGATTAGTCAACATGTGTTAACACATGATTTAAGGAGGTTTTTTTATAACATTAACATAATTAACTACCAATATTTAATTGCCATTCTTTCTTACAAGATATGACTGAGAATTATGTTTTAGCAGGATTCAAACAGATAGGATTTTAAGGAAAATTAATTAATTCACTAAATTAAAGAGACTGTGAAATTACAAAATTATCATGCTTTCAGATATTAACCATTGACTGGACTGAAAGAAACTATTTCCAGCACAATGCCATTTTTAATAAAGCTTTGACATGAAGTATGTTACCGTAACTTCTTTTATTACAAGCCAAATATTATAATTCCACAGACTGAAAGCACAGCCAGTAAAACTTGACAAAGTTGAAAGCTCACCATTAAATGTCTGAAATGCAACTAAAGAAGTTGACTCATAAAGAATTATTCAGCAAAAGTTTTAAAGATTTTCTAAATTTGCTTGTATTTCAGAGACAACTGATGAACAAACAAATGTTCTAATACTATTTATTTGTCCACTGGTTAGTAATACCATGCTGATTAGGAGTCAAACCGACCGAAAAAGAGCGAACATTCTGTAGTGTGAGTTTGGTTCATATAACACTGGGATCAAAAGAAATTTTATCCACCAGATCATAGAATAACTCAGGGCAAAATGGACCTCAGGAGGTCTCTTGTTGTCACAACAACCTAAAGCAGGATCAGCCATGAGATCAGACCAGTTGCTCAGGGCTTTATCCAGTCAGGTCTGGAGAAAATGTCCTAGGATGGAGACTGCACAATCCCCCTGAGCAATTTGCTCAAATGCATTACTTTCCTCACAGAAGAAAAGTTTCTCTTTATATCTGGCCTGAAGATCTCATTTCAAATTTTTTCAGCTGTCTTTCATCCTCACACCATGCTCCACCATGAAAAGCTTGGCTCTGTCTTTTCAATAACACCCTTGCAGGTATTTGGAAGCTGCTATTAGCTTTCCCCTTTTCTCCAGGCTGAAAAAGCCCAGCTCCCTCAGCCTCTCCTCACAGGGCAAGTGCTCAAGCCCCCAACCATCCTGGTGGCCCTCCACTGAACTTGAGCAAAGAACTCCTCTTTCCTGTCATGGGGCCCAAAACTTGAGGCACTATTCCAGCCCTGGTCACAGGAGTGTTGAGTAAAGGACAATAATCCTTTCCTTTGATCTACTGGCTACATCCCTGTTAATATAACCCGGGATGTTGTTGGCCCTCTTTGCTGCCAGGGCACATGGCTGGGTCACGCTCAGTTTGCTGTCTGCCACGACCCACAGGGACTTTTCAGCTTTGCTCCTTGCTATCAGCCAGTCCTGCTGCCAGGGGTCCTTCCTACCCAGGTTGCAGGGCTTTATATTTGCCCTTGTTGAGTTTCATAAGATTCCTGTCAGCCCATTCCTCCAGCTTGTCTATGTCGCTATGGATGGCAAACCTGTCCTCAACTATATTGACTGTTGACTGACATTTTGGTGTCATCTGCAAATCCAATGAGATTGCACCCTGTCACTGATTCAAGCTCATTGATAAACACATTGAACAGAACTTGTACCAGGACAGATCTCTGCAGCACTCCACTTGTTACTGGACTCTAGGTAGAGTATGGGCCATTTATGACTATCCTCTAAATGTACATGTTTTTAACTTCAGCAGTGGAAGAACAGATGAAAACTGGCAAATTGTTAATAAATGGGATCCCAAATAAATGGGA
This sequence comes from Mycteria americana, assembly GCF_035582795.1. Lineage (NCBI taxonomy): Eukaryota > Metazoa > Chordata > Aves > Ciconiiformes > Ciconiidae > Mycteria > Mycteria americana. The sequence goes on from NC_134366.1 coordinate 157,816,503, forward strand.
TCTAAGGCTACTGTTCAGCAGCTATTCTAACTCATTACAATTAGTTTTGCTGATTAATTCCTAGGAATCAGATTTAGTTCAAACTGTGAGAGCAAGCAGGTATATTCACTATCTTGTTTATTCAGGATGAATTCAAGATGCAGGACTTTATTAGTTCTTGACACATATGATCCAACCGCAGACTTCCCAAGCAAAGCTAAAGGTCCTTAATGCAGATGACCTTAAATGGGACTCACTATAGTAAAGTGCTAATGAGGACAGCCTGGGATTTTTCCTGTGTATCTTAGTAGCAAGAAGTAAGCTATTCTATCCTTTTGCAATGGGTAATTGAGAAAAGAAGTGTTGACAGTCTTAAGCAAAAATAAAATGCATATTTCATTAAAGAAAAAAGAGGTGGTTACAATTATATATAGAATTTCCAAAAAGACTAATCACTACATTACATCTTCATTCTTCTTTCAGATGTTCAAGGACTTTCAGTCAAGACTTATTTAGTATCCTTACTTAAAACCTTTCCATAGTTAACTAACTTTGCAGTGACCAGTGCATCCTATTAAGAAGGGGGATTTTTTTGCTAATAAAACTTCTTAATTAACTCTTCTTTTTGATGTTCTGTGTCATTAAATATGTGCTGCCTGCAAGACTTTCCAATAAAGTTACAAACATAATTAGAAGAATGTATTCTGGATCTGTTAAAGGAATTTTCAAGTTAGTGTAGATATAACAGCTTATTTGACTCTTTTAACATATTTTCTAGATCTCTTTCCAGCCTTATTATTTTCACAAATCTTTTTTATTCTTCATAAATTTCTAGTATTTTTACCTACTCTTCAGTTCATATTACAGTTTTGCTTCTGTTAATTTACAAGTAAGTAATAGAAAAGAAAGGAATCTGAAATGCAAATATATGTTTGAGAATATAAAATCAGTACAAACAGCTGACATAAAACATTCTTCTGACCAAATCAATTTTCAGTTCCCAGCTATTCAGGAAGGAAAGAAAACTGTGGATTTAAAGAAATACATGACTGAAAAAATACGGTTCAAAACAAGTTTCTAGACTTCAGTTCAAACAGGCAATGATCCCTGGATTTATCCAAATAGCAAAGACACCAAAAGCTGTCTAGACAGAATTTTAATATAAGTACTTTTTGCTTCCTTTTGTTTTCATGTTGTCCACAATTTGTGTCAATTGATTCAGAATTTAATTTTTATTTATTTTTGGTACCCTAAGGCACTTCTTTGCATTACTGCATTCTCTTATGATTTTTTTAATTTGCATTTTTTTTCTCTCTTTTTTCAACTTCTCTATTGTTATTTCTTTCTTCTCTTTCTCTCCATCTTTTATATTAATTTTAAATGTAAACCGACTGCTGCAGTAAGACATACCAGAACAGTCTGGAAGTAACAATTAAGCATCAACCAGAAATTTTCAGGGATGAAGGAGATAAAGACATTTCTCATGCTTCAGTACATAGAAATGCATCTCTCTATGATTTTCCAGATGCTTCTCTCAGTGAATTTACGATCACCTGAAATTTTTTCAGTAGATACTGAAAATACAGTAAATTTGTGTATCTTAATTTTATATAACTGACTACTTTTGAAAATCTAAATTTCTATCCAGATAAAGTTAACTTTCTAGTTTTTGATAATACAGAAATTCCAAATATCTTAACATGATTTATCTGCCTTCCACTAAACTCAGGACATAGACAGAGAACTACCATTTTTTGTTCTTTTGCATATCTCTATCCAAATCATAGATTTTATTCCAGTAAGATATGTTTGTTTAATAGAAAAACAATATGAAAATGACCAACCTAGACACACGTATGGATACTGTTCTTTCAGTTGGTTTAACTTCAGTGATAAAATACTTTTTGAAAGGCCTATTACTTTTAAGAAAAAAAACAAAAATAAAACCAAACTTTAACACAAATTAATGTTTTTAAATGAGAAAGCAGTGATTTGTAATACAAAAGAATTATTTTCATATGATCATTTGTTGCATAGATATAGTCATACTTTGCTTTCTTCTCAAAAGAGGTGCGCATCATTGCAAGATAAATCTGTGGAATCCGCCATAATTATACAAAAAACCTTATAAATTCTTCAAGACTCTCTTTCAACAATATTATAGGAATCTGTGAAATGAATGATAAAATGCTGGGAATGGAAAGTATTCACATCTATTGGCCTTATTTACTAGTAGTCATCTTACAAATTGTATTGTCATCTTATTGTATTTGTCAACTAAAAAGCCTTGCCAATATTGTCTTATATAATTATTTTCTTCGTAATTTGCTCTTGTGAATCATAGTGGAACAGAAAGATTTATTTACCCTTTTTAAGGATAGGATAACATCAAATAGGCAAATCTTCAAGAATAATCACTATACAGACTATGTACATAGCAATGTATATAGCAACCATGTAATAAAAAGATAAGTTTCTTTCTGTCCCAGGAACTACTTAGGACAAAAGGAAACGGAATGCATTTTATACATTCTGCAATGCAAAATATAACCCACTGTGCTTAGCTTGGACCATACACCAGAACAGAACCTGCTGCTCCACTCCTTCATGAATGGGATTTTAATGACTGGATTTTGGACAGTTTTGGAAAGCATCCTCCTTCAAGATTTTAAGCAGAAGAATCAAGAAATAAAAGGGAAATTATATCAACTTTAATTTATTGCTGGTATGTATGCTATAACTTGCCTTCTTAAAACAAAAAAAAAGGGTTTAAACCAAGAAGTTAAAAACTATCATAAAATCCTGTATGTACCTTTTCAAAAAATACTTTGATGTGAACTTGCATCATGGACATTTAATCAGAAGTTTCCATAAGTTCAAAATTTAAAGGTTCTGGTTTCTAATTCTGTTTCTTCTGTCGCCTTGGACATGCCATTATATTGTAGTGCTCTCATTTCTTATCAACAAAATGAAATTCACACTTTCCTTTTACTGCCTGGGGGATATTAGTTACCTAATACCTGGTCAGTGCTATAAGCAAGTAAACTAGCATGCATAAATCAAATATACAGTTCCAGATAGAACAATACTTGCTAAAGCCAGAATTATCTATTGATACAAGTTTGACACTCCTACTTTTTATTTTTTCAATGAAGTTCAGATGCGTGGAAAAATAATGAATTAAAAAACCAGTAATAATTGTTTTTCATTTACTCTTAATATAAAAAACTCTTTGTATCATTGCTCTCATGTATCTAGGTTAGGTATCTAATCTTTGCCCTAAGCAGGCTAAATGCCCAAATTTTCTATTCCAAATCCAGTGTTAGGCATCAAGGAGCTATTTGACACAAACTTATTACTAAAGATTACTAAAGTAATTTAAGACTTCAAAAATTTATCCAATGAATTAATCTTCACTACAGGCAAGATAATTTTAAGAGTTAATGATTTTTTTTCTTGTTAGAAATAATGTGAAGTTCTTAGAAAGGCTGTTCATTTACTAGGCAAATGGCAAAGACACGCTTGCAGAAAAGGTATCTTGCAAGTTTACCCTAATATCAGCCTGTATACGTTCATTGCATAGGAAAGAATACAAATCTTAATACTTAAGCACATTTTTTGCATTGTTTACTCTACCTGTGTCCAGCAAAATTAACAGAGAACGACACAGAAATTCTGAAGACTGTAGCCCTAAAAGTATAATTTTGTCATTAGTAATACAAGGCCACAGGATTTGTGTTGACCCCTTGCAGGGTTGCCTTGGCCTGAGGTTGTTTTCACTAGTTTTGGTAATTTGTAGTGGTCGAGTGAATATTTCCTGACCTGTTTGTATTTTGAGAATGTTGTGCTCTGAGAATACTGCATACAGTAAAGCTCTGATACAGCTACACAGTCACTGTATAACAAGCAACAGCCCTTTACACTTACTGCGGCTGAGGGAGGCTAACGTGCAACTTTCAGATTTTAGTAAAGAACAATGAGAAAGAAGCAGCCTGTGTTAAGAAAACATATAAAAAGGAACAATTGAACTCCAAGACTGAAGAGGAAGCCCCCCTCCGAATATTAAACTCATCCCAACACAGACCCTCGGATGCTATCAATTCATTGGAACCCCCACCCCAGGGGCACAGTGAAAAGGGTGAAAATAAGACAAGAGAAAAATAGTGGAGAATAGGAAGGCAGTTCTTAACTTTTATAAATGTATTATTATTATTGAGGCTTTTCTGTATTAGATAATTTAGAGTACCAGACAATTAAAACTTTAATTGGAATAACAATAAATTGTTAACTCCATATAAATTGCATTCCCTTCGGCCATAACAAGATTCTGTGTCTAACATTATACTAACTTTATCCAACAAACTTTGGATCTGAAGTTTTTTACACCAAACATAAATTATGTTTCTATGTATCTTACACCGCTGCAGTACTGTTCAATGACTGTCTGGACTCTGAGGGCTCTAAATGGGCCCAGCCTTCCCTGGGCCTCCCCCTACCTACGCTCATGCATCCAGGACCCCTAGACTGGAGCCATCAGTCCCTGCCCCAGCAACACCACAGCAGTGCTGGTTCCCAGCTCTTCACAGCGCTGCCCCACCTGGCCATGGGGCTAATGTCCCTGCTTAGCCTTGGCCCGTCCCTGTTCCCATGGAGCTACCCAATGCCCAGGGCTGGGTCTGCCTCCAGCTGCCCCCCAGCCTGCCCTGCTCCCTGGCTGGAGGCAGTGGGCCCAGCACTGGCTGGGATCCCCCACAGGACCCCCTCTGGTCCCCAGCTCGCCAGCCCTCAGGGAGCCATTGGCCCTTGCTGCACCCTGACAATTACTGTGTCTTAATCACTGTGAAAAATACAATGCCTATGAACAAAACAAAGCATTACATTTGACAAGAAGTATTATTCTTCTCTTATTTCTCACTCAGAATAAATAAATGAAGTTAATCTCTAAACAGAGTAAATGTTAATTATAAAGTAATGCAAAGTTGCATGAATTATAAATTAAACTGTACCATCTTTTATTTTTTTGTTTTATGTAAAAGGTCAGGACAGGCTAAAAAATAATACTTTTTAAGAAAGGTCAAGTCCTAAGTGAGATGAAAACAATTCTCTGGCAAGGAAGAAGGTTTCTGCAGTATAGAAACTGATTCAAAATCCACTTAAGGCTTTACAGAGATAAAGCTATTCCTGCAGAACATTAGGTGCTGTCAGCATCAAGTGGGCAATAAGTGAACTTTTGAGCTATGAAGTGAGCATCCAGTGCAAAACAAGAGCTTTGCCTCAGGAAAAGCTTCCCTGTGAGATGCACCCAGTGATCCATTAGCCAACGATTTCAAGATGTCTTAAACTAAAGGCTTACACATTTAAATAAATTTCAAATGTATTCTTAAGAGAGTTACATATGTATTGCCTTAATGAGCATTTCAGGCAATTTTGGACCTCGATACAATGATAGTCATGAAAGAGTTCTCTTTCACTAGCTAAAATGCTTACCAATATCCAAAATAGCTATCTCAGTTACTGCAAGTATCTTTCCTTAGCAGTGTATTAAGTTGTACAAAGAAATGCTCACAAAGAGGCATCTTTGACAGGAGAAAGATATATTGACAGGTCTAAAAATATGGCAATTAGAGTTTCAGAAATGGCAGCTGGTTTTGGGTACTTCTTACATTCCTTAGCTGATAGAACTTAAGGAGGTCAAATTTTGAGATGACTGGCTGCTCAGCATATCTGAACACTTCAGACTGTCACAGAAGGTTGGAAGGCACCTCTGGAGATTGTCTAGTCCACCTCCACCTTCTAAAAGCTGGATCAATGTGGTGGGTTGACCCTGTCTGGATGCCAGGTGCCCACCAAAGCCGCTCTATCACTCCCCCTCTTCAACTGGACAGGGGAGAGAAAATACAATGAAAGACTCATGGGTTGAGATCAGGACAGGGAGAGATCACTCACCAATTACCATCATGGGCAAAACAGGCTCGACTTGGGGAAATCAGTTTAATTTATTACCAATCAGGTCAGGGTAGGATAATGAGAAATAAACCCCAAATCTTAAAACACCTTCCCCCCACCCCCCCCCTTCTTCCCAGGCTTAACTTCACTCCAGATTTTCTCTATCTCCTTCCCCCCGAGCGGCGCAAGGGGACAGGGAATGGGGGTTGCAGTCAGTTCATCACAGGTTGTCTCTGCCGCTCCTTCCTCCTCGGGGGGCGGGACTCCTCACACTCTTCCCCTGCTCCAGCATGGAGTCCCTCCCACGGGAGACAGTTCTCCACAAACTTCTCTAACATGAGTCCTTCCCACAGGCTGCAGTTCTTCATGAACTGCTCCAGCGTGGGTCCCTTCCACGGGGTCACAAGTCCTGCCAGCAAACCTGCTCCAGCATGGGCTCCTCTCTCCATGGGTCCACAGGTTCTGCCAGGAGCCTGCTCCAGTGCGGGGTCTCCATGGGGTCACAGCCTCCTTTGGGCATCCATCTGCTCCGGTGTGGAGTCCTCCATGGGCTGCAGGGGATATCTGCTCCACCATTAACCATCATGGGCTTCAGAGGGACAGCCTGCCTCACCATGGTCTTCACCAGAGGCTGCAGGGGAATCTCTGCTCCGGCACCTGGAGCACCTCCTCCCCCTCCTTCTTCACTGACCTGGGTGTCTGCAGACTTGTTTCTCTCACATATTCTCACTCCTCTCTCCTGCTGCAGTTGCTGTTGCACAGGTTTTTTTCCCCTTATTAAATATGTTATCCCAGAAGCACTACCACTGTCGCTGATGGGCTCAGCCTTGGCCAGCGGCAGGTCCATCTTGCAGATGGCTGGCATTTGCTCTATAGGACGTAGGGGAAGCTTCTAGCAGCTTCTCAAAGACGCCACCCCTGTAGCCCCCCTGCTACCAAAAGCTTGCCACGCAAACCCAATACAGTCAACTAAAGCAGGTTGCTCAGAATAGTGTCCAGTCATGTCCAGTTTCCATCTCTACAGGGATAGAGACACCCACAGCCTCCTTGGGAAACTTGTTCCATTTTTCAATCACACTTACAGTAAAAAGATTTCTTCTGTTTAAATGGAATTTCCCATATTTCAATATGTGCCCATTACCATTTATCCTTTCACTGGGCACCGCTGAGAATAGTCTGGCTCCATCTTTGTTACTCCTTCTCATCAGATATTTATATACATATGCACCAACATCCCTGTTTATTTTTAAAAGTAGTGATCTGTTGAAGTGTCTTAAAAACTGATATTCTTTAAATTGGAATCACATGTTTTTGAAAGTGCGTATCTGAACTAGAAATTTAGAATAATATATCTTCTACACATTCTTTTCATTTTTTTCTGTTCCTTATAAAAATACCCTACTCTCAAGTCTAACTGTCTCCTGTGACAATCATATTCTTGGATGTAAGTTCTGTAGGTCAGCAAGTCAATTTATTTTCTAGAAAAACTCAAAGCTGACACTGGAAAAAAATCTCTCTGACAAGATCACGTGTCATTTTCACCCTAAAGAATACTCTCAAAAATAAAAATTAAATTTGTATGAAGTTATCAATATTTGTTAAGTTTGTTGAGACAGTGAAATACCCTCTGAAGCTGTTCAGCTTCCTCAAGTTATCTGAAATGTTCCCTTTATCCAAATCAAGGACATACAGATTCCTGGACTCAATCACAAAATCTATTCTTCCTTGCAAAAATGGAAATTCAGTATTTTTCACAGAATTTGCCGATTTTCTAGAGTCATGCCAGAAAGCATGACTTTCTGCTTTCTTGCTTTGTGGGAGCCTGCTTTCAGGACTTCTTTACCTCTATAAAAAAAGCTAACTAACTACATTAGAAGGTGCATTCATATCATTAGACCATGAAGACAACCAAAGAAGTACTGGTAAGCAGAACCAGAATTCAGGTTTCAGACAACAAAAGGAACAAAAGCCAGAAATTAGGATTAATATTAGGGTAGCTTACTTCGAAAAAAGCACAAATAGCAGCCCGTAGAATCAGGGGGCTGAAATGTGGAAACTAGTGCAAGCTCTCTACCTCAGACATTGATGTTAATGTATCATAACATATTGTGGGATGCTTTCCATATAACAGATACTTCAAACAGTGAAAGTAGAAAAAGACTTAAAGACATTGTGGAGAATTGTTCATACATTTTCATTATTCTAGGAAACTATGAATTAAAGGCTGAAGCCGCACTGAATTTAGGCTGTTTCTGAATGTCTTTTTTTTTTTCTTTAAAGACAAAGACTATGTAAGAACACTGCATATAAATAATAGATTTTTTTAAATTCATTCTACCAGAGTCATACTTTTCAAATGAAGATACTTCAAAATAAAAATGGAATATTCCCTTATTTCCAGCATACTGACATTAATGCCAAGATCAGAGATGCAGCAAGAAGGTACTGTAGAGAACATGACGTAGTTCCATGTGCTTTCCTCTCTGAATCCCACTGAGATTACTGAGATGGGAAAAAGACATTCTAAGAAAATACCTGAAACCAAAGTCAATAGACTAAATTTACCATATTCTAAGGTCCACCACTGACACAGTAAGAAATAAAAGAAAGCAGGAGGCACTATACAGGATTTGGATGCTCTTTGTGACATCATAAATACTATAATATGAATATTCTATAAACCTTCTCTTGTGTGAAATTGATTGTGCAATTCGTGGGTTTCTGGGGTATAGAATTTTATTGGGAATGCTATGATTGTCATTAAGCTGATTTTTTTTTCTGTTTGTATTTTTATTTATTTCCATTAATTTATTTTTATACCTTTTAAATGAGTAATGTTCCATTCTTAATAACCCTGAGGAAAAATAAAATCCTAAATACAAAAAAGAACAGTTTCTTTGTGTTTTTACCTGCAGAAGATTTTATGTTTTTCTACACAGGAATGTAACATTCTTTGCAGTATATATAATTTCTTAGAAGTTAAGGTCCTTAGTGGGTAACAAGTTGAAATAACTATCACTTAAATATTACTGGGATTAATACCAGCAAAAATTATAAAAGGCACCTCTAAAACAAGTTTCGTATCTTCTCCTGTACAAACTAACTCCCATAGTGCTATGATTTGAGAATGATTTATGTAAACTTATCTTGAGAGAAACCAATTTCTATTAAATATGTCTTTCCTGGAATTATGTGGGCATTTCTGACTGGCAGGAAGTTTTGTTGGTTTTTTGCGGGGGGGGGGGGGACAAAAATTCAATTGTAAAACTCTCTCTTCTCAGAAATGTAGCTATGAGACATCAGAAACCTTCTGGACAGGTCTTGAAAAATATTGAAATGATCATTGTTTAAACTGAAGTTCTATTTGATGCTTATAGCATATCATGTTCTCTGTGTTCCTCATTAGGTTCTGGTTATTTCTACTTCGAATTTGGCTTCTGTCAAAACTGTCAACAGTTTTACCGTCATCGCTAGATATTTACTTTACATAAATTAAATGGCACTATGATCATCTTTTCAGAGGCAAGAGCTTCTGAAAGATTCTACAGATTTCCAAAGTAACTTCTTTCACGTGTAAGAAAAAGTTACTGGATAGCAGTGACTGAGAATTTTCAGCAAGTATCAAGTACATTTGTTCCCCAAGGAAATAATAATTAAAAATAATTAAAAAAAACCCACAACACATTAATTCTAACACAAGATGAGTACAAAGATTAGTATAAAAAGAAACATTCTGCCTCTGTACAAAGACCACGGGGTACTTAAATGCCAATTAAACCCTCAAAAACGACATTGTGATAGCCTCCATAAGAGGTAAAAGGATTAATTTCTTCCAGGTTGGTTAATGTTCATAAATTCCCATTAGGGTCATTGGGTAGCTGAATGATTCTTCACTTAAGTACTACTGACTGATTTGTTCTAAGTGTCAAAACAGTGTGCTCAAATGGCTTAAAAAAAAGCAGAAGGTCAATTTCTTAAAACTGAAATTTCCTTCAAGACCATAATTATAATTTTTTTTATCATTAATTTATTTAACACAAAAAAGTTTTAGAACTTTGAAGGGGAAACTATGATTTAAACATGTGGTTTTTATAGCGCTCTCAAGAAAAGACAAACTACCCAGCACCAGGCTGCATACAAATGAAAAGAAATCTTTTCTTCTTATATCTCCAGCTATAAATCTACATATGCTATTTGCCTATTTGTTACACCTATACACTAGACATATATATTAGGAATTAAAAGGTATTGCCTTTAATCCCAAATTTACTATTAAGTGAAAAGAGAAGGGAAAGCAGTGACAGGTGAAGGAGAGTAGAAAAAGCAGAAGTTTGTTTTACTTTCAGAAAGTCAATATGCCTGTTCCCTTTTCTGTTTGTGTCAGCTTTATTTAATTTGAATATATGTCCTTCAAGTCTCTTTGCAAGTATTTGTACATATCATAGTGCACCAAGGCAGTACTATAAACTAAAACAGCACTACCTAAGCAATTCTGCCAGCTTTGTGAAAAGTAGAAGGGTTCGTGTTACTAGTTTTCAGCTGCCCTGGATTGAGGCTCAAAACACCCAATGACCTACTCCATTGGTAACTTTCTGGGTGACTTTGGGCAAGTCACTTCTTTGGTATGCACCTCAGTTTTGGCATCCAAAACAGACACAACTATTTCCAGTACTATCCCTGTGATTCATGACTTTTCAATCTGTGTATTTCCCCTCCTCCCACAGCTCTATTTATTTTCCAAGCTGCAGGGTCCTACACTCGTCAATCACTTTTCAATCGGAAACTAATCCACGTGTTTGATGATCTTTGCTATCTTTCTCTGAACTTTCTTCAACTTTGCTATATTCTTCTGAAATACAGAGAGGCCAGAGCAACAATGGGAATCAAGGTGCAGGTCGATTTATACAGCAGCATGTTTTCTGTTTTGTTCTCTACTCTTTTCCTAATATTTAGTTTAAAAAGCACTAAGTAGAGCTTTTTTAAGCACCTTAAGTATGGACCTGAGGCCTATGTAATGCTCTTACATAAACTGACTACCTTAGAACATAAGAGCTTGCTGATATTACTGATAATAGTAATTATCTATTATTACAAATTTTATTTGTAAATTAAGATAATTTTGCAGTGCTCACTATGCAAAGAGAGTTACAAAGAAGCAACACAAGCTAAGGTCTTTGAATTCCCTGCAAGTGCAGCAGGAAGACTACATGACTATAACTCCAAGACCCCAGTCACTTAAAGGTAAATTGACTGATGCAGCAATGGTTTAGCAAGCAGTGGTACAAATCTCATGTGCTGTTAAAATAAACCCCTGCCTAAACAGAGTGACCACAGCCTGCTGTTACTCAAAGTAGTAAAGGTGCCCCCGACAAAGTGTAGCAAGAGCATCTTTGCCAACACTCTGGCCAACCTGTTGATGAGAATTTTATACTAAGAATGATGGAGAGGGAGATAATGAGCCACATTTAAATGACATAGCAGTGGAAAAAAGTAGAAAGGGAATGAAAGATTTACAGGAATATGAGAGACTTCAGGAATGATAAAACAGGGTGAAGAGACACAGGTCCTAGTGGACAGCAAGATGAATGTGAGCCAGCAGTATGCCCTGGCCAACAGCATCCTGAACGGTATTAATAGAAACATGGCTGATACACTCATGGAAGGGATTATTCCCACCTCTGTTTAGCACTTGTTAGTTCCATGCCCAGTTGTAAGGCTCACCAAAAGGAAGAGGCCCTCGGAAGAAACTGATAAAATGGAGTGAATTTGGCAGATGGTCCCCAAGATGTTTGGGACTGGAGCACTTGCCCTGTGAGGAGAGGCTGAGGAAGCTGGAGTTGTTCAGCCCAGAGAAGAGAGCTTCAGGGGGGCCTAAAAGGAGCCTTTCAATACATATGAGGTGGGAGGACAAGAGAAAAGAGAGTAAGTAAGTTGAAACAAGAGAAGTTCCGAGCAGATATAAGGAGAAACTTTTACCCTGTGAGGACAGTCAAGCTGTGAACAGATGGCCTGGACACGTTACTCAGTCTCCATCCTTGAACTTTTCAAGATAGAACAGGATAAACCCCTAAGCAACCTTGCTTTATCTCAGTGCCCAGCTTCTTTTGAATAGGAGGTTCCTTTTCAACCTGAATTACCCTGTGATCTTATGATATCTAAGCTACTTCTTAGGGTAACTTAAATTTTGTATGTCATTCATAAATCACCTTTTAACTTCTTCAAAATTATAATAGAAAGGAATTATAACCAACTCTGCATGACACTATTTTTAACAGATCATCAGTCCACTCTATACAGTGCAAAAAACACCTTTTTGATGCAAAATATTCTGGTAGGTTTCAGCTGTTTCATGGCAGGAAGGAATATATTCACAGCTGTGCAGTGGAATTTGAGGACACTGGCACGATCATTTTGAACATTTCTCTCCACACACGCCATCTTATACTTTCCACGGTTTGTCCTGGCTACCTGTTCAAGCCAATTTTTCTCAACTAGCACAGACTAGATTCCAACCAGGCTATGCATTATACAAGAAGTTTTCTTATCCAGTAAGTCATAACTATTCAACAGATTCCCTTCAGGTTCAATCTCCTTATTACTGTTGGTCTTCTCACCTAACTTTTCCTTACAATCCCTCACTCTCCACTCTAATCACTTTACTTGGCTGTCTGTCTTTCTCCTACATATTCCTTTCCATTAAGAACTCTCAGCTCACTTTTTTGGGGTTCTTGATACAAATATTTCTTTTTACCCTTCCTTTTTTTCCTCTCCTAATCCCAGTTCTCAACCTCCATAACTCAGTTCACATGTAAACTTCTCACCACTCATGGACAAAGCTTTGTAAATTAGATAAAAATAGGTGACATTCAGGAAATGCCATGGGCCCTGTTAATAACCCCAAAACATATGAGCTTTCTAAAAAAAATAACACCGGAATTGAAAATGCATTAAAGATGCAAATTTTCTGAAAAGGTAAAACTTAATGTTAATACTGATACAGGATTCAGTAAAAAAAAAAAAATATATATATATATAGTGACATCTTAAAACCAAGCAAGTAAATAAATTTTTAAAAAAATCACTCTTAGGAGTGATTCACTTCACATGGCTATTCTACTGTTGTTCTAGCAATTTTCAAACAGACTTAGAAACAGAGAACGTATGACCAACATGGTTCTCAGAAGGCTTTTATCAAGTTTTCTTTCAAATATGAATGGTACTGAAATTTGACATAATGAAGATCTAAAGAAATTACATAACTGAGAATCTCTTTGGTACTAGTTAGTGATTTTACAGATTAACAAATTCCATATAATAATGTTCACTAGTGCACAAGGTTTATTGCCTCAGCTGCATTTAAGTGAAAACACTTTGTTAAACAGAGGTATATGTTTAATTGATTTCCAGGTGCCGGTGAATGGGAAAAAAAAGTTAAATTCAGCTTTATGGTACTGCTACCGATACAGCACACAAATAAAGCAGCCCATATTTTGAAGTATGAAAAGATCCATTGATTGGAACCAAGGTGGAGAAAGTATAGCTGGAAACTGAAAAGGTAGTTCAGAAAATTCTTTCATTCCTTACTTGGAGTAGAATTCATTAAAACATTAACTTTTCTTTGAATAGATTTGACTCCTTATTTACTAAGGAGTTTGGGGGACACTTTGCAAAAGGTACTTTTACTTCTGAATTAGATAATCTTAGACTTAGTTCTGAAGAGTAAAGCCAAATGTCCTCAACCCTCCCTATACTAGGAATTTGTAAAAACTGTAGTATCTTATTTAACACTAAGAAATAACTTCTGACACAATATAATGCATGGGTCACTTCCATATTCATATTTCAGAACAGAATTTTGGATCTAGTTTTTCTATTGGAAAAAGAATATCTTTCCTATCTTTAGGCAGGTGACTAATCAGCATATTACTCACTCTTCATGCATATGGTGTGATTAGAGTCTTCACAAACAATAAAGGAGGGATAAACATTTAAAAGAGCAGAACAACTATATTTCCCATGCTTTATGCCTCAACGCATAGCTATCCAGTTCATACAATTAAATTTAAAACTGAATAACTACTCTACCTTTATCCTCAAGGACATGAGGATATGATTTCTATCAAAAGTGCAACGTGTTCTCAAGCAACTAAACAACAAACAAAAAACTCTGTCTTTAGGCCAAAGAGAAGAAATAGAGACAGAGAGAAGAGATAATTCTGCATAATCATGTATGCAGTCTGACTAGAAAGTACACGGGAAACTCAAGTATGAGGCAAGACACACAAAAAATCCCACATTCAGTTACTTCATTATCTAGTTCCCTACATCTGGCTGTTGTTTTCTTATCAAAATGATCTCTTTCATTGTGTGGGTGTCCCCTAACTACAAAAAAAAACCACCTCCAAAATGAAAAATTACCTCCTATAATTAAAAAAAGTGGAAAATGCTGGGTGGGGGAGGAGGGAGGGAAGGAAATAGGAGTAAATCATATAGCAGAAATAATCCTAATACATCTGATGTCACTGACAGTATTCATTTTAACATTTAAAATCTGTTTTCCAAAGTTAGCCACTTCAGGTTTGTTTCTTTCGGTGTCCAGTAAACTTCATAATGGTCAAAGCTATTCAAAAACTAACTGGAATGGCTTATCACTTTCGATTATGGTGAAATAATTTTTGGTGCAGAAAAAATAAGTCACTTAATGAAAGAGCCCGAGCATATTATGGGAGCATTTGAATGTCAACATTTTTCAAAGGGGAAACAAAGTGTTCCAACACTTTATCTCAATACCACTAAATATTCTGAATGTAAGCAAGTGTTTTATCCCAGATTGTTCCCTCAGTTGTTTTATCATCTTGACATGAACAGATCATCAGTGCAATATATATTACACTGTTTGGTGGTCATGAAGCATACAGATATACAGGTTAATGTATTAATGTTTTGACCTTATCAAAATGAAGCATTCTGAAGGTCCTATAAACTCTACAGTTTATGTGCTATTATCAGAAGAGTTCCACTGCCAGACAATATTTATTTTAATAGGGTTTTTTTCTTGAATTTTAGTTGGTTTCCTTAGAGGATTCCTTTTTTTAATATATATTTTTATATATATATAATTTAAATATATATAAATTAGATACATAATATATAGTTATATATATTAAAATATTTTTATATATTTATATATATAGATATGAATAGGATCAAAACCACACTAATTTTTAAATATTTTTTTTCCTTTCCATAAACCAGAACTGTTCATATTATCTATGGATTTTATAGTCTGACTATCCCATTTTCCTGGGTTTTTATTGTTGTTTGAAATGTTTTTCATTTCAGTTTATAAAATCCTGAACTTCCAACAAAACTAACCTAAGTAAGGAAATTACTTTCTTTCTAAGTATTATCTAAATTGAAATAAAGAGTAATTCAGTACATTTTTTCTCTTCTACAGAAGAGATGGAATTACCTACAGTCAGTAGTACATAAAACATTGTCATCTGCTCTTTTGTAAACAATGAACAGAAGTGTGCAGAATAGTAAATGAAATAGAAACATATTAAAATGTTTGAATGTACCTAAAACATTAGAGGTTTTTCCTTAGGGTAAGCACGAAATTAAGAAGACACAACTGTTAAATCATTTAAAAAATGGGAAGGACTCTTTACTGCATCACTTAACATTATTTCAGAAGTAAATTATAATGCATCAATTTAAACATTAGCATAGACTACTGTGTTTTCATATTTAACATCAGTTCTATTGACTTTTTTAATGAATGGTGATCTTACTTGAAGTAGAAAGAAGTTAATTAAAATTTTAGAAATCAATCTCTCTGGATCCTTATACACTATCAGAACTAACTTAATTAACCATCAACAGTAGTGTTATTAAAACCTGTAATTGGGAGAATTCTAAAAATAAGTACTTTAAAATGGGGAAGGGTCAACAAAATGCAGCAATTTTTCTCCTCTCTGACTTGACTACAGAAAAATCTATGTCATTCTGCGCACTGTCATTGTGTGGGTGTATAGTTGTGAACAAAAGACATCTCAAGAGTGCAAAGGTGAAAAATCATCTGTATAGCTCAGTATAAGATGAAGCAGAGCTAAAAGACCCATGAGTATGAAAACCTGCTAAAAACATTTACTTGTGTGACAACGTATGCAATTTAAGCTCTTTTTATGCCTAGAGGCAAAAAAAAAAAAAAATCTGCTGAGAAGCTCTGGTAATTTCCTCTCATTCTGTGAAGAGATGGTTCCTTTTTTCTCTATCCATTGCAAAATCAGATAGCCATCTGGGCTGTTTTGACAACAGGAGTACAGGGTCTGAAAAGTCAGAGATTTACAATACTGAGAACTAAGTATCTGTCTAAAAAAAAAAAAAAATCTGTCATCTGTCAAATAAATTACCAATAAACCAGCAACTTGCTTACACTGTCCTAAGCAGAAGCAGGCACAGCCCTTATTTAAGTAGCAGACTTCTACAGATGTGGCACAAGTGATGCAGCACCTTAATTTCTCCCAGGGAATCTCAAGATCCCATGAGCGCGCTGGTAGTAAAAAGCTATTTCAGTGAGTAGTCACATTATGTGAGATTCAACCTGAGATTAAGACACCTACATCTGTGTGTCTATAGTTGTATTAGGTGTATAAACTATTATAATAAATAGAAATCTAGTCAGTATAGTCAGTGGAATGTAGTGTTTTAATTTATCTTAAAGTACACACCTTGGACAGGACAAAACAGCTGCCTATATGCTGTTTGTTGTAATTTTAGGTGTTCTTCCCTGTCTTCTAGTTTCTGTGTCAGAATGGCATGATCTCCTGTATTCCAGGTTGCCAACACCATGCAGATGTCTCATTTACTCTAGCGAACCTCTACCCAACCCCTACCATGTGGTCAGCTGAATCACTCTGTAACCTGCACTGACAGGAATAGCTAGGTATGGGGAAGATTCAGTTGCCCATACATAGTTTGGGTTGGTGCAATTTTGATACTTCATAATATACTACTTTGCAACACCTTGGTTTGTCTGTCAGAAGAGCCTCTGCACTTCTGCCACTGCCATAAAAATATCTTGGATACTGCAGGGGATTTCATACGTCAGTGCACATATATTCATGTACAGCTGAACTGTGCCCCACAGCTTCCCAACTTTAATGGGTATTTAGATACCTATAGGTGTCTAAACCTGTAGGTTACAATACAGAGACATCTACATTTTGGTGTCTTGGAGCTGAATCTCACCTAAGACTTCATTATGACTGCTGAGTCTTCTGGTAGTAGTACTGTGCACTGTTCATTGCAACAGCTTTTGAGGTGAGGAATGAGTGCTAAATTCTGTTTTAATTGTTAGATGTTCTGGAAAAAAGTGAAAAAGACAGTTTTCCCCTTCTGGCAACTCTTGCCAGGATGTTCTGAGGCAGCTTAGTACTACTTACTTTTGTTCTTTACCTGATTGCCAATTGCTTCCAATTCTCTCTCAAAGCAAAACCAACAAAAAAATCTAAGAAAAAATCTAACTCTATAAATCATTTCTGAATGAAGATACATTTCTATTCATATACAAAATGACAGAAATAAAAAGAAAAAAACAACGGAAAATGAAGCAGAGAAAGAGAAAACTTCAACGTAAGTTTTCTCCGTATTGCATCACACATTGAAAGTGTTGACATTTATCTAACTGCAGCTCTACATAGTTGGCTGTCAAGTATTAAGCAGAGTAACCATCTGCATGCTTTTCAACATGAGCATGACAGCTAAATTTTATCCTATTATTAAAAGCTTATGGATATATTTCATCTCTTCATCTGTATTTTCCTATAAGCAAATTCTTAATGGAAGGCAGATGCAATTGTGCACTCAATCAATATATTTGATACTATTTTGTTCATAGTAGAAGCATTAGTTTGTACATGGCTTAAACAGAGGTAAAAGAAGGGGGAAGGAAGCAAAAATAGTTAAGAAATAGGTTTCACACGGGAAATAAATAGCAAGTATAAGGCTACTACTGAAACCTTCCAGAGTTTTAAAGGAGGAGGGAGGGAGAGAGGAAGAGAGAAAGGATGCTGGATCTCAAAAGGTAGCAAAGTTACAGATTCTTAAAGTAACGTTTAACTATCAGAAAACGAAGAATCCTTTTCCAAAAGCTCTTTCAGAGTCCAGGTATGCTTGACATAAAGACTATTGAAGTTTGTGTACACCAGCCTGTAAGACTGCAAGCTGTGAAGCTAACTTAATCCCTTCTGTCCATTTAGATAATATTATGGATTCATACGTAAGTGATGGAGTGCAAAGAATAGCCAACAGAAAGCAGCAAGCAAAAGGAACTTTTACAGGAACTGCAAATGGATGGAGTAAAAAAGCACAACTAATTTTAGAAACAGCAAAAGAGGATTACCAGTGCCAAGAAACATTGAAGTAGCAGCTTCAGGAAGATCCAAAGAAGATTTAGTTCTACTTCAGCCAACAGTTTCTAACTCAAAAGGAGTTTTAACAAAGCATTAAGGACAGAAAACATCAAGACAAAGAACCCTCAGTGAATAGAAAGAAATGCTGAAACAAGGGTGATCAGACAAGCAATAATAAGCATGTCTTGGTTATGACACCACAACCTGGGTAGGGAAACACTTTGAGTCTCTTCTAATTGACATATATCAGTTTGATTATCATTTACCAACATCTTTTAAATATTGTATAATTCAATACCTTTGGTGAGTTAAAATGCCTATTAAAAGAAAATCATACACATAACCTGCATGACAATGTACTTATATGAAGCTGAGAGTTTCCCATAGTTTCATGTACCTCAGTAAATTTCATTCGTTCTGTATAAGCCAATTTAAACATTTTCACAAGTGTTTGCAAGACTGAAGCCTTAAACAGAAAATTAGGCAAAATATGATAATTAAAGAAATTAAAAGGATGTTTAGGAAAGATTATGTAATACCCTAGGGTTTCTGTTGTGGTTTTTTTTTCCATATGCAGCTAGATTTTAAGACTTTGCATTGCATCATTTTTAGTCTTCTTTTCAAATGTCTAGGCCACAGGAGCTTTAGATATTACACTGAACCTAGGCCATGTGAGGCTGCCTTGTGAAAAAGAATCTTAAAAAAGCAATTTTCATAAATTTAAGAGAACAGAAGGGAATAAGATTTAATTATTTAATATCCTGCCTAAAAAAGTGGCCATAAAACTTATTTCTTTACTTTTCTTTGAATAAAACAACCAACAAGGTTTTTTTCAGATTGTAATTGGTATAAATTGCAGTGTTTTGGTAGCAGAGGGGTGGGAGGGCTGCACAGGTGACCTCTGTGACAGGAGGTCAGGGGCTGCCCCATGCTGGTCACAGCTGGTTCCAGCTGGCTCCGCAATGGACGCACCACAGGACACAAATGAACCCATCAGCAGAATTTGTGGCATCTCTGTGCAAATGTATTTAAGAAAAGGCAGTAAACACTGAGAGAAAGAAACAAGGCCAGAGCAGGAGTGCTCCATTCCAGAGCTAGTAACACCCTCAAAGGGACTGGAGACCATGGATAACCCACACTGGAGCAGGTTGTTCCCCTAAGAGACTGTGGGCCATGGTCAATGCACATCAGAGAAGAGCAAATGAATAAGAAGGAAGGAACAGCAGAAGAAAAGAGTGAGAAACAAGAAGGAGCAGAAAGAAACTCCCACACCTTGACCTGAACCTCCTGCACTGCCTATCACATCACCAAAGAGACAAACTGTAATCTGTGGTGGTGTAGATAGAGGAAGGGGAAGGAGAGGTGGTTGGAATGAAGTTAAGCCTCTGAAAGGGAAGAGGAAAGGTGTTTTCTCTAATTGTTTAAATATTTGTCTTTGTTTCTCAACACCCAAATCAGTAATTAAATGTTTTAAATTAAGACTATTTTGCCCAGGACAGCAGCTGATGAGAGATTTTCCCCATCTTCATTTCAACCCATGTGTTTTCTCACTCTTATTCTTCCTATTTTCTGCCCTGTTCTGCTGTGGGGGTAGAGTGAGCGAGTGGCTGTGGGAGTGCTTCGCTGCTACTCAGGGTCAAACTACCACCCAAATACACTAGCACAAAATGTGCAGTTGTGCAAACAAAATCAGCAAGCCAAGGGAGTGATTAGGTGAAAAGAGTACTGAAGTGCCAAACAGTGAAGGAGCAAGAAATATGCAGTGTTCTGAAGTTCAGAACCTCAAGTCTGGCTCCTTCAAAAGATTCAACAATAGAATAAGAAAGTTAAAGTAGATGAAGTGGTAAGAAATTACTAATTCTGGTTATAGAAATTACTAATTCTGGTGGTACTACGTAGGAAAGATTAAGTTTCAAGGAGGGAAGTCAGAAAGAAGTTACAGTAATATCTATGTTAATTAAGCAGGGGAAAGAGCAGGTTTTTACAACAGTTATTACAGTGTAGTACAGTGATAATACAGGCTCACAATTCCTCACACTCTCCTTTAGCCTACCATCGACCCAGAGACCACTCCTCCCTATCACCTGACAATGCATTTTTCCATTTTCTACTATCAAGGTTAATTTTTAATGATCATATCTGTTTCAGTATGCACAAGTAATGCTTTTGCATGCTGAAATTATTTACTGCCTACATATTTTTTGCAAAGACTTGTAAAAGATATTTTCTTCATTTTAAGCATGGTGATCTACTGCAACATTTCATAACTTAGTACAGAGTATGCTTTAACATACATTCAGCAATATACCATTAAAAATGAAATGAGCAAACCAAAATAATAGTAAGAAACACATAATGTAATCACTACAAATTTAGGTGGTAAAGAGAAATAGAAGATACACAGCATATTCAAATCTCCCACATCTACCAACTCACATGCTTTATATGACTTGCAGAAAACACATTTTGAAACTAAACAAAGCTTATTCTCTTTCATTGACTATTACCTCACACTTCCAGCAGGAATGCAAGTATGTGTGTCACCTGAGACATAGTTTGTTCTCCTTTGCTCAGTAGTTCAAAAATGAACATCTCAACAATCCAAATTACTTCACAGAAACCACCAAAATAGTTATCACATGGTTTCTCAGTTGTGGGGTAGGATCAAATAGAGAAAGTTCCTACTTTATATCTTTTAACAGTCCTGTAAGCTAGCGATTTCCCAGTAAAGAGTGTGGTTTATCGTATTTGGTATGAAGGATACTATGCAAAAAATGAGTCAGTGTTTTTTGTAAACAGTTATAGCAGCCCTGGAGCTACAGTAGGAAGGCTCCTTTCACCTAAATTCACTCAGAATACACATTCCAGAACTTCTATGAACTCAGGAAGTCTAAATAGAAATACACAATATTTGCTGAAATAGTAATCAAATTTGCTCTGCTCTTTTATAGAATATGTTATCTGAGGCAATCACACAAGAGTTATATAAAGTTTACTATTATGAAAGATCAATTACATTAAAAAATTAGTCTTAGTCATTTGTTAGTTGCAATTTTTACATTAGTTGATTAATTTTATCAGATTCTGCAAACATTTATGTAGCTAATCTCTTCCTATGCTAAATTTCCTATAGAGAACTGTAGAAGAAATTCATGAACTGAATCTCATTCGGAATACTGTGATTTTTTTTCATAAGATAAATGGAAAAGCACAAAAGCACAAAAAGGGTTACTGTTCCCTGAAGATCCATTGATACACTGTAGATATTAAAAATATTATTTACAGTAATGCTTGTGAAAAAGCAGACAGTATTACTATACACTAATGAAGCTCAGTTTTCATTAGCACTTCATCATTATAATGACCTTGTTCCAAATGGTGATATTCCCAAGTTAATGTTTCAGATGGTTTCACTCTTACTCAAAATAATGCTTGCTAATAAAAACAGTGGATAAGAATCTTACAGGTTAATTAAACCCTTAATAGCACAAGGCATTCAGAAATAGGTAGTAAGAGATAATAGTGATTAATGCTACATTAGTAAATAGAAACTTACTCACTGTTTTACAAACATGACTTATACAACCATAGAGGCAAATAACATATTTTATGATAAAAACATTATTTCTATATCTGTTACACAATATCTTTCAGAATATTAGGACCATTTTAAAAGCTAAGTACTTGCACAGGGTAAAGTGGATATCTGCTGTAATTTTTTTATAACTGTATTTAGATACGCTAGATAATACACTACCCACACTCTAACATACTGTAATTTGATATAACAGGTTGCACAGCTGAATTTATCATTTATGAAAAATTTATAAGGATTTTTTAAAATGGCCCTTCCCATTTCCTCTACGACTTCAGGCACTTTTTTTTCTTAACAAAAACAACCACAACAAAAAATGTATTTTTTTAAATGTACCTTGGTAGTGAGCACTAAATCCACGGTATCGGTGATTGCTGTCTGTTACAAAATGTAGTCTGAGCCAGTTTTTGTTGCTGATAACTGGAGGAGGTATATTCATTCCAGAGAGCCTGAATTAAAACAAACAAATAAAAATTATTATTAAAAGATTAAAAAATCATCAGGGCTAAGATCAGTAGATTTTCATAAAGCTTTGATAAAGGTCTGGTATAGAAAATTTCTTTTTTTCAAACAAACATTCATTGACATGCCCTTTGTGGGATTTTATTTATCAATGAACAGTATGTTATCAATCACAAGCATGAACAGACAAGATTGTCCACTCTGCATGACCAAGTGATGGGATACAAATCAGCGCTAATCCAGAAACCACACAGTAACATTATTGGTCAGGCACAGAACTATCATGATGCAAGTACATGATACTCAGGCTAGAAAGAGTTTGTGTCCATCCAGGTCAGTCAACAGGTTAGGCAGAACACTGCTCTGGGCACCAGGAAAAGGAGTGTACCCTGTGACTTCCATGTTCAAGATATGGAACAAGAGAGCTTAGGTTGTGCAGGCCACCACCTGAAACTATAAAATGGACACCTACTTTTCAGGAGTAAGTGTATTTCTAAATTCAGGGTACAAAGAAGTAAGAAATATTCCATCACTTCAGTTAATCTAAAAATCAGTTATCAAAAGTACAAGAAGAGTAGGGAATTGTGGTGGACTGACACCAGCTAGCAGCTAAGCACCACACAGCTGCTCACTCACTCCCCTCCCTGCCCCTGACAGCAGGACAGTGGAGAGAATAAGAAGAACAAAACCAAGAAAACTCCTGGGTCAACCTAAAGACTCTTCACAAGTCAGTTTAATAAATGAAAAGGGGAGAAAAAAGCACGAAAAACCCACGTGATACAAAGGCAATAATTCACCACGTCCCATAAGTAGATCAATCAAGCCAGCCTCCAAGCAATAGCTACCTGCCCCCCAGCCCCTCTCCTCATTTTTTATTGCTGACCATGAAGATATATGGTATGGAATATTCTTTTGGTCAATTTGGGTCAGCTCTTTAGGTTTTGTCCCTTCCCAGCACCTCGTCTATCCTTGGCCTACTCACTGTGGGGACAGAGTCAGGGAAAAAAGAAAGCCTTGATGCTGTGCAAGCACTGCTCAGCAATAGTCATAGATGAGATGTTATAGTTAGAAAGAAGGTGAATAAGCGTAAGAAAAGAAAAAGAAAAAGAAAAAGAAAAAGAAAAAGAAAAAGAAAAAGAAAAAGAAAAAGAAAAAGAAAAAGAAAAAGAAAAAGAAAAAGAAAAAGAAAAAGAAAAAGAAAAAGAAAAAGAAAAAGAAAAAGAAAAAGAAAAAGAAAAAGAAAAAAGAGAAAAAAGGGAAGGGAAGGGAAGGGAAGGGAAGGGAAGGGAAGGGAAGGGAAGGGAAGGGAAGGGAAGGGAAGGGAAAGGGAAAGGGAAAGGGAAAGGGAAAGGGAAAGGAAAAGGAAAAGGAAAAGGAAAAGGAAAAGGAAAAGGAAAAGGAAAAGGAAAAGGAAAAGGAAAAGGAAAAGGAAAAGGAAAAGGAAAAGGAAAAGGAAAAGGAAAGGAAATTATGTAATGAAACAGGTTATAAAGCTATTCAGGCAATCCACAAGTGAGAGAATGAGTGGGTTCTGTGTTAGAAATTCCTTGCTTTTACAAAGGACTTTTCATCTACCCTTTGAAGTGGCTTTGCAAAATGCAATAATTTAATTATCAATATTGTTATCTCCATCTTACAGACTCATGCACAGAGAGGAAAAGCAACTTTTGAGGGCTGAGGAGGGAGGGTTGGGGAGGGAGGTGGCTAAAAGCCAATAAAACAAACTGGCAAGTATCAATAAATAGTTTATACAGAACAATCTTCTCTTGTATAAAACTAATATTAGAGATTTCATTCATTCTTTCCCTTAGTAGTATGTTTTATTAAAAATGATACATTGAATAAAATGTGTGATAGCTTTGAAAACCACAACCAAGAAAACTCATGTTCTCTCTTCTATGGATTTAAAAAATTTCAATTAAAAATTTAGCTAGAGATTTTTGTTTTGACTTGGAGACTATATTCCTAACCTTGAGTTATGATCCTCCTTTTACAATGACCAGAAGTCCAATTTTCTATGGGTTTATCCCTTCAAAATTGTTCTGTGGGTGAGCAGTACAAGTGCTTTTGCAGATGGTGTTGATGAGCTTATTCTAAAACCAATTCATTCATGCCTTCAGAGACAAAACTGAGGACATCTTATTCAGACTTTTTAAACTCTTATGCAGGACTGACCAAAACATCAATCTTAGGGTAGTATTTCTGTTGTGCTCGACAATCGTTCTCAAAACACTATGGCAAACAGAGTAGCTTTTTCTGCCTGTCTTTTAGATTACAGATCAGATGGAAGCCTAAAGCTCAAAAACTCAACATGGAAAATATTAATTAATGCTAAATGTCAGGGGTTCTGTTGCCTACCTAAAGGCTTGGAAGGCAGATTTTTCCTGTTCATCCTGTACTCAACACTCATTTTTCTCATTATTTCATTAGTGTGTACATGGTTCCTAGATCAGGACGTAGTTCCGATTTCCCTACATTATTATAGTCTTGCCTCAAAATTGTGCCAGTGGTGGATGGGCAAGTGGCCTTCATAACACTGAAAAAAATTGCTTCCATTCTCAGGGTAAACCAGATTTCTTTTGGGGGTCAGCTCTAAGGAATGTGCCTATCTCCACCGTTAATCACTTCCAGATTTTCAGTTGGTTTAGTGTTGTTAGAGACAATGATCAAGGCACATTTAGAGTCAACTGTATTCATAATAAAGCAAGTAATTCAGAAATCATCTTTTAAGGGAAAAAAATACTCCTTAAATAAATTACTAATAAGCTTGTGTAGGTACTATTTTGTGAGGAAGACTTTTGAAAGATAACAGTTTATTGGTAGCATTCTTTCCATCTTTTCCCAACCATGCTATCTGAAAACAGAGTATGTTTAAGACCACTTTCCAAATTTCTGAAACTGTGCTAGCACCTTCTTTCCATCAGGCACTAATATAAATGACAAAATGCTTGACTGGCACCAAAGGCTATTAAAGCTCCTTCAAATATTTGCTTTAGAATGTTTTTATACTATGGAAACACACTAGCTGATCTTACTCATTTCAGTTGGAGAACATATAAAAGCTAACTTTTTTCAGCTTAAGAAATTTACTCAAAATCCTAGATCCAAGAATTTGGATAGCGATGTTAAAAAAAAAAATAGTTCTATGAGATTGTAAAAGGATGTGATGAATGGATAAGGAAGTTCCTGTATTAGTATTAGTTAGTATTGTATTAGTTAGTATTAGTATTAGTTCTTGTATCAGTACCTCTTTTTTGGTGTCTCCCCCTCAGCTCTGCCTCACAGAATTGCCAGTCATTTCTGCATGAGTCTGTAAATACACCACTCCAAGGAACAATGGATTCATACTAGTCGGTATATAAAATCTAAGTATTCCATGTAGTTCTCTGTCAGGCTCAAGCCAGTAATACTATCCCTAATATAAAGTATGTAAAACATAATCAGAAACACTACTAATGATGTCTCTTGGGTTTTTTTCTTTTTTTTTAAATATCCATTTTCAATTGAGAAGTTACAGCACTTATCCAGGCAAGTGAACATATCAGTTTAATCCTTGTTTCAGACAAAGGGGTAGAATCCAAAAATGTCACTTAAGTTCATCATCCTTGACACCAGATGACATGTGTAGAGAGAGGCAGTTTTGATACAAATGTGTATATTCATTTATGTGCACTTTCTACCATTCATATTACTAATGTGCCATTCTGCGAAAGGATCAAAGTATTCATCAAGCCAGAAGGAAAACTAAGTGTTCTAGCCTGCAAAGGTTAAAGTGTAGGCAGAAGACACGAAAAGAAAACCTCAGCTCTCCAACTCTCTTCCAAGATTATTTATGCTTTTTTGACACCCAAATTCCCCCATGAATCTGGATTTTAGTGGTGTACATAGCATCTGGCAGAGAGAGATTCCAGTTCTGAAGATCCACGCTAATCATTTGACTAAGCAGAGCATCTTTCTTGGTTTGTGTTAATAGGGGAAAGACTCATTTTTATATCAATGAATTGTTCTCATTTATTTATCGTTTTATCACCAAATAATTCTAATATCAAATTAGTATTTGTGATATGAAATTGTGACAGTCAGTAAGATCTATAGAATTTTTTATTCCGGTTAAACCTTTAATTAAAGCCAAAGAAGCAGCCTGCTTGTATCGTTTAGTGGCCAGTCAGCTGCTTAGCTGTTTTGCCAGCTGGTTAGCCTGGTGCTACTTTGCTGCGTGGCTGCCAGGCCAGCAATGGGCCCCCTCACTGCCTGGTTATTCAGCTGTTGGGTTCGATGGGCCTTTTAGCCCTCTTTTTCTGGTTTGCCACCCAGTCAGTACCAAAATGTTTTCTTCCAAATCTCTGGAAATTTCATAAAGTTATATACGATACTGATATCCAGAATTTCATTTTAAAAAAGCCCCCAAAACAGATTAATTTCCTTTTCTGCTTAGCTTTACTATACGGTGCATTGTTCTAGCTAGCTATTAAATTGCATTTGCACATTGCTCTGTACTGATTAAAGTGAAAACTGCAGTATAACATGTATTCAGCGTAAGAGGCAGAAGCCTACACCATTTGATTAGAAAAGATTAAATCTTTCTCCATTGTCACTGTGAATTTCAGCATGAAACACACGTTCTAACAGCCATAAAGTGACTTAAGGTGTTACAAATATCTTGTTACAAATGTAAGACGTATACTTTAGATTTATGCTGGGGTTTTGGAAGGTAGAGGTTTAATTAGGTGTCCTTTTTGGTACAGCTATTTCCCTGTATAATACTATTACCTAATGATGCAAGACAAAATAGCTCTTTTATTTAAATTCTCACCCTGTAACTAATTGTTAAGCAATATAGAGGCAACAACTTTTCACTGCTTATATATTTGAGAATAAACCTATTACTGGAAGAGGTCTTACTGAACAACTGAAACAAAAATAAGGCTGTAAAACACATTTCCTAACACCTGTTTTGACTAGTATATATTCTTGTATATAAACTTGTCGTTTATTGTCAAAGGCATGAGAAAATTTCACCCTAGCCATTTAAATATGCTCATGGTAAAAGACCAGTTTTATTTTTAAAATAGCTAATATCCAGTTAAGTTTACCTATCGAATCAATTATTCATTAAAACATCTATCCTTGACAGCTGTGGCTTATACTTAAGATGATGCTAACTAAGCACATGCTGATATCAGCTGAGTTTTAACTAAATTCACAGTTCCTAAAATCTGATCTTTATAGTTCATGATTTCTATGGGATTGTTCCCAGAAAGTAGATTGCAAGCTGACAGAATTTATAATGGCAACTGGCAAAAAAATGATTGCTTTTTCTGCTCATATAACTGCCCCTTTTCTCATATCAATTTATCTTCTCAGCAAATTATAAAGCTGTTCACCATTACCATAATGCATTGGCAGTCCAACCTACTTCTGTGCCAGCTACTATTCCAAGCATAGCTACACTGCATCATCTACAATATTTTCCTAAAATTCAAAGAAAAACACCATATCTACCATAAAGGACACCATAAAGGACATGCAGCTGTCTCATCTTTTTTTGTAGTTCAAAAGATGTAGCTCCCCCCCCCAAACTGCACAGAATCTTGCACAGCAAATTTAAGTCAACAAACACTAGTTCCCTTCTGCAGTTGTCGTTCATAAACTCTTAGAAATAGAAATGTTCATGGAGAATCTTTGGATCATTGGTTGTGAACCAGAGATTTAAAGTATCTCACCACTATGTGTAGTCAACAACATTTACATTAGATAGTCTGTTATTTAATGTAAAATGTATTTGGGAAAAAAAAAAGTGCTTACTGAAGTAACGCACCTTTGCTGCTAATCAAAGGATTAGTAAAAGTGTAAGGATATGCATGTAGATGTGTCAGTGAAGTTCCCATCTTTGCATCTTATTTGGTTTGAGACTGTCGGTAAATCACAGTTTACAGAAGAAATAAGGCACTAACATTTTTGAGAATCAAAATTGTATTCTTCTTGCACTTTATTGCAACATCATGCCTCCATCGCCTTCCTTTTTGCATTATTTAGAAGGTAATTTTCAAAAATTGCTCTGCTTTAGGCTAATGCTGATCCAGTGAAGTCAATTAGTATTTTATTCTCCCTCAAAAATCTAACACATAATTCCCACCTTCTCACAGAATCACAGAATAGTATAGGTTGGAAAAGACCTTTAAGATCATCGAGTCCAACCATAAACCTAACACTACCAAGACCACCGCTACACCATGTGCCTAAGCACCGCTTCCTAAGCACTGCCACCACTTCCCTGGGCAGCCTGTTCCAAGGCTTGATAACCCTTTCAGTGAAGAAAAATTTCCTAATATCCAGTCTAAACCTCCCCTGGCTCAACTTGAGGCCATTTCCTCTCATCCTATCACTTGTTACCTGGGAGAAGAGACCGACCCCCACCTCTCTACAACCTCCTTTCAGGTAGTTGTAGAGAGCAAGAAGGTCTCCCCTCAGCCCCCTTTTCTCCAGGGTAAACAGTCCCAGCTCCCTCAGCCGCTCCTCATAAGACTTCTGCTCTAGACCCTTCACCAGCTTCGTTGCCCTTCTCTGGACACGCTCCAGTACCTCAATGTCTCTCTTGTAGTGGGGGGCCCAAAACTGAACACAGTGTTCGAGGTGCGGCCTCACCAGTGCCGAGTACAGGGGCACAATCACTTCCCTAGTCCTGCTGGCCACGCTATTTTTGATACAAGCCAGGATGCCATTGGCTTTCTTGGCTACCTGGGCACACTGCTGGCTCATATTCAGCCAGCTGTCAACCAACACGCCCAGGTCCTTTTCTGCCTGGCAGCTTTCCAGCCACTCTTCCCCAAGCCTGTAGCGTTGCATGGGGTTGCTGTGACCCAAGTGCAGGGCCCAGCACTTGGCCTTGTTGAACCTCATACAATTGACCTCGGCCCATCAATCCAGCCTGTCCAGGACCCTCTGCAGAGCCTTCCTACCCTCCAGCAGATCAACACTCCCACACAACTTGGTGTCATCTGCAAACTTACTGAGGGTGCACTCGATCCCTTCGTCCAGATCATTGATAAAGATATTAAACAGGACTGGCCCCAACACAGAGCCCTGGGGAACACCACTTGTGACCGGCCGCCAACTGGAATAAACTCCATTCACCACCACTCTTAGGGTCCGGTCATCCAGCCAGTTCTTTACCCAGCGAAGAGTACACCCGTCCAAGCCATGAGCAGCCAGTTTCTCCAGGAGAATGCTGTGGGAAACCATGTCAAAGGCTTTACTGAAGTCTAGGTAGACAACATCCACAGCCTTTCCCTCCTCCACTAGGTGGGTCACCTTGTCATAGAAGGAGATCAGGTTGGTCAAGCAGGACCTGCCTTTCCTGAACCCATGCTGGCTGGGCTTCATCCCCTGGTTATCCTCTACATGCCGTGTGATGGCACTCAGGATGATCTGCTCCATCAGCTTTGCCGGTACCGAGGTTAGGCTGACAGGCCTGTACTTCCCCGGGTCCTCCTTCCAGCCCTTTTTGAAGATGGGCGTCACATTAGCTAATCTCCAGTCAACTGGGACCTCCCCAGTTAGCCAGGACGGCTGGTAAATGATGGAAAGGGGCTTGGTGAGCACATCTGCCAGTTCCTTCAGTACTCTCGGGTGGATCTCATCAGGCCCCATAGACTTGTGAGTGTCTAAGTGGTGTGTAGCAGGTCACTAACCACTTCCCCCTGGATTATGGGGGCTCCATTCTGGTCCCCATCCCTATATTCCGACTCAGGGGGCTGGGTACCCAGAGAACAACTGGCCTTACTGTTAAAGACTGAGGCAAAGAAGGCATTAAGTACCTCAGCCTTTTCCTCATTCTTGGTCACTGTGTTCCCTCCCCCGTCTACTAGGGGCTGGAGATTCTCCTTAGCTCTCCTTTTGCTGCTAATGTATTTGAAGAAGTATTTTTTGTTGTCTTTTAGAGCAGCAGCAAGATTGAGCTCTAGCTCAGCTTTGGCCCTTCTAATTTTCTCCCTGCACAGACTTGCTACACCTTTGTAGTCCTCCTGAGTTGCCTGCCTCTTCTTCCAGAGGTCATAGACTCTCCTCTTTTTTCTGAGTTCTAGCCAAAGCTCTCTATTCAGCCAGGCCGGTCTTCTTCCCTGCCTGCTCATCTTTCGGCACCTGGGGACAGCCTGCTCTTGTGCCTTTAGGACTTCCTCCTTAAAGAATGTCCAGCCTTCCTGGACTCCTTTGCCCATTAGGGCTGCCTCCCAGGGGACTCTGTCGACCAGTCTCCTAAACAGGCCAAAGTCTGCCCTCCGGAAGTCTAAGGTGGCAGTTCTGCTGACCCCCCTCTTCACTTCTCCACGTATCAAAAACTCTATCATTTCATGATCACTCTGCCCAAGACGGCCTCCAACCATCACATGGCTCACAAGTCCTTCTCTGTTCGTGAACAAGAGGTCCAGCGGGGCACCTTCCCTAGTTGGCTCCCTCACCAGCTGTGTCAGGAAGTTATCTGCCACACACTCCAGGAACCTCCTAGACTGTTTCCTCTCTGCTGTATTGTATTTCCAGCAGATATCCGGTAGGTTGAAGTCCCCCACAAGAACAAGGGCTAGCGATCGTGAGGCTTCTCCCAGCTGCTTACAGAATAGTTCATCTCTCTCCTCATCCTGGTTGGGTGGTCTGTAACAGACTCCCACCACAATATCTGCCTTGTTGGCCTTCCCCCTGATTCTTATCCATAGACACTCCACCCTATCATCACCATCATCAAGCTCTAAACTATCCAGACACTCCCTGATGTACAGGGCTACCCCACCACCTCTCCTGCCTCGCCTATCCCTCCTGAAGAGTTTATAGCCATCCATCGCTGCATTCCGGTTGTGCGAGTCATCCCACCATGTTTCCGTGATGGCAACCATATCATAGTTTTCCTGATGTACAATGGCTTCCAACTCCTCCTGCTTGTTGCCCATGCTGCGTGCATTGGTGTAGAGGCACTTCAGCTGGGCTGTCGTCCGTGTCTCCTTCATAGAAGAACACCCCTTGTTTGCTTTGAAGTGTTTCACTGGCATTTCCCTCTTGTCCCCTATTGCCTCAGTATCCCCTAGCTCAACTCTCTTTGACTTCAGCTGTGCCCCAGTGTACCCTGCACATCTCAGAGACAAAGGCTGAGTGCCCGCACTGGCACCCGCTCCCTCTAACCGTGGCACGTCGTCCCTCAGCTTCCCTCGGGCAAGCCTGATATTATCCCCCTCCCCCTTTGAGTCTAGTTTAAAGCTCTGTCAATGAGCCCCGCAAGTTCCTGAGCAAAGATTCTCTTTCCCCTTTGAGAAAGACGAATCCTATCAGATGCCAGCACACCTGGTGCTGTGTAGGCCATCCTGTTATCAAAAAAAACAAATCCGTGGCGATGACACCAGCCACGGAGCCATGAGTTGATAGATTGGGTACCTCTGTTCCTTCTAGTGTCGCTGCCCACAAGTGGAAGGAGAGAGAAGAAAATAACCTGTGCTCCAGAGTCCCTTACTAGCCGTCCCAAGGCCCTGAAGTCTCTTTTGATTGCCCTAGGACTTCGTGTTGCAGCTTCATCGCCCCCCACATGGAAGAGCAGTAGGGGGTAATATTCCGAGGGCCGTACCAGGCTAGGGAGTATCCTCGTGATGTCCTTCACCCGGGCCCCAGGGAGGCAGCAGACTTCCCTAAGAGGAGGGTCCGTCCGGCATATCGGACCCTCGGTTCCCCTCAGAAGGGAGTCGCCCACAACTATAACCCATCTTCTCTTCCTTGTGGAGGTGGTGTTAATACGAGAGGTACGCTTTTCTGACCTGGGCGACACCTCTGGTGTAGATGGAC
Organism: Mycteria americana; assembly: GCF_035582795.1. Lineage (NCBI taxonomy): Eukaryota > Metazoa > Chordata > Aves > Ciconiiformes > Ciconiidae > Mycteria > Mycteria americana. The sequence goes on from NC_134366.1 coordinate 157,848,723, forward strand.
TGTCATCCTCATCCTCCATTGCCTGGCCTTGCACCTCCAGGGCCTCATACCTGTTGTACAGAGGCACCTGGGGAGGCGAGGTGGGCAAGGAGGGCCTTCGCCTGCCGCCACGAGCGTGGACTTGCTTCCATTCACCCTCCTCCTTTGAGCTGCTGCCTTCAGCCCCGTGCGGGGGGGATAGAGGATCCCCTTGATCATGGGTTCTTACTGGTGGCTGCTGCTGCTCCTGTTCCTGTCTCAGGGGGAGCAGAGCATGGCACCACCAGTCGATCTCTTTCTCAGCCAAATATTCCAAACAAAAAAGGTATTTTTGTCAGAAAAATATACAGCAGTTTTTCACACAAAACTTCTTCATGAGGCATATAGTTCCTACATTTCCTTGCAAGCCAGGAGATTCACAGAAATGGAATTGATCAAAAATGGAATTTGAGGTCAATACCCCATCTATAAGCACCTGAAACCCATTCTAATACTACCAAAGCCTTAGGCTAACACTGACTTACCTCTTAGCATGACTAGATGCATACATAGATCTCATTGCTCATACATATGCACTACAAAAATCTTAAGTGCTTGTTTTGGTGCTAACTGCAGCTGTGTGGAATATTTCTCATTGGTATTATTTGCTTGTTAAAATAAAACTGCTATATAAAAAGGTTTGATTAAGAAAAGGGCAAAGTATCACATATTTTGATAAGGCCTATTGTGCATTATCCATGTACATGTACATGGTAGTGGGGCTTAATACTTACATACCATAATACAAACACTACAAAAGACAGTAGCCTCCTGCCCCCTTTTGAAAGGGGAGGAAAGACCTACCCAGTAGAACAGTGACTGACCAGTGACTTACCTGGTTTGGTTAAATTTTGGTTAAATTAGGGAGCAGGTGTATTAAACACAAATGTGAAATATCAACCACTTACAGCTTATTGTGTTTCCTATACTTGTATACAACATATACTCATTAGCAAAGATTTCTAGCATCCTTTCCTTTGTTCTCCATGATTGTCTTGATCCCATAAAACAACAACTCCTGTAACAAGCTTCATAATTAACATCTGTTGTAAAAAGATCCACCCCACAATGTACATGTAAAGACACTCATTTGTGGATACAAGACTAAAACTCAGGTCTCTGATTTAATAAATCCAGATCTGTTTAGAAAGAACCAGATTCACACTAAAGAAGAAAAGCTGAAACTAGCTGAATATTTACCACATTGCTTGATTTGAAAAAAACGGAAGGATTTAATTATTAAGTTAACATATCCCTCTTGTTCCATCAACCCAGTTAGTAAGACGTTTACATTGGGGTTGAGACACTAATCTAAGTATTAACCTTTTGGTCAAGCACTAAACAAGTAAGTTTTTGTATGACTAGGCCTATCAATATCCTTTATGTTTCCAATTCCAGTGATGAGATTAATGGGTCTTAATGGCAGTCACTTTAAATGTGAATGTCTACTGCACGACAACTTCGAGTATTGGCCTTTTTTTTTCCTCACTTTTGTTCTTCCTGGAAATGTTCTATCCAAATTATATTAAATCATTTCAGAGCAAGGACACTGTGACATATATTGTCAAACAGCCAAAAAACCCCTCTTCTATCTCTTACAAAATCGATTGCTGTCTAAACTGAAAACTCAAGATTTGAATTTTGTTGAAGATATCAAATAAATGTTACATGCTAATAGATATTTTCAGTTATCTTTGGATAACAAGATAGGTCAACAAGATGGATAATTGTCTGTAAATTATTCTTTTGTGAAAGTATTTCCAATATAAATATTCAAGTAACATGAAAGTATGTATTTTCAGAGCTGTGGATTTCCTAGAATTTTAATTGCAGCTTACATTTATGCAGCATTAACATATATAATATTGGTATATCTGTATTACAGAAAAAGACTTAATGAGACGTCTCTGTGACAGAAGCTATAGAACTTTTATGTAAATAGAATTTTTCATTTAATTGTATGTATGAAACTCGAGCTGTTGGCGGGTATCAGGGCTGTTCTTGTGTGTGCATCCAGTATACTCGAGACATTAATTCCCTGGATGATTCAGGAACTGACCATCTAGTGAGATAACAGACTAGCTTGAGAAAATAGACTAATTTGAAAGGTAATTACAATATCAAAATATACAAAGTTTCCCAGTTGAGTCTTCAAATGATGAAAACAAGAAACAACACAGTAAGAGAAAGATTAGCTTGGAAATACAGCAAGCATATAAATAAAGAAAACAAAAGAGGAAGGGAATTGAGTTAATCTTCTGCATTGCCATGTTCTATGTCCAGTCATAAGGAACAACAGAACGCCTCTTTCAGAAGAGAAAGTAAATGGTACTAATTCAGTCTTGAAGGAGGAAAGAAGACAAAGACTTCTCTCCCTAAAGCCAGCTCTTTCTCAGTTAAAAATGCAGCAGAAAAGTAAAGGAAAAGTGTCCAAAAGAAAAGTGCCTAAAATATAACATTCCATTAGCAGTTTCAGGGTAATATATCACCCAAGTTTTAAGTGGTTACAAAGGCACAAGTCAGTGAAAGACCTAGTTCCTAAAGTCAGTTCCTATAAAATTGTATGTAGCAGGACTAAGTATTTTATTTAACTGAGAATCAGGACATTGACAAGTTTGAAGCTAGATATAGTCTTGATTGTTTTTTCCATATCTCAGAACTGCAGCCAAATGACTGACAAAAAGCTATTTTTTATTTTTAGAACAGTAAATTACCACTCTTCAAATTTAACCCAATGAGCTATTTAGAACTAAACTAAGGTTTTAAGCAGAAACTCCACTGTAATCACTTATTTCTGATTTATAAAACAAACAAATGAAAACTTAAATAAGCCAATGTTTGGGAAGAAGGGAAAAAAAAAGTTCTACATTATGACACCTTGAAAAAAATACTTGTTCTGTAAAGTATTTTAACAATCTATTGATTACTTTTAGAGTTATTCAGCTAAAGGGATTAAAATAATTCACCCTATGACTCTTTTTATCAAGTTCATTATGATGACTGGAGGCTGAAAAAAAAGTCTTTGTTTTAAAAACGTCAGTGTTGAAATATATGAAAGCGCTGTCATGCCTTTGCAATGTTGGAAAAAGTTCAATTTTGAAGTAAAGTTACTGTCATATAAAGCAAGTCTATGAGGAACCACTGTATGATCATTAAGGATTGAATAAAGGTCTGACTAACGATTAATGAAAGTTTGTAGTACTGTGGACATGAAATGTTGGAAAGTGCCAAGATTAAGAAATACTTTTTAACTTCAGAAGTAGATTGCAGTTTATAAAGCCAGATGTTCATATGTCAAAGATTTTCCAATTAATCTGTTGGCTTGGCAGAATAATGAAGTATAATGAAAGGTAAAAGGAGACTTCCAAACACACATACTCTGAAATGTTAGTCTATGATACAAGCACTGTGTTGTTTGTGACACAAGTAATAAACATAACATTGATGGACAGTGTTGCTGTCCCGATTGCCTGAAGGACTAGTATCATAAGTTGCTGATTTTCATATAGATGTCAGGGACTTGGAAGGAGTCATTATTTGTAAATGTGATGCAAATACCTCATATACAAAGTGACCTCGTGCTTACAACTCAATTTTCCTGAGCAGATCATAGAATCATTATAAATACATATTAACTTCACTTGGGCTGCACATGGTGGTTAACATATGGGTCTTTCTACCACACAAGCAGTGGCAAGTTGCATAGCTCCTTAGTGTAATTGATGAGACCAAGCCATGGTCAGGGCAGTCAGCAAGGAGCAGAGGCAGACAGGTTTGAATGCACCACAGAGAAGATACAGCCCCAGCTTGAGCAGGCTGTGCAGGTGAGGCCTCACCCAAAGTGACTCATCCTGGTGGACCAGAAGCTATGATAAGGTGGACACCAAGAGCTGCCACAAGATTTTTTTTCCTGCACGTGCTAAAGCAAACCTGTGGGACGCTGTCTCTTTCAAGAACCTCAAATCTCTGAGGACCTTGGCTGGAGAGCTGAGGACCCTGGGCAGGTATAAGGATGAATGTGATTATCTGAGTGTCTTCCCTGGAACTCTGCACATTTCTTCCTTCTGCTTTCACAGCTACTCTAAATAAAACTGAATTGAATATGACCTGTATCTGACTGATTACTTCTTTGGGTAACAGTATAACTGGGACCATTATCAGTGAGAGGTTTACATAGTTTACCTCTCTTAAAATGTTGCCAACATCTTACTATTTCATAGCCAGTTATTTTCCCCACTTTCTTTTTTTTTCTTTAATTCTATATAGCAAATTATTATACTTACAAGTCTAGTGCCCGAATAGGGGAAGGAAGCTTGTTCCTCAGTCTTTCTGGTAAGTGTTAATAAATGAACCAAACAAAAAAACATTGTGCCTGGTACTACAACTTGATGTACAATAGACCATATATGCAATAGTATTGTATAGCTTGTTACACACAAAATCTTGTTGGGACAGAAGAGAACACCCCATATATGGAGCCAAAATTTACTGTTAGTCCAATTAATGCTTTAACAGACTAATAGTCTAAATATCAAAAAGTGTCATTAATAATACTAGTAACTTCTTTAACTAAAGGAATCTTCCTAATATCTATCCCTTTTCTCTAGTATTATGCTCACCCTTTCAGTGTTGCTCTGTGTCCTGAGATCAGCACTTCACTCTTTCCCAAACAGAAGGGGAAAATATTGAGTCATCAGTATCCTGAGGTCATCCCTGGAAGGATGTTAATGATAAAACTCCCCTTCCTCAACCTTGAATCATCTCTGGGCTATTTGATGTTTTCTCAACAGAGCCTGCTTTTTTCTCATTGGTTCCCAGCCTTCCCCAGCCCCAGTTAACACAGAGGGCCAATGCGTGCTACACAGCAACTGCTAGGGTTGTCAGCCTGTTACTGTATGTGACAGTCACATAGTCACTTGACCAGTAGGCAATTGTCAGACCTCAAACAAGCTAAAACCAGCTCAGGCCAAGAGAACCTCAGAAAAGTCCTAAGACAATCCTTCTGTCAGATCAATACAAAGCCTGTGGCCACTTCCCAGTAATAAAGGAAAAGTCATATTTACTGGGCTACCAGTTGATATCAGTATTGCCAGATTCACACTAAAGAAACTTGGAGGCATAGGAAATAGGAAGGAAACAGTACTTCTCCCTGCAGCTAATTCTCATTCACCTTCTCTCCCTAACCCGTACTACTTCATGTACTAGAGTAGTTAAAATGAAAAGCACATATAGGTATGCAATATTCAAACTGGTAAAAGACTATATTTCCTGTACAGCATAAAGGGAAATTGGCATGCAACTCTGGCTGGAGATAAAGTTTAAAATATAAGTCAAACTACTCCCACTCTGCAGCAAAATTAGGGACCCCATGGGTCTTATTAGAAAAAGTACTTTTAGAATCTGAAAGTTTTCCTGAGTATCTGCCACTCTAGTTACTCATAGTTAGATATTAAATCCAAATGCAAATATATCTTAAAAGAGCTGTACCTTAATATTAGAATAAAAATTCAAAATGCTGTCATGTTAGGCCTGAGCCAGTTATGTTATTTCATCTTTTTTAAAGGTGATAATAAGACTGCGCAAGTCCTGAAATGCCTTTAAAGAACAACTCATCAATACAAAGTAAGAGGATAAAAATTAAGCTGCTCGACTCAAACTACACATGATCTTTTTCTGAGAGTTCACTCCTTCCTATTTCCTATTTTCTGCCTCTGAAAATGTATCAAAGTAGATACTGAAAGCTGTCAGAAAAGGCTACTCTTATTGCATAATTTAAATATAATTTCTGTCAAGGAATCCATGCAGATTACTCACAGAACCATTCACCTCAGTTAGTTTCCACGTTATTTTTTTGTGAATTAATGTTTTGCTCAGTTACATTTTGTGCAGCAACTTTCTTCTATATCTCAAACATCTGGTCTCCTTCTAGTTCTACTGAATTTATCACAAAAGACATTTACATTTTAAAATTCCTTACATTTATCTGTAGTGACCGTCCCTTCTTCTGCAATATATCTGTAAGCTAATAAATTTCTTACTCGGTAATTTTATAGAACATTCATCTCAGAGTGCTTGACAAATATCAAGAAACTGGATCATCCTTTACTTAATAAAAAAAAAAATATCCAAAGCATAAAGAGACAATATGTTGTTCTCCACCACGAAAATCTAAGACAAAACTGGAAACTACCAGGGCCCTAAGGGCACCCTCCTAGCCCTGCCTGGGGACCCTGATGCCCTTCTGCCCTCGGGCCCAGGAACACCATTCCAACTCAGCCTAAGCCAGCCCCAGCTCTGTCCTTGGCCATCTCCTTTTGACTGGGCTCCTGGAGGGACCCTGGACCTGGTTCATCACTTACCACGTTGGGGGCTATCAATTGCCTCTGTTATCTAAGTCCCTGGCTCTGACCTTTGTGTTCAGCCCCTGCAGGACTCCATATCGTCGGTGAGCGCATGCCCTGTGTGGAGTCACCCTTGGCTCTCCTCCTTGCTCCTGCTACTCCCAGACAGAAATAGAGTTCAAATCTCCCAATTAAACTGCTCTAATCATTAACACTGCACTATTTTTCTAAGATAAATTATCTCATTTAAACAACACTATGAATTTGCTCTTGTTCTGTGTACTTGACCGTACTTCTCTTACCCTATTATTTGTAACATTCATATTCAAATGTGCTCCAACTGCAATTAGGGAAACCTTTATTGTATCTTTTGTATGGAGGATTTTTAAGATGTTATGATAAAATTAAGATGTGGATATCATACACCTCCATCATTGTTACTCCACAGAGATATAACCAACAGAAAGTCTTTAAAACCAAGGACCAAATCCTTGAAATGATCTGTGAGTAATAAGGTATAGGACAGCTCACATTTAGCCCTATTAGATAAGAGTTAAAAAGGGAGAAGGGGATTGGACAAGTAGTATCAGCACTCATGCAAAATGCCTCATTTTGAAAGAAATTATTTTGACATTTTACAAGAAGATTTTAGAAAAATTCCCAGTTTGACGGTTCATAATAAAAAAATTTCCAAAGCTAAAAGTTAAGAACACATCATCTGTTTGTGTTTGTAGGAGTAGGTGAGATTTAATAATCTAAATTGTGTTTTGTTTGGGGCAGGGTGTTTTTTTCTTGTTTCATAAGATTGGCAGCTCCTAAGAAAAAAATCTTAGAAAATTTTATTTCTTTGCCACAGAGGGCTGCAGGAGTAGCCTCTGCAAGAAGAAATCAGGGGCTGCCCTGTGCCAGACCCAGTTAGTTCGAGTCAGCTCCACAATGAACCTACCGCAGGACACAGCTGAGCCCATCAGCCAAGCTGGTGTCACCTCTGTGAAAACGTATTTAAGAAAGGGCAAAATGCTGCACAGGCAGTGAGGAGTGAGGAAAAAAAATGTGAGAAACAATCCTGTGAATACCAAGGTCACAGAAGGAGGAGGGGGAGGAGGTGCTCCATCTATTCCCCTGCAGCCCATGGAGAGGACCACTGCATGTTAGGAGAAGGCTCTCCTAACAGGACCTGTGGCCCACAGAGGACCCACACTGGAGTATGTTTACTCTGCACCCTGTGGACAGGACCCACACTGGAGCAGTTCTGGAAGGACTGCAGCCTGTGGGAAGGACCCACTCTGGAGCAGGGGAAAAGCGTGAGGAGGAAAGACAGGCAGAGAGGAACTGTTATGGACTGACCACAACCCCACATTCCCCATCTCCCTGCACTGTTCAGGGCCGGGGGGGAGGTAGAGGAGTTGAAAATGAAGGGAGGAAGTTGAGCCTGGGAGCAGGGTGGATGGGGAGGAAGGTGTTTTATTTTTTTGTCTTTGTTTCTCACCATCCTATTCTATTTTTAATTGGTTATAAATTAATCTTCCACAAGTCAGGTCTGGTTCGCCTGTGAAGGTAACTGGGAAGTGATCTCCCAGTCCTTATCTTGACCCACAAGTTTTTTAATCTTATTTTCTCCCCCTGTCCTGTTGAGGAGGGGGAGTGAGAGAGCAGCTTGGTGGGCTCTGACAGCCAGCCAAGGTTAACCCACCACATCTACTTATGAAACTCGTATCACTAAGCATATTCTAAGAAAACTGCAGAAAAGTATTCAATAAGTAATCCCTGTTCTCCAGCTAATATACCTGGCTGCATAAAAGAAAGCAACTGCAGCTAAAAGCCTATTCTAGTTCACTGAGAAAGAGAGAGCAGAAAACATTTTTTAAAAATATGCAAATAAAAAGGAGGTATTGATACAAACAATGAAGTCTCAAATACAGAACATCAACAGGATATATAAACATAAGAGGAACAAACAGCTACAGGAGAAAGAAGGACAGTAAGACAAAGAATCACACACAATCACAGAATCACTGGGGTAGGAAGGGACATCTTGAGATCATCTTGTCCAAGCCACCTGTCCAAGCAGGTTGCCCAGGAATGTGCCCACTTGCGTTCTACTATCTCCACAGATGGAACCTTCACAACCTCTCTGGGCAACCTGTTCCAGTTTTTGACCACCTTCACAGTAAAAAAAGTGTTTCTTCTGTGCAGATGGAATTTAATGTATTTCAATGTGTTCATTGAAGAGTCTGGCTTGCACATCTTCATTTCCCCCTCATCAGGAATTCATACACAGGCTCCCTCTGAGCCTTCTCCTCTAAAGACTGAACAGTCCCAGCTCTCTCAGCCTCTCCTCATATGAAAGATGCTCCAGTCCCTTAATCATCTTTGTGGCCCCGTGCTGGACTCACTTCATAAATCCATCTCTCTCTTGTACATAGAAGCCCAGAACTGGACACATTACTGCAGATGCAGCCTCACCAGATGCGCTACTGAACAGAAGGAAAGGATCGCCTCCCTGAACCTGCTGGCAACACTCTGCCTAATGCAGCCCAAGTGACTGTTGGCCTTATTTGCTGCAAGGGTGCATTGCTGGCTCATGGCCAGCTTCCTGTTTAACAGAACTCCCAGGTCCTTCTTGGCAAAGCAGCTTCCTAGAGTGTACTGTGGCCTGGGATTATTCCTCCCAGATGCAGACCTTTGCACTTGCCCTTGTTCAGTTTCATGAGATTCCTCTTAGCCCATTTCTCCAGCCTGTCGACGATCCTATAAAATGTCAGCACAAGCATCAGGTGTATCAGACACTCCTTCCAGTTTTGTATCATCTGTGAACTTGCTCAGGGTACACTCTGTTGCAGCATCCAGGTCATTAATGAATATATAAAACAGTACTGGCCCTAGTGTCGACCCCTGCAGTACACCACTAGTGACTTGCTTCCACCTGGTCTTTGTGCCACTGATTACAACCCTCTGGGCCCAACTGTTCAGACAGTGTTTGATCCACTTCACTTTCCACTTATCTAACCCATACATTCTCAGCTCCTCTATGAGGAATTTATGGGAGATGGTGTCAAAAGCTTTTCTAGAGTTGAGCTAAACAACATGAACTGCTCTCCCAGTCACTTCATTGTAGAAAGCAATGATTTCCACTTTGTAAATCCATGATGACTATTCCCATTCACCTTCTTGTTCTTTATGTGCCTGGAAATGATTTCCAGAAGGATTTTCTCCATCACCTTCCCTGGGAGGGACTGAGTTGACACTAACTGGCCTACAGTTCCCTGGATCTTCCTTCTTGCCCTTCTTGAAGATAGGAGTGACATCTGCTCACTTCTAGACTTCAACTACCAGAAAGGTCACCATGATCTTTCAAAGATAATAGAGTGGTCTTACAATGCTATCAGCCAGCTCCCTTAGCACCTGTGGGTGCAAGCCATCAGGCCCCATGGATTTATGTGTGTCCAGTTTGTTTAAGTGCTCCTTAACCTGGTCCTCCTCCATTGAGGGTGAGTCCTCCTTGCTGCAGACTTTCTCACTGATGTCAGGGCCCTGGGATTCCTGGAAGTTGATCTTAATGGCAAAAACTGAGGCAAAGAAGGCATTGAGTACCTCATCCTTTTCCATGTTGTTTGTCTCATTCAGCAGCAGGCTCATGTCCTACGTAGCTTTAATTTTGCTGATTACGTGCTTGTAGAATACCTTCTTGCTGCCCTTCATGTCTCTGGCCAGATTCAACTCCAGGTGGGCCTTGGCCTTCCTAACACTGTCCCTGCAAGATTCAACAGCAAGTCTATAGTCCTTCGTTAAGAACTCTTCATTCTTTTTTTTTTTTGGGGGGGAGGGCGATGTAAATCTACATTAGAAGTAAAATAATACAAGACATGAAACAGAAGAATACCAGATACAAAAGTGAAAATAAATAATGATGTAATATGATTTAGTAATTCAATAAATATATCCTTCTTATTTAGAAAGAAGCAGAATGGTTTGTTTATGACATAAGCATATGATGAAGTACTTTCTACTTGAAGGACCATGTTTAACAACATCTACGAGGACAAGCATTTAAATCAGCAGATACAGAATATTTGGGACTGAAGGTCCTAAAAGGGCTTATTCACTAAACCTCTGTTCTCTCATATTTTCTGTAATGATGGAATATCACGGAAATTTCAAAATATAAGTAACATTTTGCCAATTAGGCCCTAGCAAAAGAAAGAATATCTCTAAGGACAGAGTTCACCATGTTGGTTAGAGCAGATTTCAGGTGGTTTTACCGGCAGAAAAAAACATGGTACTCTCTACATTTTGGAAGTAGATATAAACACACAGTTGATTTGATGTACAGTTGACTCATTGTATTGGGTTTGCACGGCAAGGTTTTGGTAGCAGGGGGGCTACAGGGGTGGCTTCTGTGAGAAGCTGCTAGAAGCTTCCCCTATGTCCAATAGAGCAAATGCCAGCCAGCTCCAAGATGGACCCACCGCTGGCCAAGGCCGAGCTCATCAGCGACAGTGGTAGCACCTCTGGGATAACATATTTAATAAGGGGAAAAAAACCTGTGCAACAGCAACTGCAGCAGGAGAGAGGAGTGAGAATATGTGAGAGAAACAACTCTGCAGACACCAAGGTCAATTAAGAAGGAGGGGGAGGAGGTGCTCCACGCACCAGAGCAGAGATTCCCCTGGAGCCCTTGGGGAAGGCCATGGTGAGGCAGGTTGTCCCCCTGAAGCCCATGGAGGTTAATGGTGGAGCAGATATCTACCTGCAGCCCGTAGAGAACCCCACACCAGAGCAGGTGAATGCCTGAAGGAGGCATCCGTGGGAAGCCCACGCTGGAGCAGGCTCCTGGCAGGACCTGTGGACCCGTGGAGAGAGGAGCCCATGCTGGAGCAGGTTTGCTGGCAGGACTTGTGACCCCAAGGGGAACCCACACTGGAGCAGTCTGTTCCTGATGGACTGCACCCTGTGAAAGGACCCACGCTGGAGCAGTTCATTAAGAACTGCAACCCATGGGAAGGACTCACGTTGGAGAAGTTCGTGGAGGACTGTCGCCTGTGGGAGGGACCCCATGCTGGAGCAGGGGAAGAGTGTGAGGAGGAAGGAGCAGCAAAGACAATGTGTGATGAACTGATCGCAACCCCCATTCCCTGTCCCCCTGCATCGCTGCGGGGGAAGGAGGTAGAGAAAATCGGGAGTAAAGTTAAGCCTGGGAAGAAGGGGGGGGTGGGGGGAAGGTGTTTTAAGATTTGGGGTTTATTTCTCATTATCCTACCCTGACCTGATTAGTAATAAATTAAACTGATTTCCCCAAGTTGAGCCTGTTTTGCCCATGATGGTAATTGGTGAGTGATCTCTCCCTGTCCTTACCTCGACCTATAAGCCTTTCATTGTATTTTCTCTCCCCTGTCCAGTTGAAGAGGGGGAGTGATAGAGCGGCTTTGGTGGGCACCTGGCATCCAGACAGGGTCAACCCACCACATTGATCCAGCTTTTAGAAGGTGGAGGTGGACTAGACAATCTCCAGAGGTGCCTTCCAACCTTCTGTGACAGTCTGAAGTGTTCAGATATGCTGAGCAACCAGTCATCTCAAAATTTGACCTCCTTAAGTTCTATCAGCTAAGGAATGTAAGAAGTACCCAAAACCAGCTGCCATTTCTGAAACTCTAATTGCCATATTTTTAGACCTGTCAATATATCTTTCTCCTGTCAAAGATGCCTCTTTGTGAGCATTTCTCTGTACAACATAATACCCTACTAAAGAAAGATACTTGCAGTAACTGAGATAGCTATTTTGGATATTGGTAACCATTTTGTGTTTTCTCTCCCCTGTACAGTTGAGGAGGAGGAGTGATAGAGTGGCTTGGTGGGCACCTGGTGCCCAGCCACTCACCACACTCATGGTCTGAAAATAAGGTAATGAAAAGAATATGGCCAACTAGGTGACCAAAGTGACTTTCTCAGCTAAGTACTTTTCTTCTTCCTTTAATATAGCTAAATGCTGCAGCATAAAAGGCTAAAGCAAACCTTAGATACTTAACCAAGGAAGAAGTACATGGAAATACAGACACAGGTTTAGTTCTGGTTATGGTAGGCACGCAGTAATCACTGGAATATTGCATCCAGCCTTACTTTGTTGACCTTTTTTTTTTTTGCAGTACAAGAAATTACTGAGAAACTAAAAGGAATATTTTATGTCTTCAAAAAATGCCTCACTCAAAAATTAATGTACCAACTTTTCTTAATGTATCAAATTTAAAAGAAAAGGAATGTAAAAAACACTGAAGATCTCTTTCTCTAACCTGGAAAAGACATGAAAAAAGCCAGCAGCTGAAGTCAATGACAAACACATTCAAAGTGTAATTTTTTTTTCCTACTTTTGCAAACAATGGTGAGTAACTATTACAACAGATTGTAAGAAGAAAAGGTAGTTGGGTTTTTTATCATTTAACACTTTTAAGTGAAGACAGTAGAAGACTGGCTAACTTTTTTGAAATTAGCACAGAAAAATAAATGAAATACAGAAGTCTGTTATTTGCAGGAGGGGGCACTAGATTATTCACTAGTTCTTTCTGGCACTAAACCCTGTATCTATGACCTGCATATTGAATCTTAAAAACAGGAGTTGCTTTTCTCATCCAAAACATTGCCTTTATTAGTGACCACAGAGACTAGTTCTTAAAAGTGTCTGAAATTACCTCTTCTGTTCTTTACTGAGAACCAATGACCTCTTCATTTCTGTGTAGATTGTGTAAATAACTGGCACATCTAGACAATCAAGAGCAGTACTTCTTAGATATTCAAGTTAGTGCCAAGCACCTCATTAAATCTGAGTTCTGAACATCACACCTCTGCTTGTACACTCTGAACCACTGGAAAACACACAATGTGGATATCAGATACTGAATGAAAGAGGCTTGCACCACAGAGCACCAGAGTCATTCCCCTTGGTGCCATCTAACTGGCTGGAGCTAACACACTCCTGTGTTTCAAAGTGAAAAAACATACACAGATATTCATGCACATAGGAGCAAGAATAACTGCCCTGAGCAAGGATTCCCATTGATACAGCTGTAGTTTCCAGTTCTAGACCTAGGCTGGTATGGCACTGAGCTGAACCTTATAGATATAAATGAAATGACTGTGCGTAAAGCAAGAGTCTGGGCCAAACTCTATTGACTTGCAAGATATCATGTTAAAAAGGATGCATCAAAATATACTATTGATATACTATTGATTATTGAGTTTATATATGCTATCCAGAATAACACAGACATATATTTTTTCAGTGTGTTTTATATTTTTTTAGAAAAATAAATATTCTAAAAACAATTTAAAAATGCAACATTTGTGGCAAATCTTATGGAAAATGTGACAAGAGGGATTTTTGTTTCTTAATTTGAAGTCTAAGTATGTATGCATGTAAAAATTATTTTATTGATGTCAATTCTTCATACGCAGGTGTGTGTAAAATCACAATTTATATAATTATTTTCTTTCAAAAAACTAAATGCTGTTCTCAGAGATGAGCATACACTTCAGGGACACCACTGCATGGGTCTGACTGCTAGCCACCTGCTGTTGCCAGTAAATCAGACTGAAACAGTGATCCATGTCACAGCATTTTAACCTCTCCATGCTTGGGAACCACACCTCTGAGTTGAACATTTGTAGTTTAATTTGTCCAACAGAAGACATCACACTCTCTGTTAACAGAGGCCATACTGAAGATTTAAAGAGCAATAAATGTCTAAAAGACCAATACAACAAGAAATTATGAACTAAGAAGAAAGTATAAGATTCTCTTGAGTACTATAAAATCTCATAGTATATTTTTAATTGTGGATAATTAATACTATTTAAAATAATAAAAGTTGATTAGTAATTGGGAATATTTCAAATTTATTTTACTAGATCAGTCTGTGTTATTTATAAAACTCCCTGGATTCAAAAGTCTTCAATTTACAGCTGTTAAAAACATACATATTTAAAATGAATGTCTGTGTCTTAAAATGTCAATGTAACATTTTCATTGTGATATAAGCAAATATCATTTGATTTTAATTCTCACCTCTTTGCCTCCCCCCTCCCTAAAAAACTGTGAGCAAAGTAGGCACACTAAAGAATGCTGGCTTCTACACAGGACACAAATAAAATTATTATTAAAATATTTATTTATAATAAAATTCATGTAAGCGTTTAATATATTGACTAATATGTATAAAAGCCTTGCTAGAGAGCAAAAACAAAGTTTAGATTTACCAATATTCTGTGTTGTTAGAATGAAATATGTTATACTCTAGGAAAATCTGGTGCCTCATTTAAAAGGCCAGCTCATTATGTAGATTTTCCAGACTAGAGCAGATTGTAAGTAAACACTCCTTAGAATAATAATTTTGATTTAATTTACCATATAAATCAATTATTACTGCCAAAATTTTGGTTCCATTTCACCAAAAGAATTTTACCTTTGTGCATGACATTTGGCTGGAAAGTGATACAATGTAAATTATGAAGTAAAAAGCCAACTATATTCACTTTACAATATCTTGTATCAGACTTTATATCTATTAAATTATTATATGTTGCCTTTTACTGATATTAGTGGTAATGATGACACTGTTATCTGAGCACTCTGAGAGCCTTCTGATATATCTGAGTTGGAAAGTTTGCAAATATTCAGATCTAATAACTGGTAAAAGATAATAGATCACTAATTCATTTGTTATAAATTAAGACTGACCTTTAATGTATTGCACTTACAAGAACGTGATGACTAGGAAGATAACCAGAGCAGACTACACATAAGCATGGGCAGGTGAAAGAAAGCTTAGGCTCCACAGCTGTGTCAGTGCATTGTGACAGTGTCCTAACCTTTACCACCGATCCCAGCGTGACACAGAGAACAAATGTTAGGCTTACTGAGCTACAACACCAGCTAATGATAGAAGATTGTTTCAATTTCTTTTTCTTTTTTTTTTTTAGCAAGATATACTGGGAAATACCTAATAGGAAACATGAAAAGATTTGTGTAACTGCTAATGCAGTTTTAAAGGCTGTATAAATATCAAATATCATTTTCATTTGCAAATGAACTTCAATTTACAATTTTTTTCAGCTACTTAAGAGTTCGACACTTTTTAGCATCCTCATTAACCCTATCTGCAACTTAGGAAGGTTGTGTGCCTGCATAAATGCAGGTCAAATTCTGTAAGAATTTACTTTTGCACACACAAAAGCATGCACATGCACATGCACACACACAATTATGTGAATAGTGCACACAAGGACATACTGTTCACTAATGTTTGTTATGACTATTTATTTTTCGTGTTTTCCTGATGTACTTACTGGATATTATTCCTCTGTCTGGGTATTTACTCCTTATTTTATATTTATGCCCTTGTCTTCTTCATTTAGTCTACAGCATTTTGTACTTGCCTGAAGTAAATTTCACGTTGATGATATATGCATGTTCACTTTAATGTATCAGCATCACTTTGAAGTATACTTCTATCCTCTAAAGAGCCTGCAACCCCCCACAGTTCAGTGTCATTAACAATATTTATGCATAATTCTTACTCCACTATCCAAGATACAACAAAAATATTTAATGTTACCAGGCCATCTAAGACACAACACAAAATGACTTACAGACTAACCAGTGACTATTCTCTGTATGTGTTTTCCCAGCCAAGTACACCACATATTTAGAGACAACACTGAGTCTTTTTTCTGCTAGTTTGTCATTAAAAAGAAGGTTAGTAAACAGAATTAGGTTTTGCATTAAGCAATTTTTCATCACTTACTCCATTATTTCTTCCCAGGGTTCAGAGCTAACTGGCTTTCTTACAACTTCTCAGGTGTCCCCGTCCTTTTCCCTCAGTTATTTGTTTTGCACTGAGGACCTGCTTTTCCTTGTTTACTTTTTACTTCTAATGTATTTATAAACTCCCTCAATCATTGTCTTTTAGTCATTAGTCATGTGGTTCTTTTCTCACCTTTTGTAAAATTTCTTTCTGATCTGTGTATCCTTATGACTGCATCAGGAGCTTTAATGGTCTCTTACTATGATTTATAACTTTCTTTGGTATTAGAATAGTCTGTTATTATGTACTTAATATAGTCATTTCCACTTACTGCCAGATCTCCTGCAGATTATCTTAACCCTTCTTTTTTGAAGTTTGTTTTTGTGGGTTTTTTTAATGTCTGTTGTTCTTGTACTTAGTACTAATGTCTATTTACCCATCAATAATAATAATAATATTTCACTCAAATTGCCTTAATCCTTCATATTCTTAGACAGATTCTTTCTGTTTCGCATAACTGAAGCTAAAGTAACTACTGTCCTAGTAATTTCTGCAATGAAAAACTGACCTAGCTTGTTTCTAAAAACTTAGTTGGCCCATATCCTACAATTCTGTTCTTTCAATTGATTTCCAGATAAATTAAATCCTGCTTTTCATCAAATAAAGAAGTCCTTTACGTGTTTCTGATTATGTTTCAGAATAGAAAGAATGCCTTACTCTTCTAATTTAACATTCAATGGCAGCACTACCTTTTTTTTTTTAGTATCAGATATATATTAAAATATAATACCAATGGATATATTGTAAGAAATCCATCTTTTTTATTTCTTGATTGACTTAATGTAAACAAATATATATACCAGATATTTGATACAGTACCTCTACCTCCTTTTTTGGTCTATTTGATGCAATACCTTAAAAAATACCAATTTTTCAGCTGGCTGCCATATTATTCTCCCCATTGGCAGATACCAATGCCATCCTACTGCTAACTCTAATTTCTTTTAGGGTTAGTCACAGACTTCAGTTGAGAGTGTACATTCCTAATCTTTTTTAATGGAAAACACATATATATATTCTCTTGAATTACCCAGTTGGTTTTCATCAACTGGTTTTGAGTCTGAACACCATGCCAGACACTCCTGTCATGAATTATGACCCACTAAAATTTAATCTATGTCCCATGTTTCAGGATGCAACTAAAGGAAAATTAGAGACCAGAAATACAGGATATGTTGCAAAGCACTATGGACCCCACTGTGTAAACTGAACTAGGCAATTGCAACCACCAGGTTCATTTTTACCTTTTTCCTGCATCAGTAACAAGCTTTGCAAAAGGTAAGAGGAATAGTCATGCTAAATAGATGAGGCTTTAATTTAACTTGAGTTGCATTAGTTTTTAAACAGCAACACATCATTGAAATCACAAGTTTGGGGATTTAAGCTTTATTTCTGTGTGTTGAAACTTTCTAGAACAGAATAGTACAGTGTACTGCTCTGCTTCACAGTTTTGGGGACTCTGTGTCCAAAGTCACCAAAAGCAAATGGAATGGCAGCATTGCAATGTATGGCTATAAATGCCTAATGCATAACTACGGTAATAAAAATAATTTCCAGAACATTTAGCAAAAGCTATAGTTTCATGTTTAGCAAAATTTTCAGTATAAACGTAACTTTCAGCTAGCTAGTTTAAATCCATTAACAGGTTTGTGGAAGGTCTTGCTAGCAGATTCATTTGTAATTCAAAACTGAATGAAAAAATAATACTCTAAGGACTGTTAGGCTTTGCTGCTGTCATAATCATCTCTCATTTCTCTCCCAGAGGAGCTGAACTCTGCTTTTAATTGCACTCAACACTGTAGCACTTCCTTAAGTCCATCTTTTTAAGGAAATGCCCCTTTATTATAATTAACCATCTGGAAAAAAACCAACCAAAACACACACCCCAAAGAAAACCCAAAACACAAACAAGCAAAGATGCCTGCATTTTGGAATTGAATCTCAAATTCACTAAATTATATGGAATTGGAAAGTTTTGTTAAAAAGTCAGAAGCCTCAGTTTGAGGTTGTTTGGTTGGGGTTTTTTTTAAGACATGGTGTCAGCTACTAAACAGAAATTAAGCTTCATTGCAACAGTCCTTCACCATATCCTTAACTTCACTTAGGACATGCAGACCGGTACGTTCTTGCTCAGCAAACAGAGATGATGGTAAAAGTTTATCCTCTGACATAAAAAATAATGGGGAAAAGAAGTTGTGCGGCAGTGCAATATATCCACGTGTCAGAACCTGTATTGTACGCTTCAAGGATGAGAGAATGTGTACTATGTGGTAGGTAGTTTTTCTGCTGATTCAAATATACCAGTCCAATGCTGCAAGTCTGGGTACAGAAAAGGCTGACTGAGAGATGTGAAGGCTCCAGCAACTTACTGGATTTTACACAGAAAGATCCAGAAAGATCTTAGCCAAGAAAGAAGACTAGGAGTTTGCTTAATCAAGATATATAAATATCTTCATTAATAAGCTTTTTAGCAGAGGGAAGAAAATCCAATAAGAATTCCTAATTGGTTGGAAAATGAAACCAGACAAAAATTACATTAAAAGTATTGCTCACATCTTAACATTGACTATGATTCAACATTAGATAATGCCAGGTGAAATATTAGATTCCATATTTGCTGAAGCCTTAAATAATGACTTGGCAGCTTTAGGGTTTTTTATCACAAGCCTTAAATGAAGGCAGAATATTTTTATAACATAAACCAACAAGTTCTGAACTTCAGCCCCCAAAATGTTTTACAGATGCAAAACTGTTACTCCTGATACATCTCAGTTATGATCATTTATTTGGTTCATATAATCATATAAATCATGCAAAAATCTTTTACTGGCATGACTGGTACCCTGTATAATACCCACCATATCCTTGATGGTATCTAAGAATGTATGTACTGATGGGTTAGATCAGATATACACTGAGACTAATATTTTATTTCTGACAATGAGCAGTAACAGATAATTCACCAGGAGTGTCAGAAACTGTGATTATACAGAATGAGATTCATCCCTTCATACATCATCACAACCTCCAGCAATTTTATGGACTCCAGGCTTCTTCAATGGAGCCCTTCAAGCAGGCCTTTATGTTTAATACCCTTTGATAAATTTTCCTTTTATGAATTTCTGATCCATTTGTCAACCTATTTATAATTTTTCTATCTATAACATCACATGCCAATGACTTCCACAACTTAACTATGTATGCTACAGAAAGTTCTACCTTTTGTTTTAAATCTTCTGCCTGATAAATCATTGAGCATTCCTATTTATTTTAGTGTAAGAAATGGAGAATGAATGTTCCTTATTTACCTGACATATAATATTCATAATTTTATGAATCCTTCATATATTGTCTCACTTACTTCTTTTCAAGATTTAAAAGCTTTATCCCATTTTATTCCTCTTCCTATAGATGCTTTTCCGTACCTGTTTCCATCCTTTTTCACTTTTCTGTACTGTTTCTCATGTTATTATACTTATTGTGACATAGGGTATCAGAATATTAATGAGGTCATGCTGGTTTTGGCTGGGATAGAGTTAATTTTCTTCATAGTAGCTAGGATGGGGCTATGTTTTAGATTTGTGCTGAAAACAGTGTTGATAATACAGGGATGTTTTACATAGAGTCAAGGCCTTCTCTGTTTCTCATGCTGTCCTGCCAGCGAGTAGGCTGGGGGTGCACAAGAAGTTGGGAGGGGACACAGCTGGGACAGCTGACCCCAACTGACCAAAGGGATATCCCATACCATATGACATCATGCTCAGTATATAAAGCTGGGGAAGAAGAAGGAGGGGGGAGGACATTCAGAGTGATGGTGTTTGTCTTCCCAGGTAACCACTAGGCATGATGGAGCCCTGCTTTCCTGTAGATGGCTGAACACCTGCCTGCCCATGGGAAGTAGTGAATGAATTCCTTGTTTTGCTTTGCTTGCATGCGTGGCTTTTGCTTGACCTATTAAACTGTCTTTATCTCAACCCATGAGTTGTCTCACTTTTACTCTTCCAATTCTCTTCCCCATCCCGCCAAGGGTGAGTGAGCGAGTGGCTGTGTGGTGCTTAGTTGTCAACTGGAGTTAAACCATGACAGTGGTTCAGGAATTATGTCACAGGGAAATTGCATCTGACTTCCAAATGTTTACATTTTTTAAATATACTTAGATGAATTTATCCCCAGGGTTTCAAAATGATGAAAATTCTTTGTATTTCATTTGGAAACACCTAAAACTGTTAACCTTAAAAACAGTTTAAACGTTTATGGGATAAAAATATTTATTGAAATTGACATAATGATTTGAATAGGCTTTTTTAACTTCAGGGTGGGGAGGGGTGAAAATAAGTCATTTGTTAAAGGCTCATTTTTGAAGCTTAGATTGCTGCATTTTGGTGGTTTTTTCACTTGCGTGACCTACTGCATGCAGAAGAAATAAACATACAGTAAGCATACATGAATGGCTTATTTTCTTTTTTACTGACTGTTACATCATGATGAGGAAGCTGTGGGTTGTGACAGGTCACCTGCATATTGGATGGCATGTAATTATTAAAAATTGCTCTGACACTGGTTCGACATTGTGTCAATCCTTCATATAAAGAAAGTGCTTTAGCAGGTTCATAGGATGCTTAATGGTTTGTTTTAGTTACTGGTTAATTTTATAAGTGCATTTGCACCCTAAATCACCTAAAGTAATTTTCACAGGGAAAACAGATGGACAATGACAAAAAGAAGCAGCAGCATCTGAAGTTCTGAGTAGTCTGTAGGTCCCATATAAGCAATGCTTTATCTTATTGTCAGGATTTATTCATGAACACAAAGGGTTTCATTCATGTATTCAAAATATTATACTTTTGACTGTTAAGACACAAAAGATGGAATTATGAATGCATATAGTTTACTCAATGTACAAAACATACTAATTATTTTCATCCAGAATCTAGAAACAAGAGTGATTTTGGATTATCTCTGCAGGAATTACTGTTCTCCCACAGCCCGTCACTTACTTTGCTGAATAAAGTAAACAGAGATCATGGCAGAGACTCAGAACACATGACAAGGAAGTGCGAAGTTTTAGTTACTCTGGAATGACAAATGAAACAGTTATATGTTTTGGTTTTAGGTTGTTTTTTGGTTTGTGGGTTTTTTTCCCTGCCTTGTTTTGAGATTTATGTTATCCTCTGTTTTATGTGTAATACCCTTTCTCCCACCACACAAGTCATGCAGCATAAAATACAGCTGTTTCAGCCTTACTTGTGAGATTTGCCAGTTCAGTCACTGATGTTTCAGTCAAGACATGAGCAATCAGTCTCCCTCACTACTCCAGCAGTTGCCATCCTGAGACAATAATAAATGACCACATCAAAACAACTGCAGTATTCTGCTGGAGTAAGCACAGTGAAAGTGTTCCCTGATAAATTATCAAGCCACCTTCCTAGCTGTATTTTTTCCAGAAACTTCTGAGTCAGAGACTCCAGATGTTTTTGCATTTGTTTGTCTTTATTACTGATCACCCTTTTTATGTATTCATTAGAAAGATGCCCTAAGTCTAGACTATTATTTACCTGGTTTCCACAAAACAGAGTTACAAATAAACAATACTGGAAGCACTCTGGGCTGCTCCATCCAAAGAGGGTTAAAGGGGGCCATGGAAGCACAAACATGATAGTCAGTAAATCTTTGCCCAAGAGGGATGGTGGAAAAACCCGAGTACTCTTCTACCATACAAGGATTCATGAGAATTATTCTTCAATTTGTTTCTGAACATTGGTAAGACTTTGGGACATTATATAATATAATCCTATCTCTGTTGAGAAGAATGTATGTAAAAAGCCCATCCAATGTATAACTGCTCATTTGAAAACTGCTGGTGGATATCTGTTTGATTCCAGATGAGAATAACTTCATAGATATTCAAAAGTACCATCAGAATAATGAAAACATTTATCTTCAGATAAGGCTTACAAATGTTCACTTTTGCAGTACTCATGAACATAGGAAAGGTAAGAAATTAGGAACAGCTTCAGAAATGTTTCTTCAAGAGAAATGCATTTAACCACCAGGATATACTATTTTTTGCAACAACAACAATGAAATACTGCCTTCCTAACATTGTGTACCTTAATCAGAATAAAATATTTTATACCACCACAGGAATACAATAAACTAAGAATACAGTAGAAAAATACAAAGGAAATCAACTAACTCTGTGAAGTCTCTGCACATAAGGTAAAAAAAAAAAAAAAAAGTAAATCCTTGCATGGATGCTGTCGTTCAATCTACAGTACCTGAGAGGAAAACAGTTTAGGCTTTATTTTGACAATAAAGTGGTCCTATTCCTTCAAGAACCAGCCTTCCATTCCCTGTGCCCCACTGTTCTCTTCAATTCTTGTGTTATCTACTGACTAACAGGAAGGAAAAAAGTTAATTTTCATCTGTATCACTTCCTGGTGCAGTTCCTTTGTGACTATGTAAATGCCTGAGCCAACACAAGATAAGGGGTGAGCCGGAAATAAGAGTGGAAACACTTTTTCAAAAGCAGTATCACTTTGTGGCCATGTAAAGTGTTCATTTGTATCATAATGAGCCAAGGTGATTCTGTGACTACGTTTGACTCCATGCCTGACACAAGTACACACTGTAATTTAACAAATAGTTGTCTCACCAAAGCTTGACTCGATTATATAGTAATAAATCGCATGTACCAGATAAGCTTCAGCTTATTGTAGTCTAGAGGAAGATAGGATGATTCATCACTCTGGTCATCCCCTATAAGATGAGTGGGACAACATAAGCCAGGGGAAGGAAGGACTCCAACATGATCCCATGTGTCTTCAACTCATGAGCTAGGACTGCCCAGATCAGCCGACCTGCCTAGAAGGAAGGTCATACCACTGCCTATCCGTGAAGAAGAAAGAGACCACAAGAGATGTTTGGACCTCAAAGAGATGTTTGGAGATAATAAATTCTTGCATGTTGATTATGACTGTAAACAATTCTTTCCAAATAGGAAAAAAAACTAAAAGCTTTTTCCCCCGCAAGGACAGTCAGGCATTGAAGAAGGTTGCCCACCCAGGTTGTGCAGTCTCCATCTTCAGAGGTTTTCAAGACCAGCCTGGATAAAGCCCTGAGCAACCTTGTCTCACTTCAGATCTGAGGCTGCTTTCAGCAGTAGGTTGGACTAGACAGCTCCTGAGTTCCCTTCCACACTGAATTACCCTGATTGTAAGATTCTATCATTCTGTCTTGTGTTCCCTTACAACCTAGTTATGTAGATATGTACGTAACATATTGAATTCGAGGATTAAACTCTTAATTTACACCTTCGGTTGACTTGTATCTCCATGGATATGACGGTTTCTTAAAGTCAGATTCTCCCTTTACTAAGGACTGAGTCTATTTATTGTAAATGTCACAAAGTAACTAAATATGTCTTTTAAATAACCATAGTCTTCAAGGTCTTTACTGTTAAGTGACAGAATGAAGATTTGCATCATGGAACTCATGGCTACATGTGTCTATTCTGCTTGAAAAGTTTGAGACATGTTTGTGCACTACACTTTGAAGTACAACCTGAAAAATGAATGCAGGAAAAAATCACTAGAACAGGGTACCATGGAACGGCCTTCTATTTTGTCAGAAACACACAAGAACAAATAGCACAAAATAACACAGAGAAGCCTCCATCTGTACTGTTAAACATGTGATTTGATACCTTTTTCCTGTCTTAGATTCAAATCTTTTTCATGTTTCAGTAAGCATTTTGAGAGTATCACATATATAAAGTTGTTTCAAAGTCCTTTTCAAGTGATGGTTACCAAATGGAATCACACAACAGAACAATGAAAAATATGCCATTAACCTCCACAATCACTGTAACAAATTCCCCTCCTAACTCTACCATTGGGCCTGACCCTACACATTATGGAATGCAACTGTGCTTCTTGGACTGTTCTGAATGACCTCATGGAAATGCCACAGGTAAAATGCTGAACTGCCACGTACAAAATCAAACCACAGAGGCAAACATTAAAGGACAGAAATACCTGGTTTCTATGGAAAGCTTTTGTTTCCAAGAAAGCAAACCACTTCATTTCTGTTCTCAGTCCTTCAGAAAAAGAGGATGAACTCTATAATGCACAATGCATGGATTATCAAAGACTCAAACCAGACAATATTTTTATCATTAGTATTCCTCCTATTACTGTCTTTCTGCCTCACCCTGTTCTAGAGTTAAGCATTATCTCTGTTATGTTCTGTTCCCTGTTTTAGAAGGGGAGGACTCAGGCACTCCAAAACTTGGCTGCTTTTTGCAGTTACATCTATTTTTTTTTTGCAGTTAAATCCAATAAAAAATTAATTCTATCCACTATCAGTAAACAAATACTCTGCTAATCACTTTTCAGCAGGTTTTTATGACTGCACTTTTTTTGCCATACTAATTGAATAATTTTTTCCATCTATTTGGCTACAACCACAACATTCTTCTGAAGGCATTTTTCCTGTGTTAAGCAGTACAAATTTTGCCACTATTCTTTAAATTTGAACTCAACTGTATCAGATTACAAACCATCTATCATCTGGGGCATTTAACATCCTTATTAGGACCATATTACTTGTAAACATTACTTTCCCGAGTCCTTCCTCTGAGTATTAAGCACAGATTTAAAAACTTTGTATAATAACTAGTGAGAAAACAGTAATAATATCTAAAGCAGTGTCAACAGCCTTCATTAGTAAAAAAGAAACAATTATACTTGTCACTTTCTAATTTGAAGTGATTTTTCAAGAAAACAATCACCGGGCCTGAGTTCCCCCCCATTTTAATCTCTACTTATAAGCACCTCTGCTTCTTGCCTTGTCTGTTTTGGTTTTTTCTTCAACATATTATTATTTCCATTGGTAGTTGTACTACTGAGGTGTGATTGTCTGTCCCTGTGCTGCCACATTTATGTCAGACAGAGGTTTCCCTCTGTAGCCTTACATATGGGCATTATTTGATCAAGTACATTGACTGAAAATAAATCTAACCTATTCAGACATTGGATGGCTGCATAAATTAAATAACTGCTTTTTTATAAAGATATGATTGAGAACCTGTTCTGTCAATGCACGCATCTGTTGTAGGTTAATCATCAACAACAGTATATTTAATTTTTAAATGCCTCCTGAAGGCTAATTTCTATTGTAACTGAACTAGCAATTAAAAATTACTGTGTAGATGTCTAACATGAATTAACTGCATCTTTCCCCCCAGAAAAAAAAAAAAATCAAACCCTTTCCATAATAACTGTAATCTGTCTGCTCATCCTCACTTTCCTTTTCATTAGCACTAGTTGATGTATTCTTCACTAATATTGCTTACGAGTTCTGCAAAGCACTGAATGTTTATGATTTTGTTCTTTCATAGCACTACTAAAATGGGATTAAGAGTCAGGAAATACTAATTTTCACCATTGTTAAATTGCAAATGACAGCAAAGGCATGGACATGGCACTTAAGATGCCACGTATATTTTAGGAAAAGTATTGTTGAGGAATATGAGTGAGAGACTTCGTATTTGAGATATTACAGGAGGCCTGCCATGCTGAAACCAATTGTCCCAGGGAATGATCCCAGGGCATCAGGCCATGAATGCAGAGTGACACTACCTAAGGTTCCTCTAGAGTGAACGGGCAAAATTCAGGTTCAGTAGAACTTGGACAAAATTTCCTCTGGGCCCTTCTCCATTGTTCTAAGATATATTTTTTTCTGTTCTTACTGCTCAAAATGTCTGAAGTAATGTGCTGTTGTCAGGTGTATTGTAAACCTCCAGGGTCATGTTTTTACAACGTGGTATAAAGGCTACAAGCGTGTGAAAATGCGTGATGCTATCAAAATGCCTAGTGCCATCCTGGAATACTGATCAATGGCTACATTATGAATAATGAAAATAAGCCCAACATATTCTTGTTCATACTGTCAGCTGAGGTGGAACCTAGGACATATTGATCCCACAAGTGTATCTGATTCAGTCTCAGGGAGAGGGGAATCTTGAGGAAAACAGATCCTCACACAACATTGATGACCAGGTATCCAGGACGTGGGACAAAAATGAGGAGCTAAGTTATTTCAAAGTGAAGAGAAAGCCACAGGCCAAAATGCTTCATTACTTTAGAGAATTGATTAAAATGGTAAAAAGGAAGAGAATTTGTATACATAGAGACAAATGAAAGGAAAGGGATACTACAGATTCTGTAGAGGAAAGTTATGACTGACACATCAATTAAGGTTATGTTAAGGAATACATGATTGTGTGGATAACACCGAACTCATTGATACAGTCTGCTTGGTATTAAAAACACCCCTCATTTGCTACTCTCCAGAGGATCTTGAAGAATGACCATTGAAGAATGACTAATTAACAAAAGAAAGATTTATTTATAGTTATTTAACACAAGATTTTAAGGCAAATGTTGGATCAAGAAGTTCCTAAATCACTAACTACAGAAGCTGGGAGTCTACACAAGGGGGAAGAGAACACCGTATCATCCTGGTGTCTTCTACTCTTTTCCTAAGCAACTGCTATTGCCACTATCAGACACTGAACTCCAAATATAAACATTTACTGATCCAAAATGGCTATTCTTAATGATGTTCAGATGCTACTGCAATACCATGCTACATCATCACCAAAACTATATAAAATTATTCTTTTCTCTGTGGAATTTATCTAATTAAGACGTAAATTACCATTAGTTTATTTAACATAAAGTTTATTTGCTATGAATATTTATTTAAGCATACTGTTTCTCTATAAAACACTGTATATTATTTGCTTCACCGCTTTCTAAACTTACTACTAATATTTTAAAACTTCATTAACAGAGTTTGTAAGCTTCGATTCAGAAAAAGCCAGCAAGTGCAATATTGCAACAACACTTGAAGCTAAAATGTAACTATCTTCTTACAAAATGTAAAAGAGAATCTACTATGAAATTCAAGAACGCTGTGTTTAAAGCTACTGGTCAATCAGTACACTGATATTATTTGTTTAGGACTAGATGTTTTCTCATATTTTTATCTGAGCTTCCAGCCTTCATAAATCATAATCTTTTTTTTCTTTTAAATGAGAAGTGGCTTCACAAAAATCTTACCGGGAAATTATGATTGCTGCAAATTTGTAATTAATGAAGTGTGCTCATTAAATTGTCCTTAGCTGTGCTATACGGAAGAGTAAACAAAGTTCACAATATAAAAAAATGAATGGAAACACGTCATATCCACTGAAAAGTTCATCACGAATGTTCCCAGGTCAAGGATAGACCCAAATTGATAAGGAACAAATCACTAGTTACTTGGAATAAATTCTGATTTGGCAACCCAAACACCCACATTTTTGTGTTCTTATTCTTTCTCATCCATACAATCCGCAAGGGAGTCTTAAGCTAACAGGCTATCTTGAAGAATTTTATTATAAAGATCAAAAGAGTTTTAAGTATCTCAGACAAAACCATTTAAAACTGGATTTTTTTGTTGCATCTAAGTTAAGGGAAAGATTTTTTCACAAAACATAATGTCATTATCCACGGAATATTTAAAATTAATGCAAAGGGAGTGTTTCTGTTGGGGAAAAAATGCGCAAAACCACTGTTGCAAGGGAGAAATTCATTTTGTTAGCCTTTGTTCTCTAACAGCTGTCTATTTTAATGCAATTGATATGATGCACAAAATATGCAATATCAAACAACTAAATATTTAAATATATTTCAGAATAGAAATAAATTGCCTATAGTTTCACCAACATAAATTTCATTCAGTATGTATCATTTTACATTGTATCTAGATTTATACAAAAAATTATAATTTGGCTAAAATCAGAAACAGAGTGATGGTCTAGACAATACAATACTTCAATTTACTATGGAAAATTCTAAGCCTGCTTTACACTTTAGGAAAATTAAATAGGAAACATTTTGAAATACCCAAGAATACACTATCAGTAAGAGAGAAGTGAGGTGAGTTATTTTGTTTTAAGAGGAGTAATTACATCATATTTCAAATTTATCTTTGATAACAGAGTATTTAGCTGTCCTATTATTTTGTATGAACATGCCAGTGGTAGGGCAAATGTTAGAACACTACAAAAAGATATTCTTAGAAGTACACTCTTACCCAGAGAGAACAGAGCTGAAAACTTCGGGGGGTTTTTTTGCCATGGTAGAAGTGAAGTGCATTTTCCCTACAACATTTGAGACACTGCTACACTCTCAAAACACCTTCACATTAATGCACACCTTCATGTTAAAAAAGTAATAAAAAATTTGCATAATTATGTGCTCTTTGAAAAGAAATTGTGATCCTTATTCAGACTACAGCAATAATTCTCTGAATTGAGAGCTCTAAGCACGTACTTTATGACAACCATTATTTTCTATCACTTTCCAGTCTATCCACCAAAAATGTATTGGTTAATTCAAACTAATCATCATTTCAAGTTCAATTTAGTCTAATAACTTTGTTGATTTTTTTTTTTAATAACCAAGCTCTCCAAACATGTAGGAGGAGAAATTGTCAACTTGTTTTTCAACAACAGCTAAATGAAGCTGGTAATAAGGAACAGAACATACAGATTTAATGTCTTTGCCTAAGACTGTGAAATATATACTCTCCATCCTCACCTGCTCTCATCAGGAGACTGCTCTAAGCACATCTTTCATAGAGTATTCTGGGAAGGAGGTTCTACCACCTTGTCTATACAATTTAACTAGAGTCTTAATAATTGTCTTAATTCAGACTAGAGTACATGCTGGAATCCAGGACACCCATGTCAAACCAGGCTAGAGAATCATTCCAGTTTTCTGCTCAGTGATTATTAAACATTCCATTAAAAGTGACCAACAGCAAAATAAGAGACTGAAACATTCCAACCAAAGTATCCTAGAGGCAAGCATTAGAAAACTCTTACATGTTCAGATACTCTCAGAACATTTGACTCAACTTCCATACGATGGATAAATTATCCCACAATGACATTGCTACTTTTTTAACCAATGAATGTCTCAAACACTAACTTTTCACCTAGGCAAAAAGGAACATTTCACTAGATCTCATTTATTTTCAGGTTTTTGTTTTGTTGAGAAAAAATTGGGAAAATAGTTTCTTCAAACTAATCATTTTCTCTCAGTTTCACTTCTAAAATGAAAAAAAAAAGCTTCATTCAATTCAAGTTACCAAACATTGGAATTAGCCCTTGACATCAGACAACAAAAACCCTGAAGGGCATCTATGCAATTTTTTCCTGCTACTTAAATAAAAATGGCCTATCAAGATTTTCTTAAAGAAAAGACTTGGCATAACTGAAATATTATAATGACTGACTGGAAGACTATGGAAAGTTAGCACTTCATGAAGAATTCCAAGTCTTGTCTTGTGGATAACCCCAGACTATCCACCTGATGTATACTGTAGCTCACTGTTTTACTTAGAATCAAAAAGTAGGGATATTTTGTTACACAGCAGATGTGCAGAAGAAAAGTTTGAGGTTTTTTTAAATCAATAGGTGTAACAGTCATGTAAAGCAACAAAATGTCTAAGAAATGATTTTATAATACTACTTACTATCCAGATCAACCAATATGTTTTTAGTAATTTTAAAAATTATGTACTATTTGTTTTCTAGAATGAAAGATCAAGAGCCTCGTTTTACTTTTAGAAGTATACTTCTGTGTAGACTTTATAAACTAAGATATCTTGAACTAAACCTCAAGCTATAGTCTAAGGGGATATAAAATATTACCACTGTAAATATAATTAACAAATTCTTGTTAATTAAGCTTTCCAAATCTATTTTTCCTAATATATGGGGGGGATACTTTTGCATGATTGAATGCATCAGTCTAATTTAGGGAATACAAATGACAAACTAAAAAAAGAACATGCTCTCAATCTGCTTCTCTACATGAGCAATTATTAAATTAACATTGTAATTTTTTATGTTTTGTAAACAGATAATATGAGAATTTCCATATATAAAGTAATCTTATTATATCATTTAAATATAGCCAAAGCCTTTTGCAGAAAAAAAATTAAATCATTGTTTGAAGCTCATGACTGAATACATAAAACACATTCAAGAGTAACTGAATGCACATTTAGCTATTCAAGTGATTCATATTGTCTGTATGTCATTGGTGTTACCTCGCTAAGAATTATTATAAATTATTGTTTAAAAATTATTTTAGCTGACAGCTAGTTCAAAAGATTTCAGTTTAACAGCTTGAAAAACTCAATGGCAATTAAGTAATATTCTAATACGGGTAATTAACTATGTAGGTGGTAGTATGAATTAACTCAAATTATGAAATACTATTTGCTAAAGCTGAGACTGTGTATAGGCTTCTACTATACCCTGAAGTAGTAAGGAATATTACTTATAAGCATGACTTGTAGAAACCGAGATTGATGTTTTCAAAGCAAGGTAATTATCTAATTTGGGATATTTTCTTATTATAAAATTAAAAATAATTTATTTTATTTGGTCTATGCTATGTTTGGTATTTTTTTGTATTGATAATAAGAAAACAAGACTCTACTGACTTTAATGTGGCTAGCCAACCACCTGTTGTATCACCTGTTTTTTAAATGCCTCTGTCTTGTGCAGAACCCTCATAATGCTTTACGAACCAGTTAAGAGCTTAAGATTTTACTGGAGAGCATCACTGTTATTTATGGGTTTATACATGTCCTCTTTTTTTGTGAACCAACAGCATATTTAAAACAATATAGCAAACACAAGGATTTGTCATATTCAAGTTTCTTGAGTAGTGTGATGCTATGTTACCATAAAACTACCACACAAGAAAACCACAGAATGTTATCATTTATTTTTTCTACTTAACTGAACCTGATCTTGAAAGAGGTTGTTTACTATTTTATTTCTTCTACTTGTTTTACACAATGCATCTACACTGAGATCAAGAATTGCAGAAGCCAGCCTAGCAAAAACATTGCTACTATTGCTAAGTCAACAAACAAACAAACAGAAATCCTCTCTAAAGGTAGTATATTTGGAATAAAACCCAAACCAAAAAGTGCTGTGCCTACTCAGCTCAGGGTGTTGTACCTCACAGATTAGGATGGAAATTTCTAGATAAGTGTAACACCAGCCATACCCCCAGTACATTATATAGTGAGACCACGTATACAGTTCTGTGTACAGAAACTCCTCCAGAGAGAATCTGTGACCAACAGGTGTGACCAATACTATTTTCCCCAGCTCTGTGCTGAAAGGACTCCGTTCCATTTGCCTTCTGACATTACGTAACTCCCTGAAGGCTCCACCAATCCTTACCAGTACAACAGTCCATTCCATTCTCTTTCTAAATACATGCATTTTTAATACAATAATGGTTAGAACAGTTAGACTTACAGACAATGAGGTGAATGAGCCTACAGTGCCTTTCACTCGATGTTAAATCCTTGGATTTATATTTGGAAATTATCTTACAGCTGCAATTAGAATAGCACCAATTATGCCATAGTAACAATCATTACTGTCTCTTTTTTTGTTGTTTTCAGCAAGACTATCTATTGACAAAAGGAAAAGTAACAAAAGTTATCCTTCCACATCTCATCATCTTTTTTTTTTACCACATGAAAATTGCAATAGTTGACTTACCATATTGTAGGTGGTTCAGAACCTTCTACTTCCAAATAATCATATTTTTCTTCCATTTGGAAATCTGTAAATATGAGCGAGATAGTATCCCCAGGCTCTGCCACAATTGTCCATGTGCAATCCGCATTATTATGATATTCATTAGGAAAGTTGGGGCTCGAGATGATACCACTGGATCCTCTCATAGTTCCTCCACATGCATCCTCAGCTGTTAAAACAAAAATTATAAATGCCATTAAAATCACCCCTTAGAAATGTATATATTCTTATTGAGAATAGAAGTTTATTACCTTTTAGGTGAAAAATTACTTAAGGTTTTTTAACATGTTAGACTTGGAATGCTGCTGCAAAGTTAAGGTGTTAACAAGTAATTGCTTCAGATTTCAATAATTTAAGAATTATTATACTAGTGCCAGCACATATTTTTACAATCTACTATTTATTGTTTTGATTAGCATTGTGTCACTCACTTTACAATAGTATGCAAAAATGTCATTATTTCCTCTTTCGCTTTAACCAAAAATGTTTTCATAAAGCAAGTTGAGTTTAATCCCTATCATATGCAGTCTGATGCATGATGTGCAGCAGTCACATTATACTGAGAAAAGAAGCATGAGGATCATACCTATCTTACGCTAATTGTATTATCATATTTTATTTCAGTGAACATCTAGTGATGTTTAAGTTTGTTCTCTAACAATAATTTTCCAATTTTCAAACAGCTGATCAGTTTTCAAACCAAAGCCATTCATGGGTGATTTCCTAAATGTCAGATGCAAGACACTTGCACAATTAAGATGTTTATATCAGAGTCATTTTAATGGGTGTAAGTTTTAATAGATCAAGTATTTCAAACACAACCATGGGATACATTTTTCATGATATGTGAATAATCGTGAAATTATTTGACCACTTATCACAGCTCATTATTTATTGGTTGTGAATACACCAATAAACCCTAAAATGGAGAAGGCTCAGAGGAGATGGGCAAGGGTGATGGGCCCACAAAGTTCAGGGAATAATGTAGGGTGTGACTGAGCATAGCTGTTGCAAAGAATCTGACTTTTATCTCAACACAGTGAGGACCAGAGGGTGGCCTTTATTTTGGATATACAGCTATCGACAGCTGAGTGGATTAACTGGTGGTGGAAATGTTTCTCTTAATGAGTTCATTAAGAGTGTGAATGTCTATCTGAGTTAGCCAGACCAGCATGGGGGGAGTGAATATCTGACACAGCCCAACAAAGAGTATAAAAACTAGACAACTAACAAAAGAACTTCAAAGAGAGCAAGGGGCTTGAGCTGGCTTCAACCCACGTATTCCTTCCAGTGATTGGAGATGCCCACTGTTATGATGGTGAACATATTATAGATACCTGTAATGGGAATCACATTGGTATTGTGATAAAACTGTGTATTGCAATTGCTATATATTTTGCTAAGTGTAACCTATGTTTGTGTTGTTATGCAATATATTTTGCATCATTCTGCTAAATTAGAAGTCCAGTGTAACATCAACTATCTTTAAATAAGTAAATTTGATATTAATCATTACATCTTCCACATGTGGCAGATCTAAAAGAACCTGGTCAGAGAGTATTTGACACTGACACAATGATATTCTATTTTCTAACACACAATCTTATGCTGAAAAAACAAGGTAAATATTGGAGATTTAGAAAATCAGTTCTAACACCAACAGAACTAATTCTATGAGAAAACAATTTTGAAATAGTGATTCACAGATTTCATTTGGTAAGGTAAGAGAACATGACCGATGTTGTGTATCTTCTATCTTAATGGTGCATATATGTCTAATAACTCAAAAGTTGTTTTTGAGGCTCTCACATCAAAATTTTTTCTGTGAGCTAATAAAATTGATAGTGAATGTAATGTTATTACTTTCAGAAATGGAAATACCTTTCAAATAACTTACATAGAAATACCATGTTACTAGATGGAAATACCATATCGCATTACTTATTCAGTTTATTATCCAAATGTTTGAAGCATACCTGAAAAGCAATTCTTCTTTCTGCTTAATTAGAGTGCTAACATGAATAAAACTTGCCCTAGACTCTAAAAAACAGTCAATATTGCTGAAAAATTAATGACAAGGATAAAAAAAAAAAATTAAGGAGTATAGCATCACAGAACAAAGGCTTTAAAGAATTCTGACACACGTAATGACTCACTTCTAAAGAAAGAAAAATTTTAATGACTGTAAGAAACCTCTTAATTACAGTAGTTTAGGAGTTTAAAATACCAGGTTTTGTCTCTTAAAAATTCTGCTAAATTATTATATGACCAGATAGAAAAACTAAAGTAAAAACATATCTTGGGTTTAATCTTACTAATTAGCCAGTGCATTTAGCATCCACTAAGTACAACAAAACTGAGGAACCTCATCACAGGTTCAGGTCCTTTAATGTGAAAGGAATAAAAAAAATATAAAAAAGGTAATAATTAAGTCTTGTTTTCATGCATTAAGGGCAATCAGGAGAATATTTTTTAATTGTTAGTTCACAGAAGTAAAATGTCCATTAAAACAATGATTTTGAAGGATCTGTATATTGATTTTTAAATATTGATTGAAATATGCTTTATCAAGTACTGATTTGAAAAAGTTCTTAGAGGTAAATTTTCATAGCTAAATTACAGAAGCTTATGCAAACTGGAAAGACAAATAGTGGCATGTGAAATAGCTTTTCAGCTCATGTAACAAGTTAAAAGCAGAAAACTAGGAGTATCATGCAAGACTTTGGCATAGCTTCCTCTCAGACTCAAAAATAGAAGTGCTTTTGAAAAATACTGTACTACAGAACTCATTTTTTTTGTTTTTCACAAATGAATTATAGATAAACTGTTCACTAAAAATATTGCTATACTCTACCAATACTTAAAAGAATAAATAGTGACTGTGTTTAAAAACACAATCTGTGTCAATGAGCACGTCCACTACTTCTAAGCCACATCTGTTTACAGATTTTTGCCAAAATGTAATTTTGCTACCATCAGCAAAATGGCCCACACAAATCATCATGTATTTTGTTCTGATTCATGTAGCAAATTTGCTACAAATAAAATTAATACTAACTACATTTAAGTGCTGTAAATATAACCAAGAGCATATCACATATCATCTTAGTCTCTGTAATGCAACCATTAGCCCAATAAATAACAGAATTACTATGCTGTGTTACTATATTCCTCCACCTACAATATCATTCACTTGTGCTTTATTTGGTTCCAGTCTTGCAGTCAGATCCTCATAGGTAAAAGCTCACATCGGGCAGAAGGCTAACAAACCTTAATCCCCATGAAAATGTTTGGTGCCTTAAGTTGTGAAGCCACTGGAAAAAAGAATTGATGTTCAAATAAACTGAGAAACACTGAAGTTGACAGCAGTTCTACCACAGACTTCATAGTGCATAAGACCCTGACAAATAAAAGAAAATATATTAATTGTTTCTGTGTAATCAGCTTTTAGCACTGTATTGGGTTTGCATGGCAAGATTTTGTAACAGGGGGGGCTACAGGGGTGGCTTCTGTGAGAAGCTGCTAGAAGCTTCCCCTATGTCTGATAGAGCAAATGCCAGTCAGCTCCAAGATGGACCCGCTGCTGGCCAAGGCCAAGCCCATCAGCGACAGTGGTAGTGCCTCTGGGATAACATATTTTAGAAGGGGAAAAAAAACTGTGCAACACCAGCAGCAGTCAGACAAGAGGAGTGAGAATATGTGAGAGAAACAAGTCTGCAGACACCCAGGTCTGTGAAGAAGGAGGGGGAGGAGGTGCTCCAGGTGGCGGAGCAGAGATTCCCCTGCAGCCCCTGGTGCAGACCATGGTGAGGCAGGCTGTCCCCCTGCAGCCCATGGAGGTTAACAGTGGAGCAGATATCCACCTGCAGCCTGTGGAGGACCCCACGCTGGAGCAGGTGGATGCTCCCAAAGGAGGCTGTGACCCCATGGAGACCCCGCACTGGAGCAGGCTCCTGGCAGAACCTGTGGACCCATGGAGAGAGGAGCCCATGCTGGAGCAGGTTTGCTGGCAGGACTTGTGACTCCATGGAAGGGACCCACGCTGGAGAAGTTTGTGGAGGACTGCCTGCCGTGGGAGGGAATCCATGCTGGAGCAGGGGAAGAGTGTGAGGAGTCTTCCCCATGAGGAGGAAGAAGCGGCCAGAAACAACGCGTGATGAACTGACTGCAACCCCCATTCCCTGTCCCCCTGCAACGCTGAGGGGAAGGAGGTAGAGAAAATCGGGAGTAAAGTTAAGCCCAGGAAGAAGAGAGAGGTGGGGGGAAGGTGTTTTAAGATTTGGGGTTTATTTCTCATTATCCTACCCTGACCTGATTGGTAATAAATTAAACTGATTTCCCCAAGTCGAGCCTGTTTTGCCCATGATGGTAATTGGTGAGTGATCTCCCCCTGTCCTTATCTCGACCTATGAGCCTTTTGTTTTATTTTCTCTCCCCTGACTAGCTGAGGAGGGGAGTGATAGGGCAGCTTTGGTGGGCACCGGGCGTCCAGCCAGGGTCACCCCATCACAACCACCTGTATTTCTATCACACTGAAACAGCATAATTGCTTAGGTGTCAGCTATGAAACATTACAAACAAAAGAATAACTGGTAAGAGAACATTTATGAAGACTAACAGTGGCCTATCTTCATCACTGAACAAGAAGTCCAATAGAGATATGTGAACAAGGAAAAAAGAGAGGAAAGATAATCTCTGCAGTGATGTCTGTACCAAGCCCTGAGAATCTCTCTCTTTCACTGCCTTTCCGCAACTCTCTGAATTATCTCTGTCAAACCACTGAGTTAGGAGTCCTCAAAGATACTTAAGTGCCTAACACTACAATCACTGCAATCACAATGTAATACTTAAACAGCAGTACGCACCTAAATGCCTTGAAAGAACTGTTTATCTGTCCCTGTTCTTTTAATTTCCAGTTACCAAATATGGAGAAAAACATTCACAGGAACCGAAGACAATACTTCAGTTAAGACTTGATAGAATCTGACATTATGCAATTACAAATACATAGCTAACATTGATGACATTTAAAAAAAAATCTACTTTAAAAATTCCTACCCCATATTTTCAAATTAAACTTATTTTGTCATGTACTGGGAAAATTTATCTAACCTACAAACTTGCAAATGTGATATGAAGGCATAAATGCAAAAAATATGCATACTGCCAAGATGTCATTTTTCCAAACATACTTCTCTGATCTTAACCATATGCTGACAGAGGAAGATTTTTCAAAGTGATATGCAAGAGGGGACTTGGCTTAGAAAAGCTTTTCAAAGTATTATGAATTCAAATGAAGATCTATATTTGAATATGCATAAGGGCTCTTATGCAGAGGGAGTATCACTGATATTATGATGTGAGTGATGATTATGAGAGTACAAAGGTTTTGAGGTGTTGGGGTTTTTTTTATTTTTGTGGGCATAGACTGGTTTTTATTTATATGCATAATACATGCAGCTTTTTTTTTTTAATTATGACTAAATGTCCATAACAAAATTAATGTGAAATGAGTATGCATTGAAATAATTTCAGGTGAAAATTAATTTCATAAAGTTTTGTATTTTATTTTCTAACCATCTTCCTGGTTTGCTTTTCACTGTTCCTTTTTCATAATAAATTTTGAAAATATATTTCTTTAGTTAGTCTTATTTCATTTTCTGCTTATTCTTGTAGGTTTCAGTAATATTCACAATAACGTTATATAAATATTGAACTGTAATTTTCAAGAAGATAGATGATAAAAAACAGGCAATGTTATCAGTGATTTATAGATCATGCAAATTCATGGATTTCAATGAGAATTCAATGAGATTGCACGGTAGATCAAGCTTTAATCTGGCACACAATGTGTCATGTAATTTTATCTATCTAGACATTCATAGCGTGCCAAACAGTTAAACTTAAGTGCATAACTCAACTCATCAGAGAGTAATAGACGTGTTATCTACTCTTGAAAATAATGCGAGGAAAAAAAAGAGTATAGCAACTTCCCAAGTTAAAACAATGATCTCTACAATAGCCAATAGAAGTTCTGAGCAAGCTAAACCACTTTTGAAGAAACCCATCAAGAAGAGCTGAGAGGACCTGCAGTAATCCCTCTGTACCTTGATCTTGGCTACACAGACTGTACAAAACTCATGGCATACTCTTCACAGTCTAGTTCAGGTACAACCCCAGACACACTGTTGTATGCTCTTTCAAATTTTAGACAGTCTTATTTCAGACAAATTAGCTGAGCAATGTGAAGGAATTGGCACTCTATCACACCCTTTTAAGCATTTTACAGTCATATTAATTATTGGTCTTTAATATACATGTTAATAACTACCTTTCATCTGAAGATCATGGAAGATCTTTACATTAGAAAGCAATCAACTCTTTGAGAAACTCCAGTGCTCTTCAAAAGATTTTAATATAAGCAAACACATAACACTATTGATTCCACTAGTGTGCTGAAAAATTACTTTACCTGTCTCTGCATAGCAAACACACACACATATACATGTGTCTACACAAACTCTAGCCATCTACAGAATTTTATTTGAGGCTCAGCTGCTGCCTTAAATATTAGTATCTAACTGTTAAGATTTCTGATGGGCAACTGAAGAAAACAGGGACCCTGAAAAATGTCATTCTTTACTCTATCACCCCATATTTATCATACATTAAAAATGAATTAACCACTTGCATAAAATAATTATGTGGAAAATGAAGCATAATTCTAAGTATTTTCAGATGTTTCTAAATGAAAGGTATTGCTTTTTACATCCTTCTGGAACAGTTCATGATTATTTGATGCAATAAAGTAGAATGGAAATGGAAATTAATTATGCAGATAATACTTTTTGATATTTTTCAAAAACCACAACCCTTTAGCTGTAATCTCAACTCTGACACACACAAAAAGTTTTGTTATAAAATTCTACCAGTGTTTTCTAAATAGGATTTTTAATTAATTACTTTCATATTCAAAGTAAAGGGTAAAGAAAATGAGATTATCTTCTCCAGGCAGTAACTTGGCATAAGAAAGCAAGCATTATTGTCTACTAAAAAGGCAGCACACTATCTTAGCTGTAACTTAAGTTATACAGACATTTCTGAATCAGAAGGTAGTTTCTTTCCCAAGGACCTTGTCTCTTTTTGTTACTTCTGAAAGTTTGTCAGAGGTTAGCTGTAAATAAAATAAATAAATAAATAAATAAATAAATAAATCTATCTTACCGAGATAGCAGCCCCACTGATCACTGTCTAGGGAGGGGTTTTTTTATGTTTTCAATAGGCGCTCATTATGAATGTTTTAAAACATGTCTATAACAATTATGTAGAATTGTTTACTGATTTTTTTTATGAAGATCAGAATTATCTTGACTTGAATATTATTACTATACAAGCATTTTATGCTTAGTATTTTCCCCTTTATAGATCTGTATGTTTATACACTAAGATTGTTTTTACAGAGCACAGCGTTGAGAAGCAGCTTCATAACACATTTTGAACTTAATTTTCCACAAGTCTGAGTTTGCTGGTTTATCCATCAGCAACTTTCACAAATTTCCAATGTCACACTTGGCCAGTGCTTAATCCAATGCTCTTATATACGCTCCAGCTTTGCAATTTTCTGCATATCCTATACTGCTTTCATAAAAAACAACTTAGAATGTGTTTCTTATTACATTTCTTCATTGACTGTGCTACAGACAAGCAGCAGAAGGGAAACGGGCTGAAATGGAAAGCCTTAAAAAGTTAAGCTCAGTTTTGAAGTCTGTAGTATAATAATCTGATTATGAAATTTGCAAATGAACACAGTAATAGATTACATAGACAGTCACAAAAATATCTTTCAAAAGCTCCATAGGAAATGCCATTTTCTAGCAGAGTTCCCTCTGCTCCCTCCTTTCCACAAACTACAACACTTACTCTTTTGTTCCATACCCACCTTTCTTGGAGAGTCTGTATACGTCTGTTGCAGGACCCCAGTGGTGCCAGCTGTTCTGCTATGGCTCTGTGATTTAATAATGTCATTGATCTGTGATTGCATATGAATTTACATTTCCTATGTTTCCCATGCTACATGTGTTTGTGTACAGGCACTTGAGATGTGTCTCTGGTCACCCTACTTCCTCAAAAAGAGTGCAAGAAAATCCCTCATTGCCCTGCCCCATGCGTGCTTCCCCCCCATCCCCTGTTCCCCAATAAACCTGCAAGCTTTGGTCACCAACCCCGATAAACCTAGTTTAAAGAGTGCCTCACTAGGTTAGCAAGCCTCTTGGCAATGGTGCTCTTGTCCCACTAAATAAAAACTAGTTATCCAGCTAGTTTAACTTAGTCTCGATAATCTAATATTCAGAGTCAGACAATAAATGTCTTTAAATGTCTGAAGAATAAAAGGTCTTTAAAGTATAGAGAACAGCACATGTAGTATAATGCATATTACATTTATTTTCATTTAATACCCTGATACATTCTAAAAAGTCCAAATGTAATGAAAGATACATATATATGTAATTTCTGAGAAACATTTATATGTTGGCTTTTTCTACAAACCTACAATAATAAAAAATGTCAGACTTTCCTCATAATTTATCCACAGACTAACCTTACAGCTTTCAGAAATTTAAATGAAATAATTGCAAAACATCTATCAACTGAACATCTTTAAGGATAGCTTTGCAGAAGATTTGTCATTAATGACTTACATAAAATTCATCCAGCTTCTGAGGAGAGGGACATAAAACATTTCTTGAGGACATATGGAAGCCTTATTTTCCATGGCTTTGTGTTGCAATTTGTAAAATTCACAGATTTTAAATTCCAAATAAACCCAAAGATGATTATAAATTGACATGATTCACATCCTCAGATCCTTCACTTTGCACTTGTATGCTCAGTATAGCTGTAAAATTTATACAGATTTGACAGCCAGCAAAAAAATAATAGCATCTGTAGCTAAAAAGGTGAGGAAGCTTGGGAGCTTAAATGATGCTCTAGCAGAAGTTAAATGGAATAAATTGCCTTCTAACCTGCCTCTTTTGAGATAGAACCACAAAAATGAGCTATGCCACGGGGAAAACACTACCAACACCCACACAGCTTGTGCCTACCTGGAGCCCTGTACTGGGCAAAACTGGCGGGGGAGCTGCGGGCGTGACCGGTGTGGGAGGAGGCCGTGAACTGCCCCGTGCCGGTCACAGCCGGTTCCAGCCGGCTCCGCAACCGACGGCGCTGAGCCAAGAAGTAACAAAATGGGAGTCACAGAGGAGCCGTCGGAGGGGAGAGGAGGCGGCATGGGAGGAGACACAAAGGGGAACACAGGAGGAAACGTGTAGGTGTATGAGAGGACACACCGAAGCCTGTACAGGAGGGAGGGCCCGAAGGGAGTGCGGCCCGTGGAGGAACCCATGCCCGAACAAAGGGTAAGTGTGGGAGACTAGGGAAACCTAGTGAGGGAAAAGGGAAACCAGCAGGCGCTGTCACCTCACACCCCTCCGCCCGCCCCGCCTCGCTGGCGGGGCTGAGGGTGAGGTGCGGCCGCAGCAAGGGGAGCGGGGACCGGCAGGGGGAGGAGAGGTCTGGGGCGAAGTTGAGGCAGGCGAAGGGGGAGGAAAGGTCTTCTTCCTAAGTGTTTAAGTTTTTGTCGTCTTTTGCTTCGCAGATCCTGAATCGGTAACTAAATGTTTGTGTTAACTGGCAATAAATTAAAGTTCAGTGAGATCCTCAGAGTTGGCTGTTTTTCCCGCAACAAAACATCATGTTGTGGGTGTGATTTAGCCGAGTTGGGCTTTTCTGAAGGGTTATCGGTAGGAAAAGTAACTGTTTTCCACTAAACACTGCACAGTGGATCTCATTTATTATTTTATCTATAAAGAAGGAAGGAAAAATGTTAACGTTGGAAAAATCTTGGCACATAAAGCAAATAGATTTTTTTTTACAAAAAAAATGAAAGGTGTGCAGTCTGCTGAATTCTATTATCTATATATTTGGAAAACGTGAGAAGCTGTTTGGTTAAAAATGTACATAGGTGGTTCATTTTTTTTAAATTTTCTCTTCTTCTAGACTTAAGACTTGAAATTTGATGGATTAACTCACAAGCATGTTTAAGAAAGTAAGATAGCCCACCAGTCTGTACATCAGTCAACTGTTCCTTTACTGCTGTTTTCCAGCAAGAGAATGAAATACTTCTTTTTCTCACATAAAAATGAACATTGAGGATGGGTTGGTGGTTTTACTGCTTACAAACAAAAGAAGGTAATTAAAATATTTGGACAGGCCTTCCTTGTGTGAGCACAACAGAAAAAAATAAAAGGAAAAGATCTTGCTGATCAAACTGTTTCCAGTTGCTTTGTGAAACAATAAAGCTCAGCAGTTTTGTATGCTAAAGTAAGATATTAATTCAGATTTTATCGTTCTCAAGCCTGATATTTACTGTTTACTGAGGGGCAAAGGGCTTAAGAGTAAATTCATTAAAAATGGAATACAGAGGAAAGCAGAAATTAATTTAGTTAATTGTTCAGGCAAAGAAAAGGGAAAAAAAGACCTAAAAGTAAATATTTTGATTCATCAAGTTGAAATGAAATTATTTTTCTTTCTAATTATTTTTAATAACTACAAAACCCAAGGGTTTTTACTATGATTTTGAAATGCAATTTTGTCTTTAAAATTTGTCTTGTCTTTAAACCAAGCATGCTAAACATGAAAGATGATCAAGAACATATTATTTGAGATTTGAAAAATTACTAGGGAAGTCCTATTTTTTAAATTTTTTTTTCATCTCTCAGTAAAACTGCATTAAAGTACGAGTTTAACAATGACTGATTTTTACACCTGGTTTTGCAGTTTTGCCTCAGAACCACAGAGAAATTATTCATGCACCTGTAATTGAGACACTGCTCTATCAAAAAGAGGATTATGCTAATGTGTAAAATAAGAATGTGAAAATTACTTAAGCATTTAAAGTGGTACTTATTTCATTTATCTGTTGGTAATTTACTGTGTAAAACAAGTATGGTTCTGTTCTGTGAAAATGATGTGGTGAGGGGCAGTCAGGAGGAAGGCTGAGTGGTGTATCCAGGCCACAGAACCCAGTGTCATCTGACATTGCCTGCAGGGAGGAAGAGTTGGCACTTCCTTTGGGACCAGCTTACAGCTCTTAGCTGGAAGGACCTTCTCATATGAAGAGCGCAGCAGGTAGGATGTGAAAGGGCCACCGAGAAAGAAGCCTGCACAAACACAGGTTGTATTGGGTTTATGTGCCAAGGTTTTAGTAGAAGGAGGGCTGCAGGGGTGGCCTCTATGAGAAGAGATCAGGGGCTGCCCCCATGTCAGATGGAGCCTGTTCCAGACAGCTCCAAGACGGACCCACCACTGGCCAAAACTGAGGCAATCAGCAACACTGGTGATGCCTCTGTGATAGCTTAAGAAAGGGGAAAAAAACTCTGCAGCAGCTGAGAGAGGAGTGAGGAGAATGAGAGAGAAGCAACCTTGCAGACACCAAGATCAGTGAAGAAGGAGGGGGAGGAGGTGCTACAGGCACCATAGCAGAGGTTCCTCTGCAGCTGGTGAAGAAGACCGTGGTGAAGCAGGTTGTTCCCCTGCAGCCCACGGAGGACCACAGTGGAGCGCAGATATCCCCATTGCAGCCTGTGGAGGACCCCACACTGCAGCAGGTGGTTATGTCCCAAAGGAAGCTGCAACCTGTGGAGAGCCCATGCTGGAGCAAGTTCTCCTAACAGGTACTGTGGCCCATGGAGAAGAGTCCACACAGGAGCAGTCTGTTCCTGAAGGACTATACCCCGTGAAAAGAATGCACACTTGAGCAGTGCTTGAAGAACTGCAGCCTGCAGGAAGGACCCACATTGGAGCAGTTCTTGAAGGACTGGGATGGACCCCATGCTGGAGCAGGGGAAAACTGTGAGAGGAAGGAGGGGCAGAGAAGTGTTATGGACTGACCAAACCCCCCATTCCTTGTCCCCCTGTGCCACTCTGGGAGAAGAAGGTAGAAGAGTCAGCAATGAAGGAGTGAAGTTGAGCCTGGGAAGAAGGCGGGGTGGGGAGGAAGGTGTTTTAATTTTTTCTTTGTCTCTCTCACTATCATACCTTATTTTTAATTGGTAATAAATTAAATTAATCTTCCCCAAATTTAGCCTGTTTTGTCCATGACAGTAATTGGTAAGTGATTTCCTTGTCCTTATCTCAACCCATGACCCCTTTTCCATCTATAGTCTTTTGCTGTCCTGTTGAGGAGGGGGACTGAGAGAGTGGCTTGGTGGGCACCTGGCAGGCAGCCAAGGTCAACCCACCACACAGGTGAAGATAATACAGGAATGCACAGCATACAGCCATACCAGAGGTTGGAAAATAAAAACTTGTCTGAGTTCTGAGGAGTTTGTTTCAATACAAGAAACTGCTGAAAGTTTCTGAAGTGGGAGCAGGCTGAAGAGAAGGATGTGGGTTTCAGAGTCATGTTGGAAGCAGAAGATCTATTTTCAAATCCTGTCTTAAATCCTATTATGGTTTTGATTTTGTTATCTTCTAGAATACAGCATACAATTTTGTGCAGCCACCCCCCCCACAAAAAAAAAAAAAAAAAGGAAAGACAAGGCATTGATAAACTGGAGTGAATTCAGCAAAGGATCACCAAAATTGTTGGGACTGGAGTGCTGAGGAGGCTGAAGGAACAGGGCTGGTTCAGTCCAGAGATGAGGCATCTTCAGGGGTGGCCTAATAGCAGCCCTCAATGCCTATGGGGAGGCTATTGAGATGACAGAGGTAGGTTATTTGTGGTGGTGCATGGAGAACAAGAGGCAAGGGGCTTGAAGAGAGTTTCACAGTGG
The DNA here is from genome assembly GCF_035582795.1 of Mycteria americana. NCBI lineage: Eukaryota > Metazoa > Chordata > Aves > Ciconiiformes > Ciconiidae > Mycteria > Mycteria americana. Next base: position 157,893,457 of record NC_134366.1, read on the forward strand.
ATATAAGGAGAAACTTATTTATGATAAGAACAATCAAGAAGTGGAACAGATTGTCCAGAGGGGTCTGTAAACGTACGATTTCAGAGATTGGAATACCGCTCAAATTCCCTCATTGAATTTCTTTCTTACTAAAAATCACTTTTGCTTTTAAAGACTGCTTCAAAATGTATTACTGCTTCATCACCAGTCGAAGTTTCTCCATGCCATCTCAAAAGCTATACTTCTGAAAAAAACCCATGTAATTCAATAAATATTTAAATATTTCAATTTATGAATTCCATTTTGGCAAATATTACCAAGTTGGCTAGATTATGGAAAAAATGAGACATTTGTCATCAAACCCAACGAAGTAGAGATATTTTTGTTAGTGTTTTAATGAAATAGTAATGTGAAATCAAAATTGAAATTTCAGTAAAACAATGGACTTTCAGGTTTCTCTTGATTTGTATCATAAAAATTACTAATGTCTATTTTATTGTCAGGTATATCATGTTACCCATTTTCCAATTTTAAATTCATTTATTAATAATACCCAATTAGAATTTTGTAGAATTTATATTGTTGCCTAAAAAATCAATTTACAGTTAAGTTAACAGGTACCTGTTAGAAAAATGTATCCTTTCTCAAAAATCCCTGAATATATAATAGACAGGAATATTTGACAAAACTGTATGATGGACACATTTTAACCTTAAATAAGAGTTGTCACTTGACAACTCTTGAATCTTATGAGTTGTTCTTGTGTGACTTACCTCTCAAAAAAGCATCAAAGCATCTGAAAGCATCAACAACTCATACATTTGAGATATGCAAAAGCAAAAAAAATCAGACTTAACCAAAGAAAGACACGTGCCTTCATAAAATCTTACTATCTTGGGTCCAGATCATGCCTTTACCTAACAGAGACACTTAAGCTAAGAACAATCACTTTATAATTCCTTTGGATTTAGAGATAAGCATAAAATCTGAATCTCTCCCTATAATCAATATGAGGATTGTCCACAGAAAGTATCTCCTTTTCTGTAGTGCCTTGTAGAGGAAACCTAGCACAGCCATAGTCCTACCTTATGCAGCTCCATTCATACCTGTGTACACCTTGGTGAAAAGAGCCTAAGGCTCTGAACGGACAGTAAAAGGTGTCTTCTTTTTCAACACTCTTAACTTATATGTCCTAAAACACTTAAGAGTTATGGGACAAATTTGGATGTATCAAGACCTGAACAATAGGTATAGTATGCTTTTTTAATCTAATCTGCAACTAAATCCATAAGGTGGGACCAGATCCTTGGCTGACTCCATGACACTGAAATTTGTGAGTTGGAAGGTTTATTTGCAAGCTTATTTCATTGTGGGCACTGACATAACATACTCAAGCCATTGTATAACAGTTCTAAGTGCATTATTATTCTTTCCTTTTCTGAAACAATTAGATGTAGACTAATAATAATTAAACTATTAAGATTTACATTACACTAGCAATAAAATCTTGGCTTTAGTTATGTACAAGGTATGTTTCCTCTTCATCCATAACGATTTGAAGTGTAACAATGTGTCTTCAAAGAAGTGTTTATACCTATGAGATACTGCTGTAAAGGATGTTTATTATACTTGGAAAAAAAACTTCTTTATTTTAAATCTCATTCATAAGAATTATACTATTTGGGAAGCAGATTCAGAAAGAAAAATATGTTTAAATATACAGTAAAGAAAATACAGTTTAAAAGATTGCAATAATTTTGACTTATTTCAATAGAACATCCAATCTTCGCCTACCTAAAAGGAGCCTATGGAAAAGATGGAGTCTGACTTTTTTCCAGGGTGCACAGCAGAACGACAAGAGACAGTGGTCACAAATTGTAAATTAGAATATTCCATTTAGACAACAGGAATAAAAAATTGCTATTTGAGAGGTTGGTTGTGATACGAGGTTAACTGGAGAGGCTGTGGAGCTTCCATCCTTTGAGATTTTCAAAAGTGAGCTGAACAAGACCCTAAGCAAATGTATCTGCCTTTAAAGTCAGATTTGAGAGGTGTGTTGGATTTGATAACCTCCTTGGGTCCCAAAATAAGTTATCCTATCATTTCTACGATAGCTTAGAGATAGGAGACAACCACCACCACTACCAAACAAATTGAAAAACAAAAAAGAGGAATGTGTATTTTCTGAATTAACTTACTGGGTTTTTTTAACTTCCCTGCACGTAATCTAGTGGAATATCTAGAGCAAGATCAGGGGAAAGAAGAATACTTCCCTTTGTTTTATTTTCAACTCTCTTCGCCTGATATTTGAAGTTGTATTTTTTATTCAGAACAAATGCATCAACTTTTAAGTTTTACGCCATCCAATGGAGAAAGGGTTGCAATGCATACATCTTCAGTCATTTTTATCTTTGCTATAAAAATTGTGGAATGAGACCACTTGAATCTCTTTTTATGTAAACCACCATGCAATCAACTCTCACTAATTTTCTACATTACATTCAGTATAGGACCTTAGTGGGATAAGAATCTGTCATAATTTTCATTGTCTAGTCCTTTGAACCTTCTGGCCTCATGACAGCTGGCTTACAAGGAGCATGCAGCTTAAAATAATTTACTTTTATGAAGTGAAGAAAAATGCAAATGTTCACCAAAACAGCTTTCTAAAATGTACAGTTCCATATGCTCAGGTTTATAAAACAGCTAAACAACAGGGTGTATTCTTACCGAACACCGTGCAAAGCAGGAAGCACAATTTCTGTGGCACATTTGTGATCTCTTTACTCTTGTAATGTTACATATCTAAAAGAATCTGCCTTTTATCCCAGCACGAAATGGCTAAGGATGACAAAATGTTTTCAAGATTTCAAAGTCAAGATTTCTGTAGTTGCTTAATTATGCAGACACCTTAAAATTCAGAACTCCTGAATGTGATCTGTGACTACTGCTTCGCCAGAAGAGAGAAACAGGACTTAACCTCTCCTGAAGACGTTTTCTCAGCCAATTTACGATGACTGCTTTGGCAGCTCTGTGATCTTGTTTGCCAAAATTTATCAAACTTAAATTAAGTCTGCTTGCATTTGAAAAGTTCACAGACATGTTCAAATTTGGAAAACTAAAATCAGAACTGAAAGGAAAAAATTTTTACACCACAGAAGCATTTAGAAATAAGAGTTTCACTGTTCTGCTTGAGGGATGTACAAAGAAGTTTTTCAAGTAGAAGTTTGCTATATCTCCCTCCTGTATCCAAATGCCTCTGCCACTCATATCTCAGCCTACCACCAGATGATTTTATTGTTACACTCAAAATCTTCTTGTGGACAAAAATGAACACATGATGTATATACAGACAAGAAATTATTTTTCATCTGATTAGTGATTTAATGGTACATAATAGTCCAAATTACCTAATGAATGCAGAGAAACTTCATTAACTTTGCTGCTACCATTACCTTTTTAGTACCATGGGAAATGGAGACTCCATGATGATGAAGGCTGGAAGCTTGTGACTTCTGACAGCAGGACAGCTCCTGCTCCTCCTGCAGGTCTGCAGCTGCAGAGTAGGTCAGTGCCCTGGTAGCAGATGAGGGGCTGAGACCTGTGTCCAGCAAAGCCCTTGAGCCAGCACTGCAGCAGAACCAGGAGGAATTGGCAAATGACTCCCTGTTGCAGGGGATGGAGGCCTCCACCTCCTGACCTGTCATCTAGGGAGGTTTGGTGCTTATCAGGGACTCAGATCCCAGACACTGCTGAGGCTTCTCTGGCCTGCAGACCCCTGCTGCTTTTCATGTGGGCACTAATACTGTGAGGGGAGACCTGGAAAATATCAAACAGGGCTACACAACCCTGGGGTGAGAGTCAAGGGCATGGGGGCTCAGGTGTTTTTTTTCCCCAGTCCTGCCAGTAAGGGGAAAGTGTGTGAGGGGGAGTGAATGGATCCTGTTGGTCAACAAGTGGTTACACAGCAGGTGTGGACAATAGGCATTCAGCTTCTATGGCAATGGGACCATCTCTGAAGATTGAGAACTGCTTGGAAGGGATGGGATCCAAGATGTGAGGCAAAAGTATCTTTGCCAACAGGATGGTCAACCTGGTGAGGACAGCTTTAAAGTAGGAATGACTCGGGAGATGATAGGGGAAGAAGTAGATGAGGCCTTCTTCAGACAACTGGAAGAAGCCTCATATTTGGAGGCCCTGGTCCACTTAGGGACTTGCACCACCCTGAAATCTGCTGGAGGGACAACACAGAGATCGCAAGTAATCCACAAGTTTGATACAGTACACTCACGACAAATACCAAATGCAGGTGTGTTATACCTTCTACAGGTATATCAGCAGCAAAAAGGAGGACTAGGGAAAATGTGAGCCTTCTGCTACTGGGGCAGGGAATCTTTGTGACAAAGGGCATGGAAAAGGCCAAAGTACTCAATGCCTTTTTTGTCTCAGTAAGGCTTGCCTTCAGGAATTCCAGACCAGTGGGAAAGTCTGGAGTAAGCAAGAATTAACCTCAGTGGTGGAGGATCAATCTAGGGAACATTTAAACAAACTGGGCATACGTAAGTCCACAGGATCAGGTGGGATGCACCCATGAGCTGGCCAGTGTTACTGTGACACCACTGTCAATTATCACTGAAAGACTGTGGTGACTGTGAGGAGGTTCCTGAGGACTGGAAGAAAGTATAAGTCACTCCGATCTTCAAGAAGGGCAAGAGGGGAGATTCAGGGAGCTACAGGGTGTTCAGCCTCATCTCAATCACTGGGAAGGTAACGGAACCAACCCTTCTGGAAACCATTTTGAAACATATGAAGGACAAAAAGGTGATTGGAGGTAGTCAGCCATGATTCATTAAGGTAAGAAGAAATACTGAGCCAATGAGATAACTATCTACAATGATGTTACTGACATGGTAGATGAGGGGAGAGCCATGGTGTGCTGGTTTTGGCTGGGATAGATAGTAGCTAGTATGGGGCTATGTTTTGGATTTGTGCTGAAAACAGTGTTGATAATTCAGAGATGTTTTCAATACTGCTGAGCAGTGCTTACACAGAGTCAAGGCCTCTTCTGCTCCTCACACCACCCCACCAGCGAATAGGCTGGGGGTGCACAAGAAGTTGGGAGGGGACACAGCCGGGACAGCTGACCCCAACTGACCAAAGGGATATTCCACACCGTATGACATCATGCTCAGTATATAAAGCTGGGGGAAGAAGGAGGAAGGGGGGGACATTCGGAGTGATGGCGTTTGTCTTCCCAAGTAACCATTATGCGTGATGGAGCCCTGCTTTCTTGGAGATGGCTGAACACCTGCCTGCCCATGGGAAGTAGTGAATGAATTCCTTGTTTTGCTTTGCTTGTGTGCTTGCCTTTTGCTTTCCCTATTAAACTGTCTTTATCTCAACCCACGAGTTGTCTCACTTTTACTCTTGCGATTCTCTCCCCCATCCCACCAGGGGGGAGTGAGTGAGTGGCTGTGTGGTGCTTAGTTGCCAGCTGGGGTTAAACCACGACACATGCGTTCGCTTCACTTTAGCAAAGCTTTTAACAATGTCTCCTGTAACAACCTCATAAACAAACTGATAAAGTATGGGGTAGATAAAGCATCAGTGAGGTGTATTGAAAACTGGCTGAACAGCTGGGCTCAAAGGGTGGTGAAGTGCATGAAGCGGCATAATGTCCAGCTAGAGGCCAGTTACCTCACATCTGGAGTACTGTGTCCACTGTGGAGTACTGAGGAGCTGGGCTCCTCAGTACAAGAGATATGAACATACTGGAGAGAGTCCAGCAAAGAGCCACAAAGATTATGAAGGGACTGGAGTGCCTGACATATGGGGAGAATCTGAGAGAGCTGGGACTGTTCAGCCTGGGGTAGAGAAGGTTCAAGGGGGATCTTATCAATGTGCATAAATATTTGATGGGGAAGTAAAGAAGATGGAGCCAGGCTCTTCTCCGTGGTATCAAGTGAAAGGACAAGAGAAAATTTGGCACAAGCTGAAATAGAAGAAATACAGTTTAAACATCAGATTTTTTTTTTCCACTGTCAGGTTGATTGAACACTCAAACAGGTTGACCGGGGAGGCTGTGGGATCTCTATCCCTACAGATACTCAAAACCCAGCTGGACATGGTCCTGAGCACCCCACTCCAGGTGGCCTTGCTTTGAGCAGGGGACTTGGACTAGATTATATCCAGAGGTGCCTTCCAACCTCAGCCACTATCTGTTTCTGTGATTCTGTGACATGGGAATATTATGCCCTCACCTAGGTCAAGAGCTGAGTCCAGTGCAGACTGTGGTGAGCTATGGCAAACAGGATAGTGTAAACAAGAATTGAGTGTAACAAGCCTTGGCACTGGCCACAGATCAACAGCTGTCAGGAGAACAATACTAGAAACTGGTGGAAAGGTGTATAGTGTGGGTCATTGTGGACTGATACGATTCACTACAAAGACCCCTGTCCATAGAGATCTGATGGAAACATTTGAACAGAGCCGTACAAAATCACATGGAAGCAAAGTGCCTGCGGTGGAATTATTCTGTATTGAAGCCAAGCCGCTGCACGTGAGCACCAGCACTGAGAGTGGCTGGAGCGAGCATTGCCTTCCCTGGGCTTACCTGACATCTTCTCTGAGTGGTGATCACAGTGTATGTCAGTGTGAGTAAGATAAAAGCTTTACCCTGGCACATCTGTCCCTCTGTTGTTCTGCTTAAAAAATTGAGCTCTGGCAAGTTACATTTTTTGGTATTCCTTTCCCCCCATGACAAATTGCACAGTAAATATGCACACACACATGTTCTTTATATCTGTGCATTTTGCCCCTTATCGTAATCAAAAAAGTTACACATAATTGTTCTTTTTAAGAGCCATTCCTTTAGAGCCATGCAGGCCTACAATATACATCCTTCTTATGTCACACATCATTTACTCAACAGGTAGTAATGGCATCTTCAGAGCCATTCTGGTTTATAATAAGAATTCAAAGCATTAAAAATATGTGCCTAAAATCATTACAGAATTTTTCCTGGAAAATTACAATGCATGTGTCATGGTCAACCTAAAATCCCACCTTGATGTCCATTTTACTACTTTACTTCAAACTTAGAAGGTGATTGGATCGTGGTCCAAGTGTTTATCTTTTATTTTCAGTAGCTTGTTATCAGTTACTAAAAATTACAACATTTCAATTACCAGGACTTAATATATGCCAAAACATGGAGTAATGACCTTGTGAAAAAAGCAATGATAGCAGAACTGAACTAATCATAAATAAAAACATGCAACTTTCCAATGCTGTTTTCAAAAGAGGATGTTGCAATACTTTTATTGATATTAAGGGTCACAGCCCTGTGTATGTAACTGTATGACTACAGTTGTTACAGGCACTTCCCAGACTGCAATAGAGCTGAGTTGAAGAGCAAGTACCTAGAGAGGTATCAATCTCAGAATTAAAACTCTGAAGTCCCTGATGACAGACCTTATAGTAAACCACCTTCCTGAGAGAACACAGAAAGGAATTCTGAAGTCTGAAAAAGCTTCTCTTTATTGCCATATTCATCCTTTATTCCCCTCTTCATCCTCAAACAGGATATGTGCTACACATGCTGCTGATGTATATTCTTCTGGCATTGATGGCCATATACATCTCAGGCTTTATATAGTACCTATTAAGTAAAAATGAGCTTTACAGTTTACTTCAATAAGAACATCAGATTCCAATCTTTCACTGACCTAACCAGGTGTGGTGGGTTGACCCGAGCTGGCAGGTCAGCCCTCACCCAGTCGCTCGCTCACTTGCCCCCAGCGGGATAGGGGAGAGGATTGGAAGGGCAGAAGTGAGAAAGCTTGTGGGTCAAAAGACAGTTTAATAAGTGAAGGTGGCAGGAGGAAAGGGAAGGAAAAAAGCCCAACAAACAAATAAAAAACAAGTGATGCCACTCACCATCCAGTGCAGTCAGTCCTTGAGCAATGGCTACTTTGAAAAAACTCTGCCCTCTCCCTGCGGTTTTATGACTCAGCATGACATTATGTGGCATGAATAGTTCTTTGGTCAGCTGGGGTCAGCTGTCCCAGCTGTGTCTTCTCCCAGCCTCTTGTCCATCCCCAGCCTAATTGCTGGGGGAGGTAGGGGCAGTGAGAAACAGAGAAGGAGGCCTTGTTGCTGTGTAAGCACTATTCAGCAATAGCTAAAACATTGGTGTGTTATCCACACTGATTTGATCACAAGTCTGAAACAGACGTCATAGGGGCTGCTAGGAGGAAAATTAACTCCATGCCAGCTGAACACAGTACACCAGGTAAGAAGTGTTGTACCTCCAGCTCACATCAGTTTTAGTTTGAATTGCAGATATAAAGTACTCCCCTGATTGAAGGGATACAATGTTTCAAAATAAAAGACACTAAACTATTCTGTTTTATAAACCCTTGTGAAGTATCCTCTTTCTTATTAAGTTTAAAACCTTTTCAAGGTATTAAAAAAGCGGAATGCATATTGTTGTTGCCAAAGTGCTCTCCAGATAAAGGTAATTAAAATCAGAATTTACAGTATCCTGCTATCATATGTAATAATCCATCACTATTTATTTGTAGTGTGTTGAAAATGGAATATCAGAATACAATGGAATCATGCCATTGAAGTGTCTGGGTGAAATAAATATCAAAAGGGAATGAATACGGACATCTTAACTCGATATCACCAACTTCACACCAGACAGGAAGTCAGTGAGAGAGCTAGAATTCCTTATTTTAATTTTTTTTCCCACAGACTCCTGTAGCTAGAGCAGAGGTCTATGATACGTATAAATTAAAAGTGCATTAATGAGGATATAATTAATAATTGCTTACTTTGAACTCCAATATAAGTGGACTGAAACAGTGTAACCAATGTAATGGCATAACCAGTAGTACATAAGCGTTTTTGTGATGTTGTGATGCCATAGACACAATACACAAGCACTTTTAAGAAGTATGTGAGCAATGCGATCACTAAAGGGGCAAAGATGTTTGTAGCTGCACATAGGAAGCATCCAAGTAAAAAAAGTTGCAAGATAAGATAAGCACAAATAGCCACAAACTAATGTCCTGGCCATTACATGAGAATGACTGGCAAGGATATGTTTTCAAGATGAACAGTTTTGTATAAATAATGATGCTAATTAATAATATGTAAGAACTAACTATTTGCACAAAGTGTGCTGTTAATATGCGGATATAGTAAAATTCAGTTTTAAACTTTAAAACTGGTTTGATTTGTCAGTTTTCTAAATACTCCAGGACAACAGAATCTAACTCCCTGATATAGACATGTGGACATATTTATATATTCAGTTGCAACACTTCTCATCCAATACTTGCTAGATCATATTGCTTATGAAGATGATGGGATAGTATGTGTACTGACGGATAGATTTTGCAATTCTGTCTGCACCAGTGGCATTACACAGGATCTGGCTTTACTAAAGCAAGATTTTTACTCAGTAAAGGTATTTAGAGGTACATGAGGAAAAAAAACCTAGGTCAGCATGCTAAATTTCATATCAAAATAATTTTAAAAGATTAATTCTAAAATGAATCAGGTTTTAATATCAATGCTGACACAATGAGAATTCCAGTTATGTGTCTGGGCATCTTCATGCAGGAACAGCAAAGAAAATCAACAAGAAAAAACAAATTGGCTGAGAAAAGTCATACAATTCATTGGCTGCCAGAATATTTGCATTAAGTCACAATTCTCAATGCACACAATGTAATAATACGGTAATGCATAACATGCTATTTTCATCATGATGTCAGTGTAACAATTAGAATCAAAGAAAAACACATTCCTTACATTACAACGCAGACTACCTGGAAGTTAAATAATTCAACAACAAGATAAATTATTGCTATATGAATTAAACATTATACTTAGGAGAACATAGCACATATGATTACTTGTATAGCAAAATGCAAGAGAAGCCCAGGACTGCATTGTTGAAACTTGATGCTGAATTGATTATACCAACACTAAGAATTTCAGCTTGGCTTCTTCCCACTCCAGCAACTTTTGAATCTATAGCCTAACTTTAATCAAATTTTGCAGTTAAGACACATTTTGAAAGACATTTCTAAGATTTTCATGAAAATAGGCAGCTGGATAGAGATAAATTACTGCTCCCATTGCCGAAAATTCTGTAGTGTGAATACAATCATACTATTAGGCACTGAAAATCCACAGAAGGGAAAGCGCCAGAGAGCCAAGATTTGTAAGTTCTACTGTTCAATATTTTTATTATTTTTTTTTGCTACAGCCAACCACCACCACAGAAAAAAAGGATTTTTACCTTGTTTTTTTATTTGCTTGTTTTTGAAGGACTAGAGCTGTGGCTGAATAGAATGAAGTAATTTTCTTACTTTATATTTTAAATGTTGAAAAATCATTAATAGTTACAACTCTATTAATTAGTTTTTTCTCATATTCTAAACCTAAGTTGTTTCTATAAGTGGTTGTATTTTTCTCCGTGTACAATGAACTCAGCTAAATGAGGATGACTACTATTTTGGAACCACGTTCTACTTTCTTCCTACCCCATTCTCTGATTCAGGAATTTCATATACTTCTGCAGAAATGATTAAAAATTAAGATAAAAAAGTTATGCTTTTAAAATATTAGACCTTGTGAAAAATCAAAAGTGCAGTTCTCAGGCTGTGGCATACCACTTCAAAAATATAAGTGAACTAAATTACCTCAGAAATAATATCACAAGATCATGGATACATATAGAAAGTCACTCCATTATAGTTTTTATATAAATATATATTTATGTACTTTATAAAAAATGTTATATGTATTTATATTATATATAAACAATATACTCAGTACTTTTGTTTTATCTTTATGAATATTATTTGAAGGACACAGATGAAAAATGTATAAGACTTGTTAGATTTTTCTAGCAAATATATAATATTTGTTCATTAAAAATGCAGGAGATTTATGAAGTTTATCTTGCTGGATTTTTTTCTTTCTTTTTATGAACATACTATGCTGTAATCAACAAATCCTTACAAGCCTCTCTGATGCAGTTAGATTACTTGCCATTCAGTCTGTTAGTTTGTGGACAAGATGATTTTCATGTTTTTCTTCTTGCCACTCTGAAAGTCTTAACTGAATTCGGCAAAGGGGAATGTACCATTTTTGGCAGAACACACTACAATGGTTATAGCAAATGAAAAGCAGCAGCGTCTCAGTATGGTCATATGTTGTTTGACAGGGAAAAAAGAGAAAAGAAAATATAGACTTACACAGTTCGTATTCAAAAGTTTGGGTTTTTTTCCAAACATTCATATACATGCAAGGAAACATACAAGTAGCTGTTGCTCTGGAAAAATGTTAAGATTATTTCCAGTCGTATATATTTATATCCTTTTGTACACCTTCTCCATTCCCTCATCAGTGCCTCAGCTTTGACCTTCTCTTTTCGTCCTGTTAGCAATACCCTATAATCACTGTATTTTTTTACATATTATTTTGTTTTCTGTCTCATCTTTGAGTTGTTTGTTTTTTTTTTTTCCATTAACAATGTCAAAATTGTCTGTTCCAGTTCTCAGAATCTTCTTGCCTACTATCTCTTGTCTTCTGTCATGCTTCTCCTTATTCATAGTCTGGTACTTTGCAATAGATTTTTCCAGCAGTTTCTTTCTCTTTACATTTGCAAAATCCACTTAACATATGGAACTGGAAATCTCACCTAACTTTTGATATACATACATAGTAGACCTCTATATTTGAGCTAGTCACCGTAGGCTCTTTTCATAATCATTTATGAGAAATAGGCACTTTTAAGGTGCACCATATCTGATTTAAAAGTCCAGTATGGGAAAGACATAGGCATACTGACTGGAATGAGTCAGGCAGAGGGCTGCCAAGGTGATTTGGGGTCTGGAGCACATGACATGAGGAGAAGCTGAAAGAACTGGGTCTGTTCAGGTTAGAGGAGAAAAGATTTGGGGGAGAACTTACTGTTGTCTTCAACTACCTAATGGGAAAGTGCATAGAAAAATGGAGCCAGTTTCTTCTAAAAGGTGCACAGTGAAAGGACAAGAGAGAATGAGCACAAGCTGGAATGTGGGAAATTCTGTTTCTATTGATTTTTTCTTACATTTAGGGAAAAAGAAATTTTCCATGAGTGAGATCAGAGACTGGAACAGAGGCCCAGAGACAGTCTGGACTCTCCATCCGTGGAGATATTCAAAACTCAACTAGACATGGCCCCGAGCAGCTTCTTGTAGTTGACCTTGCTTTGAGCAGAACCTTGGACTAGAGACCTGCAGAGGCCCCTTCCAACCTATGTGATGTTATGATTCTATGATTTATTTTAGCAGTGAACATTAGACAGACCGTAAGTGCTTTATTCTCCCTTGTGGCCTTAAATGTAGTCCTGACAACTAATCAACAGGTAGATTTCTGTATTGAAGATGGTTGAAGGAATCCCTCACATCCTTCCTATTCCAAATCTAGCTAAACACCACTCCGATTTGTAGCTTCACTTAAGTTGATTTTACCAGAAGCTTTTTAACTCTTTGGTCATTAAATAGCCTTCCTAACTTCTAAACATTTTAAGAACTATCATAAAATGAATTTAAAATGTTAAGTGGTGGTTATGTGAATTAGTCACGTCATATGAAAATGAATTATCATGAGAAGAAAAGCACATTTGAGAAATGCAAAAAGCCATGCAAACTCTTGTTTTTCATAAATCCCATAACAGAATACGATGCTTCTATTACTAAGATAACACAGCTTCATTTCCATTACAAAGGTAGATTTAAAAATGGATTTACTGCTATCCTGTTGAATGAATCTTTCATTAAAATGTTTTCTCAACTAAACAATATTTTTTTGCAAGTATAATTTCTCTACAGTTGCCATCAAACATCTCAATTGCATACACATATTTCAGAGCCCAGCAGAAATGTTTAAATGCAAACATTTCAGTCCAAGAAAAAAACCCACACTCTGAGTGTTAGTACTCTTTAACAACTATGGAAATTCAGAGATGGAGTAAACAAGTTAGTAAGCTGATGTAAGTCACATGCCATGGAAGTGAACTTGTATTTCCTTTTTTTTTTTTTTCCTCCTAAAGCCACCAGAAGAAGTAAGTATGACAGAAAAATAGAAGTCTTGGTCACTTTTCCTTCTTCACCCTCAGTCTTTGGTTTTCACCCAGCTTAATTCTGCTTTCACTCATTCCCACTGTTTTTAATAGGAGTAATACTATACCACCAAGAAATAATACACACACTACATTTTTGCACATTTTGATACTTATAAACCTTTTACTTATCTTTACATCTTTTATAAATTTGGCTCCATTCTCTCAATTTGCAAGAATTTTTATTTGCAAATTCTGGATCTGCCAAGGCTAGTGAGCATGGTGATAATGAGGACTTCGAAATAACTACTTTCACATCTACCCACTGGGAATTTAATTTGCCACAAACTGCCAAATTTTAAAAAATCTTTTCTTGAAAGAAGTCTAAACTTTGTATCTCATTATGATCTTAATTTCTAACCTGGCTCAGCATTTACAAATACAGTTCTAAATGTAAGCTTGGAAATGGATTGAACAGGGCTGAAACAGTACTGAAAATGTTTAACAAATATTTAGATCATCTGTCCAGAATGAACTTATATCTGGGAACCATGAATCTGAACATTTTGAAAAGGCGTTGGTTTACTAAAAACAAACAAACAACCCTTCAGAACAAAGAAGGTGACAACTATGTTTTAAAGAATAATAATGAGAAATGAATCATCAGTGGGTTTTGAATTTTGGTTCATGGAACAGTGACTCTACTTCTGAGTAACTGAAAAAGGTTAACTGAGAAAGGTAAGTCTGTGTCCTAAAAAGAGGTAGATGCCTCCATTAGGAAATTTGAAGGGGTTGCAAATTATAAATCCCCCCACTAACCTCGCATATTTCTGAAGAAAAAAAAAAAAAAACACCAAATAATGGAGATTCTACAGCCTTCCTAAGCAATCTATTCACTGCTTAATTGTTCACATTATTTGAGGTGTCCCCCATATGTAGTTTAAATCTTCTTAGCTCACAAATAATGTGGCTAATTTGTAAATGAATAGCCATATTCCCCCTAATGTAAAACTGCCTAAAATTAGGACAGCAGCACAAGGACAGAACATTTGGTCCCCAGAATTTCAGAGCTTATTATGGCAAGCAATATATTCCATTTAATTAGGGGATGAAATTCTTCCATTTATTGCACCATTTGAAATGAAATGCTTATGCACAATACAAACTAGCTAAAAAAAGGGGGGGAGGAGAAACTGGAGAAAGACAAGACTTCTTGGAGTCTTTAATAGGGTTGTTGTTTCCATGGAAACCCTGCCAGTGTGCTGGATAGAACCCTCTAGGGAACTGGTGACCAAATAATGCAAGACTTCCTAATTGTCTAGCAACAACTTGTTTTATGTTTTTAAGTACAACTCTTCACTTAATACCGCACTTATATTGCCAGAGAAGTAGACAGGATATATTTCATTAAGAAAAGGAAAATAATATAACATGCAACTACTCTACACAGAAGGGCAAAGTAATGTTTTAGGGTAACTTACACTAATTCTACAGTTGCACAAAGTTTAAATATATAAATATATATATATTAAAATATAAATAATAAATTAAATAATATAGATAGAAAACAGTCTGAATTTTAAGAAGCAATATAGTACACAATTTTCCAAATGACCCTGTAAAAAACCTCCTAAATCTGCTTGAGCTGAATTGAACCCAGCCATCTAACACATTTGGTGTCAAGACAATCTACGCAAACAACGCAGCATTTCTTTTTGTATAGAAGCTCAGCAAGAATACTCTCATTTTTATGCATTTATCTTCATATTTAGTAGAAGAAATAATCTACATATACTCATAGGCATGTACAAAATGTTAGACTTGCTTCATGTATGAAAAACACCCCATCATACACAGTGAACCTAGAATTGCTGTCAGTGGAGTTGAGTCCTGAAACATAGCACATACCAGCTCTTCAGGCACTTGCAAACAATTGCCTGATGCCTATGCCTTAATACAGGACTGTCCTGAGTTCCTTGCTTTCTTTGGGGCAGCCTGTACTTCAGTCTTATTCTTAGATGGACTTTCATACTCGTCCTCATTAGCCAGCTCTGCAAAATGGTCTTTATGTGCTCCTCATTTCCAGATTCTACAAAAGGCTTCAGTTTGCACAGTTCTACTTTGCTTGTCAAATATTTGTTCACATTAAATACTGTCGATTATTTTCTGAATTTTTAATCTATAGTGTTACAAAATAAATTGCACCAAGATTTGCAGCCTCTGGGGGGGCTGTTACGAGACCTTGAAAATTATGTGTTGACTGTTTACCTACCTGCAAGAAGTATCTGTGACTTAATCAGTTCATTTATCTTCATTTGCTATTTTGGTTTGCTTTAGATTTTCGTATGAAGCTGAAATGGTAGTTTAACAACATGAAATCTTTGGAGGTAGCTATGACGAATGTTATACTTAGACATGAACAGTTTGTCTTCAGAACTCCCTAAAGGAACAGGCTGGGGCGGGGGGAGGGGGGGGAAACACAACTCAAAAAAAAAAAAAAAAAAAAAAAAGGTTTTGTTCCAGAATTCCATTTTGCTTCCTCAATTTACAAGTTATATGACAGGCATCATTAAGTTAAGGAAGTTTGTTTGTTTGTTAGGTTTTAATGCTTCCATTTATACCTTCACTTTTTACATATTTTTCTACAAATGTGTGTAATATTGATCCACTAACTGAAAGCTCTTATCTAACAGAGGTATCTGAACACTGTCCAGAAATAAACTTGTTCTGTTAACATTCCAGGAGTTGCTGATAAGTTTCAAGCTATTGTTCATGATGTATCTAAATATTGATGGCAAAGCTCTTTACTAGCAACTTCTTGATGTGGACCATAGATCTTTCAGACTCTTATGCAAATCATGGTACAATGATTAAGAAGGAAGACTGATCTTTAGAAAGATTGGAAGAGTGAAATACTGGGGATGACAGAAAAGGGGGCTTTTAGTGTCATTATTTGTGCACATTTAGAAAATCTCTCAGTTGGACTTTCTATGTGCTAGCCTAGCCAGGAAACAGCTCAAGTGCAGCAGAGTCTACCAAGCCTGCCAACTCCTGAGCTGACAATGTGGAGATTATACATTAATTTATTCTGGGACTAGAGGGCTACTGAATCACTAATACCTGTAAACCATCTCCATAGTGCTGGCACAAAGCAGATAATATGCAGTGTTGGAATTTATGTCTGAGAGAATTATTTGGCTAATAGCAAGAGCATTATAGCATCCTTGTTCAAAATGGCAGGTAGTCTTGCAAATAGCATGGTAGACATGAGACACAAATAAATTTAATCCAAAAATAACTGAAATTAAGATGGTTGTAAGTCTATATGCAATAGCACAAAACTAACAATTAACATGCAGTGTCATGCTTCAGGATACATGACCCTTTTTGTCTGGCTCTTCTATACACATATGAACTTAAGGCCAAGCGATGTATCTAAGACTCTAGGTGGTGAGTGGAAGGTAGTATTCATAGTAGAGGAACAAGCCACGTAAACACCAATGTGTTATCACAGACTGAAGAAGATACTGCAAAACCAGATTAAGCTGTAGTTTATCCAGTAAACAGAGCTTGGAAAAAATGTAAAATAATTTGACTCACTGACCAAAATCAGAGATCATATCTGGAACCTAAGAATTAACTTGTGCTGTTGAAGAAATACTGTTTGTAAAGCAATGTTAGCTTATGATTCTTAAAGCAATGTTTTTGCATTTCTTGTGGATACCTCCAGAGTTATAAGAGGCAGAAAATTTGATAGAACAAGTGCCTGAAAACTACAGTTCTGAAAGACAGATTTATGTGCAGATGCATATCATCCTGGATTTACATATGCTTTTCCAGAGTCATCTTAGTTCTGTAAAAGGTAAGATGGGAAAAAGGGACTATGGATCCAACATAAAAAATTAATTCAGTTTTATACTAAAAGGGAAGTCAGATAGTGGGCTTCCTAGATAAAGTCTTCCTTTTCCAAAATTCTTATACTCTTATAAAAGATTTTCCTTCTTACTGTATAGTATCTGTGTTGTAACATCATCCTTTGAATCCTTAGTCTTGCCTGCTTCCCGTTATTTTCTTTTTTGCCCGTTACCAACACCATTAAGTTCATTGGAAGAATTCTCATTTAGCAATGCATTATATTATTTTTCAATATCCAAGTTCCCTGTCTTTTTTACTTCACATAGCCTTTGTAGTTTTATAAGTATTGCCACCAGTTATCTGCATTTTAAATTCATCTCTTTTCTTTTGATCTGGCACTATTAAATTGTTTCATCCACATCACTCTATTCCCTGTCCTTATTCCTGAATATGATTTCTGTACAGCCTTTCAGAAGGCATTACTGTGCCAGACAAGCCACCATATAGCTTCCCTGTCTCTTTACTTGGTCCACATCAGATTCTAATTCAAAGCAACCCATTAGCTCAGTAGGAGTTGACTTCCTCCCCACCCACCTACCCAGTACCTACAGCTGAGTTTGACTTACCTGGAGGACAACCTGAGGTCACAATTGGGCACAGACATCAAGGCTTTACAGTACCTATGTACTAGCAAAAAGAGTTTCTTGTGGGATAAAGAAGAAGGATAATCTGTGCTCCAAATACTGTGTCAATGCACTGAGGCAAAGAAAAAGGAGTTCTCCTGAGTTCTCTCTCCTTCCCATCTCAACACATCTGTGTTACACAGGCATTTCATTTTCAGCTGTTTTTAACTGGTATGTATGCTGCAGGTTTTTACATTTTGATAATGTCCTAGTAGCTTATGTACTATTTAATATATGTTTGATAAACAATTGTACAAAAAGTGTTAACAGTCAAAACTAAAAACCATCAGCAGGAAGCTTGTTCACAAACATGAATATTCCCTTACGTAGTTGTATATATGCTCTAAGGAGAATCACAATTCAGAGGAAAAATCAGATATCATGTTAGGCATATGCTACCACTGTTTTTAACAATTACAGAACACTGAAAGAACCTGTAAAACATAAGCTGCTAAGCAACACAGTCATTGGATAGCCTGACTCCTACTGAAAACTCCAGACCTTCAAAAACAATGTCACGTGCTTCAACAGATGATCTAAAATACGGAAATTATATTCTAAAAAAGCCATGGATATATTTTTACAATGCAAATCCATTACACAGCACTAATCCAATGAGTTCAAATAATTTGGTTTTTTCTGTTCTGGAAACTAAGAAAAAAAAATTCATTCAGTGTTCAATGTTTTTGATATCACCTTCCTTAAAAAGAAAAAAAGCATGAAAATGTAGAAAAGGTTTGGTTAAAAATACATTCCAACTACAGTTCCTAGACTCTGAGATATTTGAAATCTATTTCCTTAGTTTCTTTTTAGCTCTTTAATACTGTAAAAATTGATATTAAAATCATGGCCTGTCCAAGGAAACTACTTCCTTAGTTAAACTTTGCAGGAATCTAAACTAATACACTTACAAACTACATTGCTGTAATATGGTAGTATCATTTTCAAATGCAAGTGACTAGGGGTGTAGAGGAAAATTCATACTGAAGAACAGAAAAAACTTGCTTGCAAATGTCTTAAGCACCTGTACCTCTATGAATTTTTGAATGGACGGGTTCACCACAGAAAAGCCATCGAAAACTATCCTAAACTTCCCAAAGCCTGGAAAAGCTCAGTCTTAGCTGCAGTTCTGTACTCTTACATAAAATGAATGAGTTAAATTGTCATCCTGAAATATCTGAAATTCAACCCAAGCATGGAGTGCACTCTGGCCTCTTTGATAACGACAATTCTTTAAATAACAGTGGGAAATGATTACATGTATGTGAACACCTGGTTTATCAAGGCTTTTTGGATGAACAGAAAAATGTATCACTATTGGGACTGAAATAAAGAAAAATATTGTAAAAATCACTGGGGTGATTGTGTTTTTTTCTTTTTTTTTGCTAATGAACAAAGTGAAATATTGCATGCAAACAGCTGCATCACTAAGGGAATTTGGGGGGGATTTCTTTCTGGTTTTAATGTAGGAGAATTGTCCTTAGCACAGAGAAGGAAATGCCTTTTAATTGATACCTACAGAAGTAAAAAGAACAGAATGATAGTAATGAGGTAGTGTCCTACATATTTCATAAAAATATGTAAATTATAATATCTTTCATCTGATGATCATAAGGCCATTTGCAAGTGAAATGAAACACAGCTTACTGTAAAAAGAAAAAAAAATTATGTCAACTATACATGACTGAAATATTCAGCCACTCTTCCAGGCAGCTCCATATGAAACAGGATCAAAAGGGGATGGTCTTGCCCTATTGATATATGGTCGATAGAAGGAAGGGTAAGTAAAAGGGACCACGAACAGCTCTACCATATGTTGAATTCATATTTTGGTTTTTCTGATTATAGTTGAGTACCTTTCTATTTAAAAAAAAACAAGACTGTAATAAAGAAAATGTTATACTGGTAATAACATGAAAAATATTACCCAAAAGAGCCATCAAACTATGCCTGAGTGTGAGGCATGCAGTGGCAGATCTTAATTTAATGCAAGAGTTTACAGACTCAGAAAGCAAGTCATAAATTTGCAAGGTGAGGGATCAGAGTTCCTTTTAAGAGGTCTTTTTAAATAGTAGGGATTTTTCTAAGTACACACATATAGCTGTTAGATATACTTGTTTTTCTTCCAGAATTCAAGCTTACTTGAAGAGTTGCAGTGACCAGCAAAAGTGGATAATGGAGCAACCATGCATCTAGAGATACCAGAATAAATAGAGCAAGCATGGCTGCTTGGAACAGCTAGAAAGAGCAAATGGTTGACAAGTCACTTTGCTGACTTAGCTGCATCTTAAATGAGGCTATGCAATTAAACAAGGAAGATGACAGCACCCTGGAATTATTAATCCTGTACTATGAGTGACGCATAACTGCACGTTACATGAAAAGAACTAACTGTCCTAGCAGTTGCATCATCAGGGGATGAGAAAAGAGAAGAACTGTCATTATTGTACTTTGACCAGCCGGGGCAGCCAGTTATTGATTATTCCGCAGTTCATTCTTTTGCTTTCTCCCTTCAGTGAAAGCAGTATTCTTAATCCATTTGCTGTACCATTTATGAGTAATAAACCTTAGCTCAGTCAGTATCAGATGTCTTAATTTGATTTTTCCAGGTTTCTGGAGTGCTAGTGTTTTTTAATGATTATAAAATTTGACCTCAGTCTTTGGTGTTCCTAGTAATGATAGAAACTGAACACTTTATAAAATCTTTGATGTATGGATGATGTCCACATGACTTGAATAAGTGACAGAAGCCCTTTGAACTTTCATCCCCAATGAGAGGAAAATTCCCAAAATAGTTTGTTTATGAAGTTATGATCATTATTGTTATTCATAAATCTCTGCTTTTTCTAGTCCTGTTCAGATGAACAAATGTATAGAAAGTAATTTTCATTATACTTTTTTTGACATGAAGTAAGCAGTGCCTCAGCATTTTTAGTTGATGCCCAAAGCTGCAGGAGGACTGAATCTCCAAATATTTCTTTTTCAGTATTTGTAGTAAATGAAATAGGAGTAAATGAAGAGTTAAACCACAACATTATTCCCATAAATGTGTGCACTTTGTTTTTTACTTCATATAGTTAGAAAATTGGAATCTGGCACTGTATTTTTGGCCAGCCTGGAGATTTATAGATTGCAGTAAATAAACACAATATTATTCTGGGACTTTGGCCAGATTTGTCTAGAGCTCCTGGAGATCTTTTATTTGTGCCTTGCAATAAGTGCTTCATTCCATGGACAATACAGAAAGATAAAAGCCTTGCCCATCTACCTGTAATTCAACAATGAATCCATTCTGACAAAAAAAACCAAACCCAAAACTAATCAAGACAACATTCTTTGTTAAAAATGTTATTTAAAACCCAGAACATTATTTTAAAAGTGGAAGAAATAAAATAACCCTCATAGACCAGCTGCATGAATAACTGGACACACCAGCACCTCAGAGAGCAGAATAGAGCATGCTGTAACTATGAGCTGTTATCAATGAATCACAAAAATTCTTATCCACTCTTTGCTAATTGGGGCCAAACACTTCAAAAGAGATCATGGATAAATTAAAAACAAACTAGAGGAAATGAACAAAAATTACTAGTGGCCTCAAAAGCATGACTTGTGAAGTAAAAGTGCATTAGGATTACTGTAGTTAAAGAAGAGAAGACCAAAACTGAACAAGTGAAAGGAAGTTGCAAAGAAGAAGAAAATAATTGGTTTCTAATGTGCACAGCTACAAAGCTATATACAGGAAAAAAGATAGCATGCTTAAATTTTAGCAAGAAAAATTCATGTGGAATAAAAGATAAAAACCCTTTCTAATAATATTAAAAATAAAATATGGGAAACCACTGCCTTTGGAAAATGGGAAAGGTTTTAAAGGACTATCTAGACAAATACCTACTGGGAATAAATCTTACTGTGAAACATGGGTATGGATTCTTTAAGGTCTTCTGAAATCTTTACTGTTTGCATCCTGCCATATTGCCTTTTCAACATGTACCAGGAAGGATAAAATCCCATGAGAACTACAGTCTGTGAATTAGAGACTTCCTTGAGCTGTTTGAAGAACACTTCACACATTTCCTCACCCTTATCCAGTGGTGTGTAATAGACTCCCAATGTGAGTTCTCTGATTGTTCTGTTGTTCTCTGATCCTGATCTACAAGCTCTTAACCAGCTCATTCTGCATCCCCAACACCAGATCCATACATACAAGCTGCTCCTTCACACAGAGGCCACCACACCATCTTCTCTGCCTGTCTCTCCTGAGGAGTTTGTGTCCATCCTTTAGAACACTCCAGCTGTGTGAGCTGTCCCACCATGTCTGTTAATCCAACAGCGTTCCTCCTGCTTGTGTCCCAGGCTGAGTGGAGGCAGATGTCCAGATGTCCCTTCATCCTGCTTTATCATTTCTGAAGTCTCCCATATTCCCATCACTCTACATCCTTTGTTTTTGACCCCTATCCACTGCTACCTGACTTAAATGTGGGTCAAAATGTCTGTTTCCCATGGTTCCTAGATCAGAGTTATTGTCTTTTCAATTTGATTACTTTGTATGAAGTATTGATATTGAACAAGGTTTCTTTTTTCCTCATGGTTTACTCAGGAAGAGAAAACTGGGAACTAGCAGGCCTCAAAAACAAAGTCTATTTTTTTCATTATACTTTAAAGAGTTTTTAAAAGTTCTAAGACATATATACAAAAATTTAAAATATACATACTTACAATGATATGGGAAAAAAGTTATAGAAAATGTAAAAAGTATATAATGTTGGGACATAACATCAAACATTCAAAATGAAAGACGAGATGGAACTGTGACATGGAAAGAATTAATGCATTACTGCACAGCAGGAAGTTTCTTTCTCTGAAGTGTCAAATACCAGCCAGGGTTAAGAGTACTGGGATTAGGAAGATTAAACTGATGCAGCAACTAGTGATCCTAAATTCTCACAGTTAAAGTTTTTTACCCCCTACCAAACAGTCTTAGAAGGACCCAGAATCAACTTTATGATGTAGAGCAGCAGAGAGAACCTTTGCCCATAAACTGCTCTGTTCTGGTGAAATAAGGTCAGCTCCACTGATTGACTGAAATGTGAAAGAAATCTTATGTGCTAAATTTTTACAGACCTACTATCAAAGGTTTCATCCTGAACAAAACTCAGAAGGCCATCATACAAGACAAACGAGTTAATAAAGCAGAACTCTTACCTATATGTTCATTACAGTCAGTTCTGTTAAGAGATTAAGCCTGTGCTGTTGGGCCTTTCTTGGCCACCTTAAAATGGAATCTTTCATACACTTGTAGCAAAACTCTGCTATGGCTTCCGTTACATTTAAATGCCCTTCCAGCATCAACACAATTTATAGCAGATTGCTTTTAACCTCTGAATTTGCAGAGCTGCATAAAAAGATGACTAAATTTTGTGAAATTCTAAATTTATTTTTGTAACACAACTGAACCATCTTCAGACTCCTTCATCAGTGAACAATTTTAAATATTATCTCTAAAAACAGGCTACAGATCTGAAATCTATCCCACAAGCCAGAGACAATGCTGTCTTAATATTTAAATAAACCAGCAACACTCCTGCCAATGATGAGAACAAGAAGATTAATTAATGCTGAAGAGCAAGATTCATGTTCCATAGGCGAATCAATAATCATTCTTTAGGTTAATAAAGATATGGTCTTGAAGAATGCTAAAATGTCATGCTAGAATTTTAGCAATGAAATCTTTTGCCTGAAAAAAACACTACTGGCAATCGGTTGTTCTTTTGGAGTAATATTTGAAGGGCTTTAAAAACTTCTCAGAAAAATAATTTGTTATGACTTCTGCTTTCCAGATGTAATTACAACGGAGTTATAAACCAGGGTCTGCAAAGTGTTACTTAAATACTGAATAATATTTTCACAGTTTCCATTTATACCCAGGTAAATTCTAATTTTAGGCAGAAATTGAGAGATACAGAAAGTTTTAGCAAACTGTAATTTCAATAATCTGAGAAAAATATACTAGTCTATTTAAAAGCCCATGGCAGCAAAAGCTTTTTGGATTAAGCAGTTTAGTAAATTAAGTTAATGAACCTGGGATTTACCAGTAATTACTTTCAAAGTATCTCAAATTATTTTACAAATGTTATTTATGGTAATTGATCACTAGAAAGGATCTACCCTGGAATGCCACATAGAACATGAACCTAAGAAGAATGTAAAATGTTATAGGGAAACAATTACCTAGCACAATCAGAATTTACTAGCACAAACTGGAATCGAGCTAGAGCTATACATTTAACACCTATCCTCTTAAAATAGTCTTTAGGGGTTTCTAACAAATAAACTTCATTAGAAATTAGTTTTAAATTACATGTGAAAGATTGGGGCTCTGCTGGAATTAACACCTCTAGTATTGTGCTTTGGTGATTGCACTGTACATATTACCAAAACAAACTATTCAAATTGTTGTCAATTATCAGTATAAACCAGTATTTTACTTTTCCAAGTTCCTCCTTCCCATTCACTCATCTTGCTCCTTCAGAGTAATCTTCTCCCCTTTCAATTACAGGTATAATTCTCACTTTTATGTTGTCCTCAGTGACAATTTTGCAAAATAATTTCAATAGTATATGTGAATATGGTCACTGCATCATTTACTTCTATGTCCTTTGTCGTTGCTTAAGAAAATTCTTAAGAAAACAGGAGATAAAAGCAGTGTTTCAGGCTTTTCATTAACCACCTCCACTAACTTCCACCCACTTGTAAGAAGTCCTAATTCCCAGCCTTGAACACAACTGTGGGCTTGAACATTTTGGTATTCAAGAAGTTTTATTTTGTTCAGTACTGGGTTAGATTTCTCGAATTTAAAATCTGGTCTTTCTCTTTTCCTCTTCATTGCCTGTATCAATTGTTATAACAATCTTTTGTTATTAAATTTGATCTTATTGGTACTTTTTCCATGAAAAGTAGCAAGATAATGCTTTCTTATGTCTGTCTTTTCCTTACTTTTGTGTGAACTACAACTGTCTGCAAACGTTCCCTTTCTGGAATAATTACATATACTTTCTTTGTCTAAACATAATTTCATTTATTTAGAAACAGTTCAGTTCTGCTGCTTTCCCCAGTCGTCTATATACTATTTGGAAATGTAATTTAAGAGGCATGTTTTCCAAATTAAGATAGTGACTGTACTGACAAATGCTAATTACTTTGATTGGAATACCTTTTTATTCTGGACTATATCACACCAGCTGAGGGTTTGCCCACTGCTAATGTAAGTTTCTAATGGATCTAAGGATAGCGCTCCTTACTACTGATAGGAATTCCTGAAATCCCATGAAGATGTGCAAAGCCAAACTACGTAAACCAAAAGAAAGTGTGATTCTGATGTTCTGATGAATATTCTGACCTGGATATATAAATTTCTAATGAAAGGACAAGTAAGGAAAACATTTTAAGATATTTTGTATTGCTTCATAAGCTGTTAACTGTATCCCGATCTTTTGTATATCTCTTAATCACCCTTTGAATATTTAAATTCTGATTTAAAAAACCCTAATAAAATTAAATTCTTTTTTGTTAAAAAAGTTTCCATAATGGGCTTGCTTTCTAAAAATTAGTAACAATTTTTTTTTAAAGTATCATCACTACTACAGTAGCACATCATTGCACACTCTAAGTTTTCACAGGTGAGCACAATGGGTACTTGCAGTTCTCCACCCATCATAAGAACTTAGTTATGTGAACATCATTATCATAAATGAACAAACACAGGTTTTGGACATGAATCTAATGTATTAAAACCAATCAGAACTCTCATGAGTAATATTGTCTGGTTAAGGAATTCATACTATGTGAGATCATTATTATTGCTTGTATATTTTCAGTGAGGTCCATTTAACAGACACTATCTATATTAGCAATGCTAATATTGTTATTATTAGCACATTTTAGTGCTAATAATACATTAGCACACTAGTATATTTAGAAAATTTAGTGCTAATAATACATTAGCAGGCTAGTGTATTTTAGCGTTACTGTTAGGAATATATAATTCTAATATAATAAACATTTATATTTCTGTACCAATTTCCTGGTTAACAACACATCAATAATGACTTAGAGTGACTTCAAATAATTCAGTAAAGTTTCACCACTACTTTGAATAATAAATCCATGGAGCTGATCACACATTAAAATTCACGTGGGGATTTCCTGTTCTTCAGGCTCAGAAATATTTGTTCACTTAAGTACACTGTGTATTTATGTGAAATGACCCTGATAATGAGAATCAGATACTATCCTGAGAATAACACTAATATAATGAGAAAAGACAAGTATGGTAGGGTGTACTAGAGAGCAATTTCAATCCTTTTCATAGATGCAAAAGTTTGATTCCATTGGTCTTAAAAATTACACACTTTACAGATAACCAAAATAAAGAACTCACGAAGTTCTTTTATTGCTAAAATTCAAAGCAACAAAAGGTAATGTAACTTTCTTCATAAAAAAAGTCATTCAGGGTATTATTTTGCAGAACTTCTGGGCCCTGCTTGAAAGCACACAGCGTTCTATCTGAAAACACACAACATCTATATTATACTACTATTTCAATAAAATGGTAAACCTTTTTCATCATTTCTCCCCCCCCCCAATCTTAACTTCTCCAATTTTAGGGGATCATCATTCCCATTTGTAGACCATTTACTTTTTTTAATGTACCAACCATAGGAGTGTTGGCCATTATGAGCCACTGATTTATAATGTCCCAAAAAGGATCTGTGGAACAATCTCTGAAAAATTGCTCATTCATTAGTGTCAAGTCACCTTCATGTCTTATATACAAATACATCATTCTACAAAATATTTTTGTTGGTTTTCTTTTTAACTTTCTTTAAATAATCCAACATGTTTTTAATCCAGTCTCACACAGCTATACTGGGGCTTTTCCCAAGAATAAGCAGTGACAACTGTTTGTGTATAAGAACTGGCTTCAGACAAAAAACTGCTCGTTCCCTGTGAGAGGTAATTAATTTATTCCTGCCTTTAAGTTAGCGCACTTTATTTTCCTCTGTGTGTATTGTCAGTTCCCCTGGTTAATGCACTGCATGGCATCAAGTGCAGTACTTTGACTTTATCTTCTGCTTTGTTCTCTCCACAGCCTACAAAGCCCAGCTTACAACAAAGACACGAAGGCAGGGTCAGCTTATTTACTGCTTATATTACTAGGTTGTATTTGCAATGCTGTCATAAAATCATTTACTTACCTGCAACCAAATTTATCTGTGGTATATATTGTTATAGGAATATTTCTTGGTAGGTATGTGAAGTTTAATTAATTTTTTTTCAAAGTTCTGTACTATTATAGGCCGTATATAAATATATATACCCCTTCAAGAAAGTGTACTGGAGGGTCTACAAGACTCTTAGGTATACTTTTATTTCATTTGAAGATGTTCTTGGTTTTATCTGACCTAAAACTTACCTCATGTAGTTGAAATATGTATAGTCATGTATCTATGTAGTCACAGAATTATACCAGTGACTTGCAATTAACAAATTTTCCCCTCCAGTGGGTTCTGCACACAGGAAATAGCAAAATACTTCAATAGTGAGCTGAATATTCTAATATTCAATTTGACACCTGGTAGATCACTTTTTGAAATATGATCTTATAAATAACTGGATCCAGTTTATTTGGTATAAATCCACTGAAGAAGAAGAAATTAAGTATACATCTATACAGATAGTTAGAAATAAACATATTTATATGTACATATATATATGTTGCAGGGGAATTACAGAATTCCCGGACTTGGAATTAGTAACAACATCTTCAGTCTTTTACCTGTCGTGACAAAATATGGAAAAATAACTCAATATCCTCCCAGACAAACAATCAAAAAAGCTGAAATGCATTTTGTCCATGTAAAAAAACTAGCTACAGTCAGTGGGTTCTGCACTTGTCTGACCAAAAAGCATGTCAATTCAAACAAGTGGAAAAACAAAGCATCTTGTTAAAAATATGAACAAAAGTTTTACAGTGACAAATATTTTGTAGCTATATGTACAGGCAATAGTGAAAATATTTTAATAGATCTTCTAGGAATACAAATAAAACTATATTCTGGTTTTGAAATTTCAGAATTTGAAAAAAAAAAGTTTTAGAATGAAGATTCTTACAACATCCATTTTACCCTGGAATAAGAAAAGCTTTAAAAATATAAAAGTCAGAATAATTCCTTGATTGTGAAAGTGTCTAATTATTATAACCTTTATAGAATGACAATATTATCCATAAATGTAACCTTATTTATTAGCCTCAGTAAATTATTCCTAGCTTGCTGCATTATGGAGAAACTGCAAACTGCAACATTATCTCAGGAATAGGTGATATGATAAAGCTGCTGTCATGTTTCACTGTTGAAAACAACCTTATCAAAATTAATTTGTCAGGGAAGAAGACTTTATTTAAAAACTAGTCATGGGTTGTGCACAATATAATTGACCACAACACAATAAATCCAATTTAGTTTTCTTTTAATTAAGGTATTTTTGCACTTCTAGTAAATCTAATAAAAATTACATTCTTTTAATGAATATCAGAACATGCAAATGACAGGTGAAAAACTTTGTGCATTCAAACTATGTTCACTGAGAAACAGGATATGAAATAAAACAATTGTTAGGTATGTGATTTTGCAATATAATCCTATGGAGACTAGTAAAGAAAAAGGAAGCCATTTGAGGAACAACTCTTTTCTTCATGAATAAAATTTGGCCCAAAAATGTGTAACTTAAAAACCCACAAATATCAGTGTTACGCACCAAATTTAAACCATATGCATGTAATAGGGTCTCATGTATGGATGCTTGTGGCAATACGAAGCACTGTTGATTCCAATGAAATTCCCCCCATTGAGACATCAGTCCGTAAGACTCACATTGCTAAAACACAAGCATGACCTCCTCCTGATCTCTTAATTCAAAGTGAAGGCAATGTAAAAGGAATGGGCTGAAAAAAAATTACTCCCCAAATTTACTTGTTCTGAATTACAAGAGGCAGATGACAACGACATTTACACACAGATGATCTAAGGACATCTATGAGCTTAACTCTGCTGACATCTAAACATGCTGTGAGTTCAGAGCTGTGTTTGATTTATTTTCCATAGGTAAAACCAAACAAACAAACCAACCAAATTAATGTTGAATAAAGTATACTTTTCTGCTGTTCTTGGGGCTTTTTTCTAACAAATCAGACAATGACATTACCTAGGTCATGGCATTGAAATACACTGTATTTGCCCAATCCAGCTAATTATATTAAAATGAACAACTAGTATATGCATGTCTGGAAGAGACCTGGCCATCTACCAAAAACCAGTAGTCAAGTTGTTTAGTGTTGAGAAAAATTAATTTTTACACATATACTCTCAAAATTACACACCACTTCACTTGTCTCGGGATTCTCTGGTTTAGATGTAATGACCATTGGTAGGGAACAATAATACATTTATCAGAGGAACTCTTCGAAGATGAGTGTTTAATCAAAGAGAGTCTCCATGGCAAACAGAGAGAAAGAGATAAGAAGCTCATTAGTGGGTAATCACCTCTAGCAACCTTCTGCAGAATTCTGTGTTGGATAATTGCATTAGACAAAATTAGGACTAATTCATTGGAATGGAACCACAAAGGTCGCTGTATGAAATGTAACGTTAGATGTTTCTGATATCAAACATAGACTCATAGAAGGAACTATTGAAAATAATTAGTTATTTTTTTTATCGAACATGGACCAAAAATACCTTAACAGTAATTTGGTGCATTAAGCCTTTAAGCCATTAGGCCTGATGTTAAAACTTAAATCAAGAATCTGTGACATTCTTAGTTTATATTTCAGTAATTCATAACCACCACTATTAAAATGTGTACCTTGGGGTTTTTTAATTTTTTTATTTGTCAAGCTTTTACCCCTTAGATTCTTCACTGGTATTGATTAGAGCACTGTCTTCTCCAAAAAATGTTTCCCTTGTGCATGAGTTTCTGCAGTAAATCAAGTCACCTCGTCATCCTCTTTCGCATATACCGAAAAGTTTGTTCCTTCAGTCTCTAGACAAAATGACAATTTTGAAACCTAACAGAACTTGTTTCCTCTTTTTCTGAATCCGTTCCAATTTGTCAACTCTATTTTGACCTAGAGAGTGACACTATCCAGATAATGACCTCTCTAATCATGAATAAAAAGAAATATGTTTTTCATATTCTTATGTGACAGTCTTCTCCTTACACACTACAGTTATGTTTAACCACAGGACTAGTCTGGGAGCATATCATTCCAATTCAAATTTACACTGTGTATTTTCACATCACCTTGAAATAAAAACAAAATCTATCCAAAGTTCTAATGAAAAACGTTGTCTCAAAAGAAAGCATGTGTAACGCTGTGACTGGGATGACTGACTGGCAAGTGGAAGCATCAGGTTCTCTCATCTTCCTCATGTAAGAGTACAATTTTTTATGCCATTTCATTTCAAAATTGGCAGATCAAGAATTTGAACAATGATCTACAGTGAAGTCCATTAGCCTTCTCCTTTGTTACAAGTGTAAATTTTGTGACAAATCTTTTTTATGATCATCTCCACAAACAAAATTTGGACTTATGCCTTGATTGTGTATCTTCATTATTAGCTAGCACTTTTCTGGGAGGTAGGAGGGGAAGATTCAGGAGTTACAAATAATTTTACTAGAAAATAGTATTATTAGTAATAACTTTGTATTTTCTTCAAGGTCATGGATAAATATATTAAATAGCTCTAAGCCACGAATAGGAAACAGCAGAATGGTATTTCCAATGATACACATTTCCCATGTATAACTACTTTTTTGTGGTACTGATTAACCAGGTTTTAACCCAACAGAATTTTGATTTTTTTTTAAATCAGAAATTTATCAGAATGCTAATTTCAGTTGAGATGTTTTTGTAGCCCCTGCAAGACTGCATCAAATTTTTTAGACAAATATAAATATTACACTCTTTAAAATTAACCTGTGAATCCAGAAAAGAACCTCACACTTGCCTGACATAACAGTGTTTCATCAAAATACTATCTTTATTGTATTTGGTTGTGTATAGTAGTAATAGTTTCTCCATTTTATCAGCTTAGCTCCTTTCATTACTCTGCAAACATTATTTCTCTCTAATAGTCTCACAAAATAAGATTTACCCATAAAACAGGATTTCCTACTACTGCTATATTTCTAATGTGAGCAAGGGAAAAGATTTGACTTACAACATTTGTTAGAATACAAGGAATATCCTATATAGAAATCATAAGATATCAAATCTGACTGAGAATGAGAGGAAGTCCCTCTAAATCAATTGTTTTGGTAGTTTCAGACTTCTATTTGCTCAATATCCAAGTTAGTACTTGATAAAAGGTCAGTCCTTAGGAAGTGTTAATGGATTCCAAATTTACATTCCCATAGTTGTAAACATCTTGAACACAGACATTTATAGCCTACTTATTACTAAGTTCCTAGTTCTGATTTTGTTACATATATTTTAAAGTAAATGAGAAATATCATTTTAATAGGGTATTGACTTAAAAATCAGTAGGTGCATATGCTGAGATACATCAGTAGGTGCATATGCTGAGATACATCATATATGTGAGCAAGAGATCAAAATATTTAAAAAGGCTTTTCTTTCTTTAATCACAGTCTAAAAGTTAATAATTAAAACAGACATTTAAAGTTTTTCATACTAATAAATATAATCTGTATATTTGAGAACATTACTGTAGCATTTTTCTTACCTCTACAGATAGGAACGGGGAAGTCCCATGACGCTGTATTCACAGAGTTAGCTATGCAAGTAAGCTGAGGGTGGCCATCCAAAATATATCCAGTTACACAGCTGTATCGGATTTTGTCACCAACATCAAATCTTGTACCGTACAAGATACCCTTTGGTGGAACTCCTGGATTGCCACAGGAACTACTCTGTAATTCTGGAGAAGACATATTTATTATTACTTATAATGTTTTTATAAATCAATACTGCATTTTGCTGAAGAATATAAAACACAACTTGGCAACTTTGGACAGACAGTGTGTTTTCATGGATATTATACAACTCTTAACACTGAAAAGCCATTACTGACTTAGTCTATTAAGTATCTGCTTATGTACCCACATATCCAAAGGTAGAATATGATACAAAAATGAGCATGAGGTTTTCCTTAAGCTCCAGCTATAGATATGTTCATATATTTTTTCTTAATTGATAGCAATTAGGAAGAGGAAACAAAGGAACTTAAATATTTCTGACTCTTAAGTTAAATGCAAAACAATAAACAAAACTGTAATACAGACATAAAAGAACATCACATTCGAATTAACCAAAATTTGGAAGAATAAATAAAAGTATTCCAGACAGAAAACTAGCAGAAGGTTTTAACAAACATAAGCCTGAGCATGACCAGGAAGCTGTTGAAGTCCTTTAGTTAACGGACATAAAAAGATAGGTTTTGTACAAGTGAGAGCAAAAGAGGTTTCATAATCTCATCCTGAGCTCTTCAAAGCTTGTACCAAGTATACTTACCAGCCTAATGTTAACAGAGAAGAGGCAAATCAGGTAAACTTGGATAAACTTGTACTTGGGTTCATAGTAAATTTCCCTAAACTACGAAGTAAGGAATCAAGATGGAAGAATAGAAGGCTATATATGTATTGTTTTAATTTCTTTTCCTGAGTTTTATGTAACTAAATTATTCTTCTGCATCCCTGATGTGCTCACAAATGTGTGCACAACAGGCACACAGACATATATATATATATATATATTTTAACATACTTAAATATAGTATGGAAAAAATAATTAGAACTGTTATAGTAGGTTTCAATTAAAGAAAAAAAGTATAAATGGTTATCAAAACAAGCAGTATGGCTCATGAGATATGTTACATTGTCAAACTTCCATGCCAAGAATTACCAAGAACTAGGATATATTATTAGATTTCTGATACCAGCCATGAAATAGAACTATGTAACAGTTAAAAGGAAAAATCCAGTATAGTCATATATATATGCTATATATGCCATACATGTCTCTACATATATATGCTATATATAAAATATATTCTAACGTGTTCATCTGCGAGACTTGCTGTACCAATCATGTTTTGATGTGCATATGTTAAATATGCAGTT